>NC_139958.1:12371243-12668743 GCF_963454915.1 Gymnoscopelus microlampas
TCAACTTTGAATTGAAGAAAACATCTGTCTCTGCACCAGAAATCTGGATTATCCCGTTATCCCGTCATAATCGTGCAGCCCTGCCTGGCAACCATTAAGAAGAAACCCACCACTACACGGGTCTCGGTGAAGATGATGTTCTCTCTTGTCTCCACACTGTGAACGCCCGAGGGGACAGCCATGCTGCACTGGCCATGTGTGCTCTCCACAGATCCAAATGCCATTTGGCTGTGGGGACCATGACTTGTGTGGGAGACAAAATGTAAAATCGTCATTTAATGCTGCTGAGAGAACGGTTACATTTGTATACTCTTACAAATGGATAAATGACCACAGAGGATTCGTCTTGACTGGTTATTTGATTTAAATTTACACAAATTCTGATCATGCAAATTGCTCCCCTGCACAGTAAAATCTCAGTTATGTTAACAATCCGATTTTTGCGTGTGGTCCATTATTCCCACGATAAAAAATAAATAAAAGAATATCTCATATGTTCCATTCTAGTCCCTGGGAATGCACAATAACAGTTGGAACTTTAGCGTTTGGTATTTAGCATTAATGACATTTCAAAGAAATGTTATTCATCTTATAGCTGTAGTCTCCAGTTCAAGCAGACTATAGGGCAGTGGTTCTCAAACCTTTTCATGTCAAGGACCTCCCAAAATGATATGTATTTGGCCGCGGACCCCCAGCTCAAAATATTTTGTTTCAGGGACCCCCAGAAGCAAAGATTTGAGTTACAAATGTTTGCTTTAAAAAATGTATATTCAAAGGTTTGCACAAATTTTCACAAATTTTCAAAAATAGCAGATCTACAAGCTCATAGCACGGCGCTCGGTGCCGCGCTATGAGCTTGTAGATCTGCTATATTTGAATAGCCAAAGTATAAATGGTTAAAGTGGTTAAAATGACTGTGATGCTATATTAACACATTTTGCTGGGGACCCCCTGGAACCCCCCAACCGGACCCCACTTTGAGATCCAATCCTATAGGGCATAGCAGTGGTGGCCATTTTGTGGTGCCACAGAGATTTCCAAAAATATTTATATAAATTATTGTAAGCCTGGAACCAAGCCATCTATAGGCGAATCATGAACCACCAACCAAAATGGCCACCACAGTATGCCCTATAGCGCCAGTATAAGGCTATAGTAGGCTATAGTATGAGGACATTGTTGATGTAAAGGTTTTGCAGGTCACATTTGTAGAGGGAATAAGAGGTGGGGAGGCAGGAAGAGTCATTTAGCCACCAACTCAATCTCCAGAAGCAGATTTCCCGGGCCGACGGGTGCTTCCCTGTGTTAACGTTACAATAATACATGACTCACACTGGAGGCTGATAGACGAGGAGATGGACTGGGCCGAGGAGGAAGGGTGGGTGGACGGCCGTGCACACACACACGTATAAAAAGACCTTATGTGTTGCAGATGAGATCAGAAATCGCGGGCGAGGTGTCAGGGATGTATCAGATTGCTCTCTTTGGACAGAATTACATTATACTATTAAGCTCTTTTCTGTGCAACAGTCTTTGTGTTAAAGGGAGTACCGTACGTCAAGTGGTTCTCAAACATTTTGATGTCGATGGACCCTCAAATTTATGTTCGGCCGTTTAAAAAAATAATTATCATGGTATTTTTTCTTTTTTACTTGAGTTTTCATTGTGATACAGATACATAGGAACTTAAAAGTATACCATGTTAGTTCCATTAAAACACATGCAGCCCACCTATCCGACCACTTACATTATACTATTAAGCTCTTTTCTGTGCAACAGTCTTTGTGTTAAAGGGAGTACCGTACGTCAAGTGGTTCTCAAACATTTTGATGTCGATGGACCCTCAAATTTATGTTCGGCCGTTTAAAAAAATAATTATCATGGTATTTTTTCTTTTTTACTTGAGTTTTCATTGTGATACAGATACATAGGAACTTAAAAGTATACCATGTTAGTTCCATTAAAACACATGCAGCCCACCTATCCTCGAAAGAGAGATAGGTGAAAGAGAGATACGACTCGAAAATCACGAACCCTATCTGACCACTTAAGTGGTCAGATAGGGTTCGTGATTTTCGAGTCGCAGGCCCTGATGCAGAAAAGGTTGGTCCAGAACTGGTCTACACGTTGCATTGAGGACGACCCGGCGAACACGCAGCTCAACTGACAGACGCATGCTTATTTTTTTAAACGGTCTTAAGTCAAACAAACGGCCGTGTTTTCTTGACCACCCTCGGTCTGGATTGAGTTGCGTTCAGGGATACAAAACAAGAGAGAGCATGGTGAACAGATTTGTCTCCGTCTTGCCACCTGCTACTGCATCTGTAGCGTTTCAGAGCATGTCATGTAAACTTTAAAAACACATGTCAACAGCAAAGAGCTCATCTGTGGGTATCAGTGAGAAATCATCCTTTCTGTCTCATGAACATAATAGGCTAAAGACTGAAGCATATCCCACCCAGATGTGTGTGTGTGTGTGTGTGTGTGTGTGTGTGTGTGTGTGTGTGTGTGTGTGTGTGTGTGTGTGTGTGTGTGTGTGTGTGTGTGTGTGTGTGTGTGTGTGTGTGTGTGTGTGTGTGAGAGAGAGAGAGAGAGAGAGAGAGAGAGAGAGAGAGAGAGAGAGAGAGAGAGAGAGAGAGAGAGAGAGAGAGAGAGAGAGAGAGAGAGAGAGAGAGAGAGAGAGAGAGAGAGAGAGAGAGAGAGAGAGAGAGAGAGAGAGAGAGAGAGAGAGAGAGAGAGAGAGAGAGAGAGACCGCGCGTCTGGGGCTGATCTCACAAACCGCTGGTGAGCTTGTAGATCAGCTATTTGTGATGTATTTGTGTGACACTGTCATACGACAAAGTAGTAGGGCTTATTGTAAGTGTGGTTGAAGCATTTCAAGTGTCAAATTTATATAGTATATAAGTAGATAGGTAAAGTTTTTTATGAACTTTCTGAACAAAGATTTCAAACAGGGTTACAATGAGCTGATAGTTCCCTGTAGTCGGGAGCCTGAATGTGCAATGCTTTATAGTTAATTAAAAGGAATTTAACATTGGTTAAAATGGGGGTAATAGACAGGTTTCCTGTTAGTAAACATGAGAGGATATGACCGTGCAGATCCGGGGGTAGCCTATAGAGGGCGCCATTACCCGCAGCAGCTCTGGTCAAATGTCCATTCATAAAATAAATGATCTTCACCGGGTTTAATGAAAGTAGATTAAATTATGCAGTTTGTAATACCTTTTTTACTCAATAAAAATGATTTGTCGGAAGTTGGATCTGTTTGTATAATAGCAGCATTATGCCTATTATGCCTATAATAGCAGAATTATGGCTATCTAACTCCCGAACATAACAACAGAGTGAACGGCGCAACAATTCGTTCCCCCCGAGCATGCGCAGATTGCGCATTCTGCTCTGTGATGACGTTGCGCGGAAATCCGTCTATATGCAGCCTTCTTTTTTGTCTTTGTTGTATAGGCAAGTAACGTGTATTGTCCAAACATGTGTCAAACAAACAAAAACAAAAACAAGACAGGGTCTAATAAGGGCATGTGGATCTTGGACATCATGTGGTCATTCTATGATGTCACTATGCTACTATGACGTCAGTACAACGACGTCAGTCTCGAGAACAGGCGGACCGATCGACTCGGTGCACGTATCACTAAAGATCCGAGGGAGCGCGGTGCCTGCCGTCAAGTCGATCAGATAGGGCCTATCTGATCGACTTGACGCCAGGCCTATCTGATAGGCGGTTGTAGAGACCCGCCAATTCCCACCGATATAACCATTATACTGTATAGGCATATCTGTGTGCGGAGATCTGGTTGTCCAGAATCACAGATATACTGATGACTTGATATCAGGGCGCTCTATATGGGCATAAAATGGAAACAGACGGGTACAATGGGTAGAAGAATGGTTATTCTTCGCCTACTGCCAGCGTAGTCCAGTGGTTTGCCAGATTAGGCCCGGAGTGTCACGACCTGTCTGCCTCTCCACCTGTCTATCTTTTTCTCTCCCTCTATGTCTGCCTCTGCATGCTGTCTGTCTCTCCACTCCGGCCACTCTCACATTGCATTCCACTACATTCCAATCCCAGTTACTCACTTACTCACCTGTCTCCACTCCTTATCAGCCCTGTACCTGTGTCCACTTCACTAGCCAGTTTTCAGCCTATAAAACTAGACTCATCATGGTCACCACCAGTACAGATCCTAGCAGTTGTCTTTGTCCACACTGCTGTTTACCTCAGCTGTTGTAAGTATCACAGGGCTTGAGCTGCCTTGCTTGTCGTCTGTTTCTGGGTCCTCACCTGACACAGCGTGACACGGAGAGATCTTCTCGACGACTTGCCCCCAAAAAACTGTTGTCGTTAAAACACCCCCGTGGGCCTACAGTACAGTAGGTAGAAACCCCACTAAATTACATTGGATCCATTGAGCTATATATGATCCGGAGAGGGCACAGAAAATCCCCACCAACTAATTTCAATGAAACCAGCTCACCCAGAACATACTCCCCCTGACCCCCGGAAGTATCTCTCCTTCCGGGCTTTGATGGCACCATGGGCCCATAAGCATGTGCTCTGGAGTCCTTTATGCATCTTCGTCACAGACTATACCTCCATGCTCAAGTCTGTGAGTCGAGCCCATTGGTCGAGTCTGTTTTGCTAGTCCATGTTTTTGGCCCAAACGTGCAGTACAAGAGTTGGCCACGTGGAAACTCTTGCTTCAACCTGCCTTCCTCCTGGTCCTGGGGGCTTGGTTGGAGCCCTGCTACCATAGTAACCATGATGACCTCATCAACATCCTGTCCAATCAGCTGCGATGCCACCAACTCAAGACAGTTAGGACATATAAACGTGTTAGTGGTTCTCTAACCCATTTTTAGAGTTGGACCATTATTGGGTCTTGTAGAGTACTGAATCACTGCGATGTTTAATTTCATTAGCATTTACATTTACATTGATGTTCTGGGGTTGGTGGGGTTGGTGACATTGGTGACATACCTGTGGCCTCTGTGGTCCAGGTCCAAGTCTGTAGAGTTGGCAAACTCTCCGAAGAGTGCATTTAGACAGAAACCAGAAAGTGGTGCTCCGCAGAGTGCATATCTCTGCCAGCCTGGGCTGCCTAGCCTGGGCGGTCGGTGTAAGACATAGGTTGCAGCCATCAGGAGATGAGGAAGCAGCGACGAAAGTAGCAATTTACTACATGGAGATGTGCTCTAGATAAACGATTACATTTAGCGCTTTATTTGAGGTTGCGTTCATGTTCTATGGCATTTTTTTGTAAGAAATAGGCCCCTACCATGAATTTTAGAGGCCAACTACAGGCAAACAGCATGGAATATCAAAACCCTGTTTGAGGCTCATTGTCCATGCATGACGTCCAAGATCATTTGTACCTAATTTGCTGAAACAGTGCCATTTGTGATGTGTTCATTTTTGTAATTCTTTTGTAGAAAATAGGTCCCACAACCTTTGGATGGCAATTATAGCAAATCAGAATGTGAGTTTTGGACACAAGATATGTAGGAGTAGGGATGAAAATTGTGTTATGAAGAAAATGTAAGAAAATGGAGATGACCATGGCCTCCATGATCCAAGGAATCCATTTTATTTGTATAGGCCGACTTACAGTTCAATAGTAGTTATAGGCCACATTTGGGGTGGACTGTTTTCCTTAATTGGCCTGCAGGCAGTGTGCACAAAAACTGATTTAGGATAGAAAAAGATAAACCGTCGTGGTCCATTATAAAACAAACAACGCCCAACAGACGATACAAACAACCATACAAAACCATACCAAACCATACAAAAACACAATATACATACTAAAATAGACAAGGGGCAGTCCAGCCAGGGGATAGGTTTATCTCCAATCGTATTTAAGTGAAGACATGATTTAATTATCCCAACAGTCTTTATGTGTCCTGACCTCTCAATCCAGTTACTATTTTCACTATTTTTGAGAATTTCTGAACATTTCTGATTTTTATAATTATTACTACTATAACTGTTGTTGTTATTATTATTACATTAATAATAATAATAACTAGAAAATGTGCTCCTCGGAGCACAGGTCTCCGCCAGTACTGTTCCTGATTAATCCTGTCTTACATCACTTCAAAAGATAAATGATCTTTTGAAGTGACACACCTATTTATAGGTCTCTATTTCATCATGCGTCTCGCTAGCCAATCAAAGCACACCCTTTCAACATATTGTCACGTGTCACGTGAAGCTTGACCAATGTTAGCTTGGTGGACACACGGAAGGACGAGAACGAAAACATAGTCTCCTGGCGGAGACAATAATAATTATACCCTAATAATTATTATTAATATTTAAATTGTTATTATTTTGGAAATGTTCTACATTTCTAAAGTTCTAAATAAAACAGCAATGCACTGATATTAAAAAAAGAACATGTAGCCTACTTCCGTAAGTTGTACTTTTGAATAGATACTTATATTACTCATTAGTAGGCAATTTACTCTCGAGTATGTAGCATTGTCCGCCACTGACTATAGGGGCTGATGAAACCATCCAAATAAGATGCTAAAGCCGGCCCACGTCATCATCAGCACATCGCCATGGGCTCGGCCCGCCGTTCCCCCGCGCCATTTTCCCCCTGGTCTGAGAGCGCTCCTCTGTGAGTCGTCATCCCAGCGAACGCTCGCCTCCTGAGAGAGAGGAAGACTGCGGGATGTGGCACATGAAGTCATTTCCTGCCTACGGTCTCGATATAGACGCTGTATGAATTATGAGGGGGATGTTTACTCGGTGGCGGCTCTGCATCAGCTGACACAATGGGGACAGGCTAGCTCACATGAGCGTTTGTTGCATGAGAATACACACTTTGTATTGTATTAAACGTCTTATGAATGCAGGATCTGTCACTTGTATTGTATCTAAGACTTTGTGTGAATGCAGACTCTCTCACTTCTATTTTTCTTACGAATGCAGGATCTCTCACCTGTATTGTATTGAACTTGAATTGCAGGATCACATGGCACTCGGTTTACACACTCATTCGCACTCAAAGGACCACAATGGAAAGAAGCTCTTGAGCTTTTTTTTTGTTTTATCCTAGGTTTTGAAAGGAAATATGTACACATATATATATATATGTATAATGGTCATTAACTCATGGGTATGCATTCTTCTCGATATCAATCACCAATCGATCAATCTCTCACGTATTGTATTGTAACGTTTTATGAATGCAGGATGTCTCACCGTTATTGTATTAAAATAATACTGCGTTCACACTGGCAGAGGCAGAGATATACAGGCTACCATTCTTTTTCAATGGAAGCCAAAGATACGGTACATCCAATGTTGTTACATCCAAGCTGCTACAAAAAAAGCTACAAAAACGTTGGGCTGGTTTCAACTTCAGATACAAAGTTACAAATACACTGTGTATCTTTGTATCTTTTGAGTCTGCCAGTGTGAACGCAGCATTACACTGGCATCCCGATTTTGGGCACATTTTCAAAAAGCTAAAAAAAAATCACACCCGTGTGAAGGTAGCGGCGCCTTTGATATATTTTGTCATAGATATGTGTTTCTACTAGAGAAACAATATTAAATCTCTGTAAATTTATTTCAAGGCTTCCAGTGGCACTAAATAGTGCCATTGGAAGCGAATCACCAAATGGGAGCAGATATTCATAACATCATAGTGATGTCATGAATAGTAACATAGTGATGTCATGAATAGTGACCAATCAGAACGTTGACGGACCTGACCAATCAGAATGTTGACGGACCAGACCAATCAGAACCTTGGCGAGCCTGACCAATCAGAACGTTGACGGACCTGACCAATCAGAACCTTGGCGAGCCTGACCAATCAGAACGTTGACGGACCTGACCAATCAGAACCTTGGCGAGCCTGACCAATCAGAACGTTGACGCAAAAGCCAGGTATAGAGGGCTAATATCCGCTCTATACCTAAAGGTATAGAGCGGCTAGCGCCGCTAAAAATAACACTATGAATATTATTATTTTCAAAAATATCAAGCTTGCTTGTAGATCTGCTATTTTGGGCATGCAAACCCGTCTTACAACGGAGCATGAATGGAACAGAGTGGAAGGGCCATCCGGTACAGTAGATGGGTTAGGGTTAGCATGAATGGAGCAGAGTGGAATAAGGGCCATCCGGTGCATGCAGCATAGATGGGCTGGAGAACAGGTGTTACAGCTTATGTGTGTCCAATGGACGTTTCCTTCCTCAGACTGAGCTATATGTCTGTCTTACCCTGTTTGATGCTCTCTGTACTTCTCCAGGGCCACGCTGTTGGGAAGCTTTCTTTCTTTTCCATTCAGGGCTTTTAATACAATAAAAACATGGTGCAGCGCGCGCGCACACACACACACACACACACACACACACACACACACACACACACACACACACACACACACACACACACACACACACACACACACACACACACACACACACACACACACGTATCTCACACATACATGTATCTCACACGCACGCACGCGCGCACGCACGCACACACACACACACACACACACACACACACACACACACACACACACACACACACACACACACACACACACACACACACACACACACACACACACACACACACACACACACACACACACACACACACACACACATAGAGAGAGAGACTGTCATTCTTTTGGTGTGTGTGCCTTTGGTAAAACAGACATGCTCATTAGTTACTCTGCATTAGAAGACAGAGAGACAGATGGCCTGTTAGAAAACATGTTTGAAATGTGGATAGAAAGAGCTTGTTTCAAACGTAATTGAAGAATCCCCTGGTTTTCCCAGCAGCTCCACGTCTCGTCAAATAGAGACAGACATTGTGAAGTGAAACAGACTTGGGCACCTCTTCTTCTGTAATCTACCTACAGGATTCTTGTTTGGGTAATTCACCAGCGAATGAGAAGCCACATGCATACACACACAGTGGTGGAAAGTAACTTAAAAAAATGTACTCAAGTGCTGTACTTAAGTACAATTTTGAGGTAAAAAAAACTTTAGTGATTAGTTACTTCGTAGATTTGAATTACGAAACATACAATAACCACTTCAGCCCTATTTAAACTTTGGCTATTTGAAAATAGCCGATCTACAAGGCAAAAAAAAGCTCACAACGTGTTGTGAGCTTGTAGATCTGCTATTTTCAAAAGATTTTAATACATTTTATACACATGATACCTTGTGAAACGGGACATTCTGCATAATGGGTACTTTTGCTTTTGGTACAATAAATATATTTTGATGCCAATACTTTTGTAGGCTACTTTTACTCACATAATTTTGATTACCCAGACTTTTACTTGTGACAGAGTGTTTCTACATTGCAACATTGATACTTTTACTAGTAAAAGTAAAGAATATTGTTTAACTTTTTCCACCACTGAACACACAAATAAACTACTTACCTACCTACCTGCCCGCCTGCCTCTCTCTCTCTCTCTCTCTCTCTCTCTCTCTCTCTCTCTCTCTCTCTCTCTCTCTCTCTCTCTCTCTCTCTCTCTCTCTCTCTCTCTCTCTCTCTCTAATTCACCAGATCTCATCGATCTAGACTAGAGCTTTACTTTTGTCCTATTCTACTAGTTTCATTCATACCCGGACTACAAAGGGGGGTGGGTTTAATCAATGCAAAAGTTAGATGAGGTGAAGAGAGGGGGGCACATGGTTGAGGGGGGAGTGAGAGCGCTGGTCTTTGTAGTGCTAATAGATTCTGTTTATACTGCGATTAGCAAATGACCTGTCCCCGTACCCTTTAGACCTCCACATATGCCCTCTCTCCTTTCTCCTGGACATGAAAGAATGAATTTAGGGGGGGAAACTGATGCAAAGTGACATAGATATATTATTTTCCCCTTCCAAAAAAACAATAACAAAACTAGACTTTCCTAAATAACGTGACAGAGCCAGTGTTTTCATATAGTTATTTATGCACAGTCAGACATGCAAGATTTGAGGACCACATTCGGGTTTTATGTAAATGTAAGCACTTTAAGTACAGACATAATGTTCATCTTCAGCCAAAATCATCAAATGGTTTTCCAATGTCTACAGCGAATAATGTTTTCTCTCTGCATTATTCTTCTCCTTTGGGTGCCTGTTAAGATTTACTTTCTTTTTACTGTCTCTCTTTACTTGAGGTCAGGGCACACTCAAAAATTCCCCAGTGTTCATTTATCCATTTGAGTTCTCCGATAGTGTACAAATGTAACCAGATTTGGCTACGTTTGTACCCTCTCAGAGTTAAACTAACACTCACTCATTACAGTGTACTAAACTCTGCAGAGGTAAAGGGGGTATATTTATGGCTGTATCACTTGTAATAGACTGCTTTTATATAGTGCTTTATCTCCAAAGCGCTTTACAATGTATTTCACATTCACACATTCACACACTGACGGCAGAGGAAACCATGCAAGGCACCAACGTGCTTATCGGGAGCAGTTAGGGGTTCAGTCATTGTCTTGCTCAAGGACACATGGACATGTAGCCAGGAGGAGCCAGGCCTGGGTTCGAACCTGGAACCTTCAAATTCCAAGACAGCCGCTCTACCTCCTGAGCCACTGCCACCCACTTGTGTTTGTTATATACATAGGAGATATGTAAATGCACTGCCTCAAAGTCAGTTCAAATGTACAAGTCTGCAATTTAATCTAGTACAAATGATGATGATGAATACCTGATAATGCATAGATTTATTCTGTGTATCTTACCACAAATTCTATATATATGATAGCTACTAAATTATCCTCCGCTGGCCCGCTCCCCAATTATGAACATCCCCTATTGCACATCCCCTACTTCTCATACGGGTTTTCGCTGCTAATGTTCCTTTTATAGAAGGTTTAGAGAGTGGGTCTTGTCAGTACTATTTAACCTTATTTCTGTTTTTATGGTATCTTATTGTTCTTGCTCTTTTTTAAAAATTAAACTCCAGTATCATGTTGTGTATATTATATTGCTGTTGTTGCACTGTTGTCTTATCGACATGCTGCACCAATATTTCACTGCTCGTACCTGTATGAGTGAGTGACAAACAAACCCCTCTTGATTCTTGATAGTCTCCCACCACAGCAAAACATTCCGAAAACAGTGAATAAATGATCTTGCTGTTATGTGATTGTAAAAAGATGCATGTGCAAATGCAAATGTATTTATATAAACGTTTATATTACATAAGAATAAAAGGAAGCCTGCCCTTATATACAACAAATACAGTTCTCACTGAAAATACATTCAACTCTACAAGGCACTTTCCCATCTCATCAAGTGCTAATGACCTTTTTTTTCCTGAGAAAACAATGAAGTTATATGGGGGTTTATTTTATGAATCTGGCCCGAGTGTTCGTGCAGATTGTCACGGATGACATATAGGAAACCAGTGCCAGGAGGAGTGGAGCGGAGCAGGAACAGACAGAGTGTGTGTTGGGATGTAACCTCTCAGCTTTCAGCCTCTCCAAGCTGCTTCTTTTTACAGCTTTTGCACTATCAAAGGAAACTCAAATCCCTCTTTGCCCCTGACTTATCTCTGCCTGTAAGGGCCTGGGCTTCATCAGGGGCCACGGCCTCAATGCCCCCCCCCCCACACACACACACCCTCAGCAAACACGTACAAACGCACGCACGCACGCACACACGCGCGCACACACACACACACACACACACACACACACACACACACACACACACACACACACACACACACACACACACACACACACACACACACACACACACACAGACACACACACACACACACACACACACACACACACACACACACACACACACACACACACACACACACACACACACACACACACACACACGTAGGTTTGTATTGCTATACAGTACTTGTACATTTTTAGGAAGGTAATTTTATGAATGCCATTTTTAGAATTTCTCACCATTTTCAACCTTAAGCCGTAAATCGACAATCTACAAGCTCGCAACAACTTCTATATTGGCTATTTTCGGTGCACGACACTATAGCGCACAACTAAATATAAATCCGGCATAACTCTAATCTCAACTCCTAAACCTAATCTCTAAATGTCTAATCCTATAACCCCAACCTGAATCTTTTGGTATATAAGCTTAACTCTAAAAATCACTTTTTTTAACCCTTAAACAAGCATTTCTCTTGTGAGGACCAGGAAATGGTCCTCACAATGTCGATTTCTCAATTTCTACTATGCTTGTGAAGACATTTGGAAGTCAGAACTGATGCAAGTACGCGCGCACACACACACACACACACACACACACACACGCACACACACACACACGCACGCACGCACGCACGCACACACACACACACACACACACACACACACACACACACACACACACACACACACACACACACACACACACACGCACATGCACCCCTGTGCCCTTTCCCCACCCCCATGGGCCACTGCAGGGACCCTAAGGAAGGGCCCTGATCCTGAAACATAATGAACACCATTTGACCCCCTCAGCATGTCAGGAAAGCCACACCACCCCTGAAAGTGAGGGAGAAAAGGGAAAAAAACACAGAAACAGCAGAAAATACAGATCCTTTGTTTGTGTATTCTCCTCTGGAGGCAGCTTAAGATGGCAGATTTATGCCCATCATCCTGAGGCGTAGTTCAGACCAAAGATTCGCGCCGAAACAAAACCGTTTATAATGATTTAATTTATGCTTCGTCCCACGACGGTGTTGTGTGCAGAAAACAGCAGATGTACAAGCTCCAAACACGTCACGGACGTGAAGTACATAAATTCAGCTGGCTAAATGGTTTCATCTCGGTCGCAAATCTTTGGTCTGACTCTGAATATTTGGTCTGATCATCTGACTGAGGCTGATTTATATACTGTACACCTGTCCATGCACACGTATGCACTTGTGTTTTTTGGATATGTTAACCACTTGAACCCTATATACTTCTCGTATAACAAATAGCACAAATGTTATGATTTACAAGCTCACAACGCGTTATGAGCTTGTATGGACTATTACAAAAATACATATATATTTGAAAGATTTTGAAAAGCATTTGACTAGTTTTGACAATACAATGACCTGACCAAAATAGGGATGCCAGGTTTAAAGTGGTAAGATTATTTTCAATAATGGTATTACTGTGCTTCACAATGTCATGACATTGTTCATGTCAGGTGGAAAGCTCATACGTCCAAAACTGTTACTTTTCACGGTTCAAATTCAAAAATAGCCTACGAGCTATTTTTGCTTCTTTTGTGTAACACTGTAATATGACACAAAACATAAAAAGTACAAAATATGGAGATGAGAGGTTTCTTCCTGACAGCAACGTGATATCTCATTGAGGACATACAGGCAGACTGGATGAAAGCAAGTTATTATTTTATGCAACACCACTGTCATGGTTTGAGGACTTCTGAATTATTTTGGGGACTTTTTGGTAGCTCTCTGGTGGCCATTTTGGACAATATTTTGGGCTTTGCTTTTGTGTTTTGTTTTCCCCACCTCCTAGTTACCTACCACACCCCTTGTTTTGTTTCAGTGTCATTGCCTTGATTTGTTTTTGTATTTAAACCCTGTTTGTCATTCAGTTGGGGCTGAGTCCTTGGCAGTACATTACAGGTGGTACAACTGGTGCCTTTGAAGGTTCACTCTCTACTAGTGTCCGACATTTAGTTTTTGAAGGTACGCTGTAGCTGAATGACTTTAGCCTTACGTTTGGAGAACTGTGGTTTGTTTTGGGATATCTCTTAGATCTAGCTGGGCTTTTGAATTTTTGCATTTTTCAATAAACGTTTTGTCTCTACACCTGAGCTTCCACCCTTTTTGAACATGGCATTATGTGATCTTTGGCGCCCCCTCAAGGGGGCCCAGACCCCAAGGTTGGGAAACACTGCAAGCTCTTCCTCTTCTCCTCTTTAGGCACATTTGTTATTATTATACACTGTGGAAACACAACTGGGTTCAAACCAGTGGTGGAAAATAACTGAGTGCGTTTACTTAGGTGCTGTACAATTTTGAGGTACTTTTACTTGACTTGAGTGAGTCCATTTTTCAATACTTTATACAGGTACTTCTCTTCCACTATATCTGCATGCGTGCGTGCGTGCGTGCGTGCGTGCGTGCGTGCGTGCGTGTAGCTCTGAGAGTGAACCAGAGCCTGGCTCAGGAGGCTATGCGTTATGCTAAAACCTGACATGGGAAGGAGCTACAGCGAGCAAGTGAAACATAAAATGCAGGGGGAAACATTTGGTTTCTATAAACTGGTCTATCTCAAAATAGATGTGCTTAATCAGAAGAGCCAGGATGACATCAAAGTAAAAGATGAATGCCAGTGGGTTCATGGATGGGGCAAATATTATTGATACAGAGTGAAACGAGAGCATGACCTCATATTTAAATATAACTATAAACCATTTGACCCTTTGTGTCTAAAATGCATAAACAGGACATGAGTGCAAGAGGTCATTGTATTGGATTAGAAGTTTCAAAGCAGAGCTTTCCCTTTCCCTGCCCCAAATATCCTTTTTAATGTCCACTGCAATGGGCCATACCACTGCCAACATGCCTACTACTATGCTGAAAACATCATTAGGCCCTCACAGATTCTGTATGTAAATGTTTCCACAAGGGACCCTCCACTCGCACTCACTCTCTTTCATGCCATATTCAGCTGAAACTTGTCAGCTTGTCAGTAATCAACAATGTGCTTTAAAAAAAAAAAAAGCTCAATCATTAATAGTAATAATACATTTTATTTGTATTGGACTTTTCATTTCAGGGAATCTCACAGTGCTACCTAGTTAAAACATATAATCAATCATAGAAGGTTAAAAGCAGGGTTTAAAAATGTCAAGCACTTAAAGGATACTGCTGACAGTTACACAACAATTTAACACAAAAAGACCTTCCTAAATAAAAAAAGGTTTTCAGGCTTGGACCTGTATGATCGCTTTTATTATTTTAGAAACTCTTCCTTTTCCCCCCTTTTGTTCCTCAGAGACACAGCAATAGAATGTGATTAACATTGTAGATCGGCTATTGATGCATTCTGCATGCATAAGTATGCACATCTATTATACAGTACATGCCACCAGTATAGTATTGCAAAATGTGTATAGCCTACATTTTATATTTTACAATAATATTTCACACTCAATCATTGACAATTGTCTCATGCCACTGCATGTCCAGTGATCCTGACAACAACCATGTGTCTCTCTGCTGCCCTCACCAGGTTTTTGGACTATATTGCATTTTAATAGAGAAACTGAAAGCTCATACATTTATCATCAATAATATAGCTTTTCAGTGGTGGAAGAAGTAACCTACTCAGATTTGTATTTTTACTCAAGTACACGTAGTAATACCACAATGAAGAAATACTCCTAAAAGTAAAAGTCCTGTAATCCTACTGTAAAATCATACAAATAGGCTATAACTTGAGACAAGCACAAATTGGCACAAATCCAGTACAAAAGAATGACAGTATAGCTAGTTGGTCTTAAATAATAATACCTGAAAGGCAGTGTTGCCATGTCTGCTTATTTTAAGTGACTTTGGGCTTGTTTTTCTGTAATGTTGCTTGTAAATATTGGTATAGTTGCGGGTTGCGTTTTTTTGGGCTCATTTCTAAAGGTGCAGTTGGTTATTGGGCTTGTTTCTAAAGTGTAATTGCTTATTTGGGCTTAATTGTTTCTAAAGGTGAAGTTGCTTATTTGGGCTTGTTTCTAAAGTGTAGTTGTTTATTTGGGCTTGTTTCTAAAGTGTAGTTGTTTATTTGGGCTTGTTTCTAAAGTGTAGTTGTGTATTTGGTCTTGTTTCTAAAGTGTCGTTGTTTATTTGGGCTTGTTTCCAAATGTTATTTGAATCAATGTCTCTCCAACATTTTCATATCAAATCACCCCAAATTAATTTGTCAGCAGGGAAATGTTGTGCCAGGCAGGAACACCCATAGGCATAGCAGTTAGAAACTCCATTCATTTCCCCCATAGATTTATTTTAAGCCTGGAACCAAGCCATCCAGGCTCCTGCTGATCGTGACCATAAAACATTTGATTCTGTGTAAAATAAAATATTTGAATATTGAATTATATTACAGCGTACTATATTTAATTAAAACAAATTGTTGCAGCTTTCAAATATTTTTTTGAGCCTAGTCCATATTCACACGGCGGCCATTTTGGAATTTAACATTGCGTTGCTGTGACAAGTGGGCTATGGCCGCCGTGTGAATGTGGTCTATTGTCGCTTCTTTTGGGCTTGTTTTCGTAGACCTGGTTGGTTGCTTATTTCACTCGCAAACTCTGGCAACACTACTGAAAGGGTCTTCCTGTGTTTTCAAAACACTTTCACTTTTGTTTTTGTTTTGCTGCGGGTTTGATATATTATAACTCTATGGTGTTAACAGGAGGAAATACGTGGCCTATATTCATCCTGGGTTGAAGTTATTATATTGTGTTGATGATAGAACTCTTTGTGGAGTGGTGACGTTGACCACAACAAGTGGTTCACCGGTTACTGGTCACATCAAACATGGAGTCCCCGGAAGAACCGAAGATTGCATGTTTAAAGGAGCTCCGTTCCGTGAGCAGAAATTGGACTTCCGGTTTTCGAGCTAGCAGAAATAAGGTTTCCGGTTGCCTTCAAAATAAGATCATGAATTTTTTATGTTTTTTAAAAGACACAAATCTAATTTAAAAATACATTTATGATGTATGCCTTTTAAATACCAAAACACTTCTAAGTGGCAAGTTTAAAAAAAAAGACACAATTATATTTAAAAAATAAATTTATGATGTACAGTATGTCTTTTTAAATGGCTTATACTAGATCACTTCTAAGTGCCAGGTTGTTCCAGTTTGAAATTGGCTATTGACCATTAAATGTGCACTTAGCACTGTTTTGCACTTTAACTGGATATTGATTTGTGTGTGTTACATATATGTATTGTTTTTGTATTGTTTGTCCATTGTTGTAATAATGATGACTCTAGGCCAGGTCACTCTTGTTTATTGCTGAAGCAAATAAACAATGATAAAAGAGACCACAAAATATGCTACAAATAATAATAGTAGATAGTGCAGGCGAGATAAAAAAAAAGAAGAAGAATTTGGGGTTTATAAAGTTGATCTCACCTATTTAAAAACTAAAATACAATACAAATACAAATGTAATCAGAAAGAAATAATTAAAAATGCATATTATTTAACAACATATATACAACATGAAAACACAGCATAAAAAAAGATAGAGAAATATTAGTAAATTTGTAGTGTGTGTGTGTGTGTGTGTGTGTGTGTGTGTGTGTGTGTGTGTGTGTGTGTGTGTGTACTTCTCCATAACTGAGCGCCCTAAACTTGATACAAAATGGATACAGACCAGTACAGAATGTTGGTGAACATTTGAGAGATCATTTGTAAAAAAAAGGAAAGTGGCAGGCCGCCCAGTGCGGCCTGACGTAAGAAAAGTGCCAATTTCAGACAATACTGGACACTGGACAGGAGACGGCTGTTGGCGCCAGCACTTTTGACACACGCACACGTTCAGGGAGACCCCCTCTACAACGCCACACTCTCCGCTAAGCCAGACAGGTGTATTTGGAAAAGTGGCGGGCCGTCCAGTGAGGTCAGGGGTCAGAAAACAGCCATTTTTAGTGCATAGACTTCACAAATTGGGCGCTGGACACGAGACAGCTATTTGTGGCGGCACTTGTGACATACGCACGCGTTCAGGGAGACCCCCTCTACAACGCCACACTCTCCGCTAAGCCAGACAGGTGTATTTGGAAAAGTGGCGGGCCGTCCAGTGAGGTCAGGGGTCAGAAAACAGCCATTTTCAGTGCATAGACTCCACAAATTGGGCGCTGGACACGAGACAGCTATTTGTGGCGGCACTTGTGACATACGCACGCGTTCAGGGAGACCCCCTCTACAACGCCACACTCTCCGCTAAGCCAGAGCGATTTACAGTAAGCAAGGTAATACATCAAATGCATAGAAATAGTAATCTAGGATCATATGTAAACCAAGAATCATCAGTCTAACAGCTCCCGATCCCCCCCAAAAATCTATAATCTCTACATTGAAACTATTCAAACTATAGGATGCCAGGTCAACAATGGCCTGGCATCTGTCTACATAACATGGTATCTAATTACATTTTAGCCTTTGCATAAGCCTGCAAGCCTGCAATGCATATTTTTGCACATTTGCCACTGCTGCTACAGATTATCATACCTGTTTTAAGAGGTTTATCATTAATGCCAGTACTTTCATTTTATTTCTGTTATCTATAATTCTAAAAAGATATTGGTTGTGTTAGCACAGTCTCTGTAGAAACAGCCCCCAATATTTCACTGCTTGTACCTGTATTGAGTAAGTGACAAATAAACACCCTCTTGATTCTTGTTCAGATTAGTTCCAGAGTTCTCTTTGAAAATGTCACACATTTTGAAATGGCTCCACATCCATTACCTGATGGAAGAGAGTTTCAGATTTTCATGGAACTTGGTAGAAATGATCTCTAGGCTGCCCTATAAAAATGGCTCAAGGTCACAATCATAGTCACAGTCAATGTTACATCAGTCATATCTCAGGAACGGAGAGAGACACAGAACGAGATGTTGGTGTGTGCCTTTGTTAATGGTATTGAAATTTTATACTGATGTCAAACTGGGAAACTGAAATAGAAGCAAGGCTTGTCCATAGCCATGTCTGTTTTGTGGGAGTATCCACACATATCTATCAATAACTGGTCAACGCAACAGTACTGTATACACAGAAGATGCTTTAAAACTTCCTGATGATATTCTGTGGCACTTCCTGGGACTTGCATCCTCTTCCAAAAAGCCAATGAGTAGGTTTGATTTATTATGGAGTCATAAGGAGGTGAGATCAATAGAACTTTTTAAAAGGTATTTCATTTAATTTGATAGGTGAAGTCACAGCAGTAGATTGGCTAATTTCAGCATGCAACCAAGTGTAAAATGTAGCATTACGATGCCATCAAGGCCCGCCAAAATACATTTTTGACGACAAAATCAGTCGACTAAAATCGTATTATATTTAGTCGACTAAAACTAAACTAAAACAAACATTTAAGGTGAATAAAATATGACTAAAACTAAATTAAATGTTATTCAAAAGACTATGACTAAAACGAAATAAAAATTAACACTGCGTCACAGTGACATGACAACAACAGGTAACCTCAGTCTGTGATATTAATCTACAATTTTTTGTGTTAAATTGTGACTGTAGCCTGAATGATCAGCGGTCAACTGTAAGCAAGAACAGATTGTTATAATTGTAAGTAAGTAATAGTAAGTGCCACGGCAAATAGCTGTCTCATGTCCAGCGTCCAATTTGTGGAGTCTATGCACTGAAAATGGCTGTTTTCTGACCCCTGACCTCACTGGACGGCCCGCCACTTTTCCAAATACACCTGTCTGGCTTAGCGGAGAGTGTGGCGTTGTAGAGGGGGTCTCCCTGAACGCGTGCGTATGTCACAAGTGCCGCCACAAATAGCGGTCTCGTGTCCAGCGCCCAATTTGTGAAGTCTATGCACTAAAAATGGCTGTTTTCTGACCCCTGACCTCACTGGACGGCCCGCCATTTTTCCAAATACACCTGTCTGGCTTAGCGGAGAGTGTGGCGTTGTAGAGGGGGTCTCCCTGAACGCGTGCGTATGTCACAAGTGCCGCCACAAATAGCGGTCTCGTGTCCAGCGCCCAATTTGTGAAGTCTATGCACTAAAAATGGCTGTTTTCTGACCCCTGACCTCACTGGACGGCCTGCCATTTTTCCAAATACACCTGTCTGGCTTAGCGGAGAGTGTGGCGTTGTAGAGGGGGTCTCCCTGAACGCGTGCGTATGTCACAAGTGCCGCCACAAATAGCTGTCTCGTGTCCAGCGCCCAATTTGTGAAGTCTATGCACTGAAAATGGCTGTTTTCTGACCCCTGACCTCACTGGACGGCCCGCCACTTTTCCAAATACACCTGTCTGGCTTAGCGGAGAGTGTGGCGTTGTAGAGGGGGTCTCCCTGAACGCGTGCGTATGTCACAAGTGCCGCCACAAATAGTTGTCTCGTGTCCAGCGCCCAATTTGTGAAGTCTATGCACTAAAAATGGCTGTTTTCTGACCCCTGACCTCACTGGACGGCCCGCCATTTTTCCAAATACACCTGTCTGGCTTAGCGGAGAGTGTGGCGTTGTAGAGGGGGTCTCCCTGAACGCGTGCGTATGTCACAAATGCCGCCACAAATAGCTGTCTCGTGTCCAGCGTCCAATTTGTGAAGTCTATGCACTCCAGTGAACAGCATTTATCCATTTAGATACATTTTTATGTTATTAAAACAGTTAAACACTTTTTTTATTACAAATATACATAATATGTGTTTTCTAGCTTCGTTTAAATGCTTTATTTATAGTTTTAATGTGCAAATGAACCTTTTTTCAATGGTTTTCAATGGTTTCTTTTTACTCTAGAGGGTACTCTTATTCTGAAGAGATCGTCAACCGGAAGTCTTATTTCTGCTCCGTTATTTCTGCTCACGGAACACAGCTGTTTAAAGCATAGGTTTAAAGACGTTCCCAACAGACCCCCAGACCCCCTTAGACAGGCCATTAGTCGATGGCTGGCATCGTGGATTTCGCGGTGGTTGTGTCAGTAGCAGCAGCTCTCCTCATCTTCTGCTATCCCAACACGTTTGGGATAGGAGGTGCTACTGAATGCTGTGAACCCAAGTGGATCTCTTTCAACAGATCAGGTAAAGTTCATCACAACGGCACTTCTTGTTACTACCAGCAGTTGGATCCATGCCATTGGAGCCTGGTTGGATGATGGCATGTAGATATCACACCAGAATATGTCTGTCAGTAGGGCCTGGCCTGGGTTCAGTTTTTTAGAGGAACAGGCCTTTTAAATGCAGTAGTAGCCACATTAGCTGGTGATACAAAAAGTTAATTTCAAACCATGAATATGGTGTCCATGTATGTTTCAGCTGCTGTGAGCGTAACCGTCTGACGTCTGTGGCCATCGACAAAGAAGTGTATTCAAACATCAAAGGATGGCTCCATCTGGCTCCTGACAGGCCTGGCGGCAGGAAAGAGCAGATGAGAAGAAGACATGAAGACACGCTGCAGGATGTCCAGTAAGAGAACACATATTGAAGTTGAGAACGTTGTCCAGGGCTGGACAACGCTCCACACATCCTAGACTCTTTTCTCTCCTGGCTCCCAAACTGTGGAATAAACTTCACCTTGCCAGGGCCGGATCCTGAGTCCATAGGCCCCTGGGTCTGAGACTGCCTCAGAGCCCCCCGACCTGCTCCCCCCCCACCAACACACAAATGCACGCTGGTGACACACACAGCCAGAACCTACACATACATTGAATGTACACTCCACACAACGGCTGCCTGTCTATTCACATTCAAACCATAAACACATGTATAATGTGTATAACTGGCCATCGGGAAGTTTGGGGAAAATATGAATAACAACAATAACAATATAAACTTTATTTATAAAGCGCTTGTGGAAAACAGGGTTGCAAAGTGCATTACGATAGCAAGATAACGTATAGCCATAAGGAATAAACAGCAACAGTCAATAAAAAATCATATTGTAAAATAACAAATCAAATTAATAATATTCTCGGAGGGCCAGTCGGTCCTTTTTATTGTTTGTTAGCTTTTTATGCTGCAGTAACATTAAATTAAATGTATGGCGCTCTCTCTCGCACACAGAAACTCACACAATGTGGTGTGACTGACCCCCATATACACTGATACTAGCTGTCACAGGAATAAAATAATTCCTGTGATGTCACACATTGTACCCTGCATCTGAACCCATTTGGGTTGGATGTACACGCTACAGTAGTTCCCCTTTTTTTGCAACTGTCTCTGTACCAATGAAAATTGGCCACTAAATGCTCTTTGTTCATCACCAGTGGCCAAGCAAAGAGGAACCTTATTATCTTTGCTCTCATGTGTCCAAAACTGTTACTTTTCAGGATTCAAATTCAAAAGTAAGAGTTCTTTCGCCGCAGGCTGAAAACCCACCTCTTCAGGAAACACTACCCTTCCTCTTTGCCTGGCCTACTTGTTGTTAACTAGTTGTAGGAACTATTGTTGTATTGGATCTATTAGCTCGTGCTCATTTGATTTGGCTATTTTATCTCATGTGTTTATGAAAGTAGGTAGCTGATATATTGCACTTTTACCTTAGCGCTAGGTATACTCTTGGTTGCTTGTTTTTACAGGAAATGCACTTAAGACCTCTGGTGATTAGTAGTTTCGTTCCCTACCTATGTTGAATGCACTTATTGTAAGTCGCTTTGGATAAAAGCGTCTGCTAAATGACTGTAATGTAATGTAATGTAAGAATAGCCGATCTACAAGCTCAAAACACATCACACCATGACACGTTTTGAGCTTGTAGATTGGCTATTTTTGCGACTTTCGCGTGACACCGGTATGACGAAGTAGAACATTCATTTACGGGAAAAACTATAAGATATATTTTCTCCATATTATAGAGATAAGAGGTTTCCAGGTGACAGCAACATTATGTTGATGCAGATGATTGTGGGCTTTAAATAAGTACAAGCTCTGTGAAATCAATGTTGCCACAGTTCCTCACATTTTGACATTTCAACAGAACCTCTTTAGAAATCACCTAAGCCAGAAACATGACTTTTACATGTTCATGTGTGTTTTAGGTGCTTTGAGGCTTAACCGTCTCCCACCGACAAAGTGGATTCCAACATCAAAAGATGATTCCAGGATTTCCGGTAATAGAACAGATATTGAAGTTGGGAACTTTAATGAGGTTTTGATTGATTCATGGATTGACTGATTGATTGATTGATTGATTGATTGATTGATTGTATACTTTATTAACAAGTTTGTTAACATTACAGCTAGTAAAGTCAAAAGCTACACTAAAAGGATAAACAAACACACACACACACACACACACACACACACACACACACACACACACACACACACACACACACACACACACACACACACACACACACACACACACAATGGATTTAGGCCCAAAGACATGATTATTACTGTATATCAGACAGAACCCTGATAGAAATCAGCAGAGCCAGAGAAGATAGTTGCACGTCAAAAATATCGACTTCTTACAACCAGAGCCTGACCAATGCTAGATTTCTGGGTACGATGACTTTTCCAATTTTGGAGAGTCCTAGACCACCGATTACAGATGTTTTGACCAATATTCTTTCAAGAGGTGCAACATTTTCTAATCATTTTTTTAAAACTTAGATTTTATTAAAGTTTATATTTGAGAAATATAAAAAAAATAACAACTAACTTTTTGATGGATAAATATTAAACACAAACCTTATTTTATTTAGACACTTTTATAGCTAATAATCTACAAGCCCCACGGCATGTATGGAGGACAGGTTGAAAGTGGTTAAAAAGTGGGACATATCGGCTGCATAACTGCCAATATCGATGTTGTCCCAAAAATACAAATAATGACCAATAACTTCGGTCAGTGATGAAATAAACAAAAATGGCACCCAGTTGGATCTCAGACTTCATGTGGTCAGTCTATGACGTCAGTAATCTATGACGTATCTATGACATGTGACTCCATATGTGGGCAAGGTTTCAGCCAGATCCGACCACCATTGACATCCATTCTAAAATTAAAGTTAAGCAGCACTTTCGAGTTTCTTTCTCATGTATTTTTTCTCATCGAAATAATATTTTCTCACGCCTCTCCTTATCCACTTAAAGGGATGGTTCACCCAAAAAGTGACTTATTTTCTATCAATTACTCACCCCATGAAGCCTTGAATTCATGGACATTTTTAGTTTAAAGCCAATAATTTGATGACCAGTGGAAAGATGCTAATGACTCAAAGTTTACACTTTGAGTGTCCTACCGGAGCCGCCGCCGATCATCAAATTATCGGTTTAGGAATACGACAAAAAAAAAAAAATCTCAATGAATTCAAGTCTCCATGGGGTGTGTAATCGATAGAGGTGAACTATCCCTTTAAACCCTATATACTTCATGTACTACAGTCAATGAATTCAGAGGCCCTCCGGGTTCACAATTATGACCTGGATAACAAAGTCCTTCTGGATCTTGGTGTCCTGCAGGCGGCTTTTATCCGTCAGCAGCTTCCCGAAGAAGTACCAGCGTTGGTGGGACACGTCGATGCCCTCTTGTGCCTGGAGCTGTGTCTTCAGCTCGCCTATGGTGTCCGTCATGCTAGCGCTCAGAAGCACGTCCTTCACCGTCGACAGACGCACCTTAAGTTGAAACTCCTTCTTGGGTGCTACGGGGCGTTTGGAGCTGTTGCTTTGGTCCTTATTACTTGGCTCTGGGATGAGGTTGGCGGGTGGAGCCAGGCAGTAGTCGGGAATCTGGTAGCGGTTGCCCAGCTCGTCGTAACACTCTGCCAGAGTCCCGTGTGGCAGTGTGATACAGGCTCCGTCCACTATCGCCTGGGCCAGTTCCAGGTCGTTCCCCTCCAGAGCAGAGGCTGCAGCCTTCAAAGCGTCCCAGATCTCCTTGCGGCCCTCGAAGGCCGGAGCCGTGTCCCAGAACTCGTCCCGTTTGCCCCTGAGCTGAGCCGCTGACATCCGCTCGTCACTATTCCACTTAGGAATGATAGTGACGACCCGCTCGTTAGGACGCTTTTTCTTCAGAGACTCGTTGCGAAATACAAATTTTCTGAGGCCTCTCCCTCTGTTGTTTCCAGAAGAGCTGTGGGATGGTGATGTGTATGCACGTCCTATTCTGGCCAGACATCCTCCCATGGTGAGAGCTGGATGTTCTGAAAATGTCTCACTGGCTGTTTGTTCCCCTGGTCTCAGTGCGATATTAAAAAACATGAGCTACTACTAGAACCTTCTAAACAGCCTTTTGCTTTCTTCACACCGGTGTGAAGGACTGGCTAAGCGGGTGTGTCAGTTTATGAAGAATCTGTCTTATACCCTCACACTGTGTGTAGACATCAAACATGATGTCTGTCTTGCCCAAATATGGACTTCCACAAGGCTCCAGACTGGCCTTCACATTTTGTTCTAGATTGGGTAACCATGGCAACCTGATAACCTCTAGTAACTAGAGGTTATCATGTTGCCAGGATCTCCATATATGGGCATACAAGGGACATGGACTGACAGATACAGAGATCTCCATGTAGGGGCATATCAGTCGGATCAGTGGTGTGAGGGCCGCGTAGCCGCCCGAACTCTAGATGTGAGGGCCGCATAGCTAGTTTAGCGTCAGGTTCCAACAAATGAGTATATATGGCACAAAATATATGGGCAAATTGGACGGTTGGGAGATTCTGGACAATCGCCTATACGACCGACTTCATGCCAGGCACCGCATTCTGTAGGGTCCTCTGTGATACGCACGAGTAATCATGTTACACATGAATAAAGTCTTGTTGATGCAAATAAAAGAGAATGGTAAAAAAAAGTATGCTCTCCCGTCTCCCCCAGTGTGCCCTAGCTCTGGTCCAGAGCGTGAGCGAGTTCTCACTGTAACACTCTGTTAGGAGCGATGCTATTCCCAAGCTGGGGTTCTGAGACTTTTCCCACCATGGAGAATAGTCTTTCAACAACACAAAACAGCCTTTGTTTCGATGAGTAGCAAATACTTTTCTTTATTTTGACTACAGTTGGAGACCTTGCACGGTAGTGGAATTCTTAGTCCATGGGAGGAGCACCGCTCCTCCTAACAGAGTGTTAGAGAGAAGTCTCTAACGCTCTGGATCAGAGCTGAGTGTGCCCATACCATGCCACCCATCAACTGGCTTGTTGCACCTGTGTCCCTTATCTCATTGGCTGCCAATTACTGCGGCACACATGTAGAATGACTCCTTCAGTGGAGGAGGCTGTTAGATCTGTTTTAGTTTTCTTCCATTTAGTTCCTTTTGCCATTTTTGTGTAAGGTTGTTAAAGTAGTCAGGCTTGCCTTTTCACCCATGCATCAACGTTTCATAGACATAAGATAGCAGTGTGTATACTGTAACACCACCATCATCCATTATCTGATTGCTATCTGACGTACTGTTCATCTTGTTCCAAATGACTTTACGTCCACAATGACATTATATTATTGATACATCCACATGTGACGACATGTTTTTGAACAAGTCACGGTGACTTTACTGATTGCTTTATGAAAGAGTAAGATATGAAAGATATGTTTGTTCAAGTCATAGACACGTGTACCCACCAAGTGACTGCACCGGACTGTGACGTCTGACCCACCTGATGATGCTATGGAGTGGGAGTTTCTCCCAGATAACAATTATTTGTATACATTTGCCTGTATTTTCTGTGTAACTTCAGAATATTCTCATGGGATGAACTCATTATATTTTTTTACGACTGTGTTTTCTCCTCTCATTTGGCTCTGGCTAACTTCATATTTTCTACTGAAAGTTGGGTTTAACCCACTATATTTTAAAGCTATCAGAGAGCGCCCGTAATTGTAGAGTCCGATGCAAGCCGATGCCTGTTGGGAACGCATGCCCCTCCAGTTATGCAATAATTGGGCAAACAGTCTTCTCTGCTAGCCTCTCCCACTACTGGAACAGACGTCTTCCCACCAAATTAAGAGAGAGCACCAATTAAGTCAGTGGTGCTCTCAGACTTTTTAATTTCAAGGACTCCCATAACCCCGGGAGTGTACAAATGGAAACAAATATTTGCTTCCATTTGTACACTCTTAGAGCTCTCAGAGCTTGTATAGAGCTGCTGTTTTCCCCAGAATACGGTGCTGGGGTGGATACGATGTGTAGCTAACTGAAGTGAGCTGGTCTTTGCTGGGAGAATAGAAGCATAACTAATTTAAAAGGAAAAATATTTTTCAAAACCAAAAAAATACAATACTGTAATACTGAGTTACAGTAAGATATTTATATATAATGTTGAACAAATTTTCCACTATATTGCGGTTTAATGCAAATGAAACCAATTACGGCCAGCCCTTTTCATATCAATGCATTACTGTATTGATATCTTGATATTTTCAAAAACTATTCAAAGACTGTCAATAATTGTGAAAGTAGCCGATCCAAAAGCTCGTCCAAAAAAGACGTCACATAATGACGCATGTGAGCTTGTAGATCTACTATTTTCACTATAGGGCATAGCAGTGGCGGCCATTTTGTGGTTCCACAGATCGAAAGCCCATTAATTTTCCCCATGGAGATTTCCGAAAATATTTATATAAATTATTTTAAGCCTGGAACCAAGCCATCCAGGCTCCTGGTGACTCATGACCATAAAACAGTTGATTCTGTGAAGAAGGAAAAAAAAGAATATTTAATTATATGATATAGTATATTTAATAAATCCCTTGTTTTGCGGTTTTCAAATACTAAACTGCTGCCATGTAAAAGGTTTATTACCTGAGGAGAAGATTTATGTAAAAATAATTCAAAATTATTAAAAAATATTTAAAACATTTTAGATATTTAGTTTGAATATTTCTAAAATAGCAGATTTACAAGCTCGCAGCGCGGCATTGTCTATATCTAATATCATATAGACATTATGGTGATGCATTGTCTAAGCATATAGGCAACATGCTCTGTTTTAGTTGAGCACTGTGGTGCTGTATGTTACCTGTTGTATTAACTATAGCGCTGTGTATTGTATTGTGTATGTTCACAAATTTGCTATTAGTCATTTATATACTTGCATAAATGCATAGTATTCTATACTAATTTCCTTTTAATTCTGACTGATGACACACACACACACACACACACACACACACACACACACACACACACACACACACACACACACACACACACACACACACACACACACACACACACACACTGTATTAACAGCTACTTAGTACTTATACAGACTAGAGGTCCCTTACATTAGGACAAGTATCCTGGTAGCAGTAAGAAGATCAAAACACTAGATGGCAGTGTTGTACAGTATCAATTCTGTGTTAGCAGAACCTGATGACGATGATGTCACAGAGTGTGTGCTGTGAGACAAGGTGTGCCTGGGGATTTATTTTGTGACAATCACATTATTATTGCAATATAGACAACTATACAATGTTTGAAATCCACTATATCAGGGCTTTGTGTGCATTTAGTTCTCAATACAGAGGCTAATTTTATACCCCACCTGCCTGAATATATATATATATTTAAACCACTTTAAACCTGGCATAACCTCTGTCACCCTGGCATCCCTGTTTTGGGCATGTCATTATAGGTCACAATCCAGCTCACAATGCATCTCACCGACACTAACGACATGCCCAACGTAGGCTATTGTCTATGGGTGCATATACTGTAGTTTCTTGGACTGTAGTTTCTGGACTGTCTCAAGTGTTTTGTGCCAGCTGTCCAATTAATGTGATTAATTGGTGCAATGTGTTTTGTGTTTGCTGGGGGTTTTCCAAACCACCAAGTTCACCCAGCCTTCCAGATGTGCCATCATGATGGAACTGGAAATGAGACATTCTATACACAATGAGTAGCCTACTTTTACTTTTGGTACTTTAAGTATATTTTGATGCCGATCCTTTTGTACTTTTACTCTAGTAGTACATTTTGAATACGGGACTTCTACTTGTAACGGAGTATTTCTACATTGCAGTATATTGATACTTTATTTAAGTAAAACGTGAGTAGGCTTCTTCCATCTTCTACTTCTTCCATCACTCACTGCCATATGGTTATATTTTTGCACTCACAGAGTTAAAGGTGCATTCTGTAGATTTGTCCTACCGTGGGATTTGAACACCAAGGTCCCCCGTATTGTGTGGGAGACCACATTTCTCCCACTCTTGAACTCTTCCCTGAATCTCTGCAGGGGAGATATTGCACTTATGAACTTGTCCTACCCAACATCAGGGTGTAAATTTCCTCAAAGTTTAAAATAACATTTTATTTATTTAAATACGTTTCAGATTGAAGCTTTATATAATCACTCAGAATGTTTGTGTCCATCCCCTGTCCCTCCTTTCTGGTTGAAGATAAGGGACTTTCCGGTGACTTCCAGGGGTCCTTGGCGGGTTTTCTGGGTTTCCCTGGATAAATATAAAAATACATATACATAAATAATAAACAAATACGTTTAACCACTTTATTATATAATAATATTATATAATAATTATATAATAATATTATATAATAATATATTGTATTTGGCTTTTCTTAAAATATATATATATATATCTTGTAATAATTGTAATAATGACATGACATTTTTAACAACACAAACCTTGTTTTATGGGAAGATTTTGACATGACAATGTTTGAGGGAAACCACTGACTGAGTTCCAGAACATCACTTTCTTTGTGTTTGGTAAACACCCCCCCCCCCCACCCCCGCGGGGCTCCCCCAGCCCCCCCGGGACGCCCCCCACCCGTTCCTTTGCAGCGTGCCTGTGCGCGTGCAAGGGAGAGGGACAGAGAGACAGAGAGAGGGAGAGAGAGAGAGAGAGAGAGAGAGAGAGAGCAGTAGCAGCTGTCATTTGGTTATAGGGGAGGCGGGTACGTGCCCGCGCGGCGCATACACACACTCACACACTTCATATAGAAAGTACTACCCACCGTTTGAAGATTATGCAGCAGCAGCTACTGCCTGGCCATCTTGTATCAGACAGGAAAAAAAGATACAGACAGGTTCTTTTTTTTTAAATTAAATGATACGAACCGGAACCACGTATATAGAGAGGCTCTAATCTGAAAGGCCAGACATAGGAGCCTATATAAGATCTGCCGCGGTGGGTATTTATTGAAATAAATACAACCAAAAAAAGCCCCATCGGAGCTGTGGATTACCTACTACGAGGGCTGGAGGAGACCGTTTTGGAACCATGAGTTGGGGGACAGAGCTATGGGTGAGTGTTATAGAGCACTGTTATTATAATTATAAACCGCTTTTTATCTGCACCACTGACTGACTGACTGGCGCGTTTTACAACGTAACGGTCGCAATGGCTCAAAACCACCACAATGTGTGCATTGCTGCTGGGGTCCGTTGATCAGCTTCTGTACCAGCCCAGGGGGGTATATCTATATGTGTACACTGTTTAACCCCCCGTGAGTGTACAAATGTAACCCTATAGGGGTCCATTTGGTTACATTGTTACACTCTTCGAATTAGAAAGGGTTCTTCAAATGAATGCTGAGATTGATACTGTGTAGCTGCTGCCGCCGCTGCTGCTGCTGCATGGGGTCTATATATCAGCTTCTGTACCAGCCCAGGGGGCTATAATGTGTTCACTGTTTAACCCCCGAGACTGTAAACATTTAACATGCATGTTTACACTCTCTCGGAGTAGAAAGGGATATACAATGTATCCGATCCATGAATGCTGAGATTGATACAGTGTAGCTGCTGCTGCTGCCATCGCGGTCGCATTGACTCGCTATGTGGTTCAATCTCACGCGTGATGAGATTATATTATAGCCATGTTCTCTGGACTGGAGGAGGCGTAATTAACTGCTTATTATTACACATCGTTCTGAAAAGAATGTCGTTATTGGTGGTATTATAGGCTAGTAGTCAAAATGGTAGCCAAGATCATATGAGCCATGCATGGATGTATATACTTGGCTGATCATCATGCCTATTGCACACACCCCCTCAGATAGGAGAGGATGTAACGTTATAGCTTCATCATGACGTTAGTATTGTGGCACAGATGTGGGCTTCTCTTGGAAGTGTGTGTGTGTGTGTGTGTGTGTGTGTGTGTGTGTGTGTGTGTGTGTGTGTGTGTGTGTGTGTGTGTGTGTGTGTGTGTGTGTGTGTGTGTGTGTGTGTGTGTGTGTGTGTGTGTGTGTGTGTGTGTGTGTGTGTGTGTGTGTGTGTCTTCAGTTCAGATAGTGACGTTATGATGACAGGGTCGATAGGCAGCCTGGAGTCAGTTGAGTTCTCATCTTATCTTATGATATAACATTTCCAGTGGTGGAAAAGGTACTCCAATATTTGACTTAAGTGAAAGTATCAATACTGCAATGTAGAAACACTCTGTTACAAGTAAAAGTCCGGTAATAAAAAATGTACTTGAGTAAAAGTACTTAAGTATTGGTATCAAAATATACTTAAAGTACAAAAGTAAAAGTACTCATTATGCAGAATGTCCCATTAGTAGAAGTAAAAGTAATGACATTTGAAATACTCCAGTAAAGTAAAAAAATACCCCAAAACAGTACTTTAGTAAAAATATGTACTTACTTTACACCACTGATGATATAACATTTCTATATTTCTTGTGTCATTGATGATTTGGTAGGCTATTTGTGATGTCAATTCACACAGGTGGTAGTAAACATTGACACCTGACCTGTAGTAGCCTACCTATTGTACTTTTTTGCAACTTTGATTATCTTTTTGTTATAATGCCTCCCTTCATTTCTAAATAGAAAACGGTGCATATCTCCACCCCGTGCAGTTCCCAGCCTGTCGGCTTGGCAGACATAATTAAATATTTTATGCAATGTTATTGGACCACTTGTATAAGTTCGCCTCTTGGTAAAGAGGTGTTTAGCCCGATTCATATACATCGTCATCGCAAATGGTTGACTTGACTACAAGTTATAAATTAATCATTACAATGAAATTAGTACTTTACTTACGGGAAGACACTAATCCTGAACTCGCATGAATGATGCAATAACTGTTGATACAACATAAGAAATGCAATCACCCTCAGAACATGGGGTGATATACCCATCAAATCATTTCAACTAGCCAATCTGTTCATTTCACTATATGCCAACGACTTTCACTCAAAACTAAATTCAGAATTTGATTATTCATTCTTTCATTTAAACACTTTTTAGAAGAGGATTCAGTAGAGGTTTTAACTTGGATGTCAATATTTATCCTTGAGGAGATTTCTGCACTCTTTCTGTCTCCCAACTACAACCTTTTATGTGGCTCTCTACTAGTATACCATTACATCTCCAAAGTAAAGTAATCATGTTCTCATTCAGACAGCTGTCTGCTGCATCATACTAACAAACATGTGTCCACCGTGGAGCTTCACCCACCAAAAACAGGAAGACGAGAATGCTAAATTGTAGCCCTTACATGCACCTTACAATAATACATTCCAATGCTGTGATGTCACATTTCATTCATCCTCTCTCACTCAAGTTGTACCAGTACAGTACATTTTCTCAAGTATGTACTTAAGTACAATGTTGAGGTACATTTACTTTACTTTAGTATTACATTTTTTTGGTACTTTAAACTTATTCTCAACAACATCTCAGATTAAGATATCCTCCTCTACATTTATTTGAAATGTACTAGTTACTTTGCAGATTTCTAGATTTTTTAATTTACATTGGTTGTTTTAGAAAAAGTCGGACACATTTTGAAATGTTTTTGTACGTTTACCTTGGTACTGTAGGTATATTTCGATGCCAATGCTTTTATGCTGTAAGTAAAAAATTGAATACAGGACTCATACTTGTAACAGAATACTATCTAACCACTGCCAGATAGCAGCCTTTATCAGAACAACTCTAAGTGCATGCAGTTTATTATGCCAGACCTGGTGGATCTAACAACATGTACCAATCAATCAGCTCCACCTCTTAACCTCTCTTAAGCCATATACCATTATGACTCGCGACTAATATTGGAAAAAGCCGCACACACTCAAAACGCGTCGCTACTGTATGCGCTAAGCTTGTATGTAGGCCTGCTATTTTTGCTAGGCTTGGGCATTATACATTTTTTGAAAATGTTTGCCTATAATGTCAGGCCAAAAATATGGACACCAGGTTGAAAGTGGTTAAGTGTGCGTGTGCGTGTGCGTGTGCGTGTGCGTGTGCGCGTGCGTGTGTGTGTGTATGTTTCTTCTTGGAGGTGTCAATTCGCAAATAAGACCTGAAATATGACATTTTCTTATTCATTTAATAAAAAAAGCTAAATAATACAGGCAGGCTGGTTGGTGCTGATAATTCTTAATAGCTGGAGTTGAAAACAAAATACTTACAACTAGCCTACATTTATAGGCTAGTTTACCTAATCTTTAGAACATCTTGTTTTAGGAGGTCATCTGGAACACCTTTCCATATGCAGTTTTTATTCCCCTACCTTTTCTTCAGCTTTATCAGTCAAAGAAAGAGTTGGGTCTGGAGATAGTTATCCACACCAGCGTTCCTATTCTGGGGTGAACATTTAGCAGAAATAGCCAATCTACAAGCTTATACAGCGTAATACATCATAACGCAATGCATTATAAGTTTGCAGATCAGCTGTTTTCGGCAAAGAAATTTGGTGTAGAGGGGGGAAAAGGAGGGGAAGAAGTACTGTACAGGCTGTATAGACTCCTGGGGGACTCTGGTCAATGAAGTATATAGGCTTTAAGTGGTTAAAGCTATAACTATTTATTTATCCTAACAGTTGACCAGGCAGATACAGAAGTTGGTGTTTTCTTTCTTATCAATCATGTCATCCTATGTATTTTTCCTACCACACTGACCACGATGCACAACTATTCAGGCTATGGTACAACCCTTAGGTCTACCTGAGAGTGTTTTATAGGCCTTGAGTGCTTTGTACAAACGTTAGGCCTACCTGAGAATGGTTTATAGGCCTTTGAGTGCTTGGCCTCTGACGAGCTTGTGCAGCCTTTTGAAACAGACGGAGCTCTTGCAGAAAATAACGTATTGCAACCAGATGCTCTCCTTCTCCCCAGATTGGCCCAATGGAATCCAGACACTTGTTGCTTTAATCTTAGTTCTGGACACCAAGCTGTAATCGAGCTGTATTCCATCCATACAGTCAAGTCCTCAGTTTAATTCTGAGAAGTTCAACCACAATGAACCCTACGTCCCTATTCTGGGCATATCATAATAAGCAAACATTATTGAAAATTGGCGAACATTCACCAAAGAGTTTGACGCGTTGTGATTGTGAGCTTTTTTAGCTACCTGATGTACATGAAGTATATAGGGTTTAAGTGGTTAAGAATGGACCCCGATGGATCCCATTGGGGTCCATTTGTTGCATACTGCAGTTAAAGTAACACTGAGAACCTTTCTGTGCAGGTGGTCACAGTTTGAGAATGTAAACATCTTGTTTACTCAATGGGAAAAACAGAAAAGTAATTATCAAAGTGGCGGTTGTAGCTCTCTCATATTATTTTTTTTTCAGAGCAAGAACAGGGTAGCCTATTGTGGCCACAAGGCCATAACACTAAGGCTTAATTTATTGCCTACGGTGTTGCACGCCAAAAATAGCCAATTTACAAGGATGCACAATGCGTCGCGACACGTTGCGAGCTTTTAGATTGGCTATTTTTTACCACACTACAAGGTCACTCAAAAGGGTATAAATCAGGCGTAATGCTTATGGCTCACAAGGAACAGCAGTGCAGAGGTTAAATTATGAAGTCATCGTTTTTGCTGAGAAGAGGAAAGTATGTGATATTCTTGGAAATGAGGTCTCAACCTTTGATGAACTTCATTGCTGGAAGTCATCCTGTGACATTGTTCTCTGTTTTCCATTTTATTTATAGTCTAATAATTCATAGTGCCTTCTTATTTACATAACATCTCTTTTTTTCCACAAAACATTTAACAAATAGTAGCCTCTGAATACAGACATCTGAACTTACGCCCTTTCTATGGACTGGACCAGAGAAATTGAGACTTGCGTCGATGAGGGGTCAGAAACACTACTGGTCATGTGGTTTGTGTATCGTATGTGCTACATCGTCACCCATCATTATGAGGATGCAACATTTGTAACTATAAAGTAGTGTTTGTAACTATACACAGACCTGTTTGGAACTATATAGTAGTGTTTGTATCTACACACTAGTGTTTGTAACTATACACAGACCTGTTTGGAACCATATAGTAGTGTTTGTAACTATACACTAGTGTTTGGAACTATACATTAGTGTTTGGAACTATATACTAGTGTTTGGAACTGTACAGTATAGTGTTTGGTACTACACAGTAATGTTAGGAACTATACTGTAATGTTTGGAACTATACAGTTAGTGTTTACTGTTTACTATTCGTTGCCCTGATGGCAAGTGTTACTTGCACGTTCTTGTAATTATCTCTGAGCTCACCAAAACAAAATCAAAACGAAATCTAATCAACTGTAAGCTGGTTTTGGCAATAACATGATCTATAAATAAATATGAATATTCTTCATTCACATGATCTGTCATTGCTGTAAAACAATTGGCCTGATGGAGTGAACAGAGATGATGCAACTCTTTCATTGGCTGTGGACTGAACTAATGCAAGTCACTGTAGAAGGAAGTCAGTTGTACTAAAACATGTGATTGTTTCTCAGTGGAACATACAAGTATAATACAAAACTGGATCTGAAAAGACTCATAGCAGCTAATCTGTAGAGGCCAAGTGTAACTTCAAACAAAAGACTCGCCCCTTACAAAATTAGCTTTTGCTTAAATGTCACCTATTCTACCCTATACAATGTTTGACAAAGATCTTTGGGAATTAACAACTTGAACCCTAAAATAGTTCTTGACCGGAGTCCCCCAGGGGTCTGTACTTGGTGGGAACAATATACACCTTATACCTAAATAGGGAAATGGGACATTAACCGTGTCCCCTGGTGTTATGTTTCACGCACAATCACTGCTTTTACACACACACACACACACACGCACGCACGCACGCACGCACGCACGCACGCACGCACGCACGCACGCACGCACGCACGCACGCGCGCACACCAACTTAAATGTTTCACTTCTGTCAAGTGATTTATGCGGGTACTGTACTGTACGTACAGAACGTTCTTTGTCACTCTCGCTCTGAGACATAGCCGGTCTAGACGACACAGTAACATTTCATCCACATTGATGAGCCAAAATGGACAAGGTTGAGATTCTAGTCAAAGAGCAGCTGCTGAAGGTGAGTTTGTGCACCACTGATGTCATCGGCATTAGCCTCGTCAAGGCGACTGGGCCATGGGGTCTTTATTTGATCTGTGACAGTGACACTATAGGCCTGAAACTAGTATTTGTCTGACGGTGACGGTGACAACAGGAGAGAGGAATGCTACAGTTGATCTTCTGTTACTGTTTGTCCTCTAATGTACAGTGCATGTACAGTAAGTGATGAGCAAAGGGCGATTTGATTGGAAAGGCTGCGAACCACTTGAACCCCGGGGTCCCTATTGTGAGGCGAACATTGTTAACATTCTTTCAACATGCCGCATTGCACCGCATTGTGAGCTTGGAGATTGGCTATTTTCAGTGTGTGAGGGAAAACTGGAGGGTCCACGTCCAGGAAACTAACCCCGGACCCCATGTTGAAGACCCCTGATATAGGATATACTGTAAGTGGTGAAATAAAAACATCACTCTTTTTTTGTCTATCTCTCATCCGCTTATAGTGAGGCTCCAGACATTAGAAACAGGGACACAGACTTACAAGTTAAATCAAAACATCATGGGTCTGCGGTTAAGAATTGTATTGATTCATTGACGGTTGTGATATCAGAGCTGAGTTCCTGCCAGGTTTGTCTGAGCCATACAAAGCCCAGCATCAGGCTAAACCCTGCTATCCTGGCTGCCTGGTAAAATCCTCACTGTTAACTTATCCATTTGTAACGGGTCCATTTGGTTGCATTTGTACGCTCTCAGAGTTAAATGAACACTCTGGATTTTGTGGTTTTCGATGTTATGGCTTCACACCCTTGCCTCGTCCTAGAAGCCCCGAGGGTCCAGCCGAGTCCCAAAAGCTCATCATCATCCGTCAACCGCAGTTGATATAAAAGTCAATCGGACACGCCACTCTGGTTTAACTGCCATTACTTTAGCCAGATGTTTCACTTGGAGGCCAGTGTCATAGCATATATGTACGTAAATGGCCTTCTTCCTCTAGTTGGACAAGGATAAGGACAAGTCATGATCTGGGTATTATCTCTGTAGCTATGTCCAGCAATGGAATGGAGATCGGTGGTATGTCTCCATATATAGCCATCGACACACTTCTAAAATCCCCTCTACATTTTCCGTGTTTCAGAACCATAGGATTCACAGGCTCTAAATGTTTTAAAATCTTCTGTAGCTTTGGAGACTCCTGACTTGCCAGATTGTATGCAGCTTGTTGCCGGCTGTCCAGGCTTGACCCTTTCTAATGAGAAAGTCCTTTCTCCTGTCTGCCATAAAGACCCCCCCCCCCCCCCCTCTAGGGTCCAGGCTCGTCCCAGAAGCCCTAGGGGTCCAGTCTGGTCCCCTGCTGCTCACTTGACATTCAGGGACTGCACTTCCAGGGACTGAAACCCGAGCTGACTTGTTTCCTTCTGCCAGTGTCTGTGTCAGGGGGTCAGCGGCTGAATCCTGACCAGGACATGGTGGGATGGCGAGCCTTGCTCCTCTGTTTACATACATACATACACAAATCAATCGCTGGCCCACCTGCTGACTCTCAGTGTTATTTATGCTACAACAGCCAAATGTTTCTCTTTACATCGTTCTTTGACCCCCAAGAGGGTGAAACAATGATGAATGGGTCCATTGATTTGAAGTGGCAAACATACATTATACCCAGAGAGAATGGGAAGACACTGGTCACTGAAACAGAGTGTATATATAAATCAATTTCAAGGAGTCACTGGTGCAGTAATCATTATAAATTGTAATATTGACCGATACAATGTTCATACCACAATGCCTTTTTATTTTTAGGAGAAAAATAAATCGCTGATATTCCCTAATCTTCTATTCTGGTGCTAAAGCATGACCATTCCAATTTAGAGTACAGTGAATGAAATTAAATGTGGAAACTTCTCATTACAATGGCAATACTTTAGCAAAATGAGAAGCAGAGGAAACCCACATGGGGGTTCATTGGGGATCATTTTAACTGATTGATATGGAGAGGATAGCACTGTTGTTGATAAGCCTTAATCTTACCAAGACTTCGAATTACCTTCAAAGGCATAGATTTCAGTGAGAGATTTTTTTCTCCTGTTTCTGACTCAGACATCCAGGGCCACTAATCTATCGGATGTGTCCCGTCAGTTCTTTGAAAAGGTGTTATCATGACTGCGACACTGGCCATAATAATACTGTTATGTGAATCAGCGTCACCGGAACACTGGCACCTTTAACTGTAATGTACCCCGTCCCATAATCACAGTGACCCTGTAGGATATTACTGTCATTTGTTTTGCTGTTCCTTGTTTTGGACAAAAACAATATAAAAACAGAAGTTTGACTCTGGCTCTGGCAAACAGAGGAAACCAGTCAAAAGAAACAGGATGCATATTATTGTAGCTCTGGAACACATGAGCACATAGGCCTACGGTAGTATAGGCTACTCACATGCACTTCATACAAACGCAATCACGCGCACGCACGCACGCAACGCAACGCACGCACACACGCACGCACACACGTACACACACACACACACACACACACGATAGAATAGACACACGAAGATAGAACGTTCTATTTTACTTGGAGGTTATTGTATGAGATTGCTAAAACGTCTAGAGACGTCTGTCTAAATTTCTCTCTCTTCTTTTTCTCAGCAAAGGAAATGTCCTAATGATTGCATCAGTAACAGCAGTCACTGCAAAACATGTCTCAGTTGCTGAAAGACACATTGAGGTCAACCTTGCATGTTCATTTGATGTTAAAAGCTCAGATGCACACAATACTAATTCAAGAGTAGGTAGTTTGGAACAGAGTTTAACAGGGTTAACAACTTTAAACCTGGTGTCTCAATGTCATTGATTTACATGAGTGCATTTTCAGTCCCACCCCCCAAAATGTAAAATTATTTCCCCAAATCTTTAGAAATAGCAGAAGCTCACTTCTGCTCACTCACAATGCAACAGCATTTTAGCTATTTTCACATGACACCGTTTAACGACAAAGTATAAAACAGGGCTTCAGTGAATGAAAACTCTGTATTTTACTGTGTAACTTTGATGTTCCTGTTTTGTGTTTCGGTTCACCTGGCTAACAGAAAATCTGAAAGGTCTCCCACTTCCATATTTCTACCTTTAACTTCCATATTCCTCCCAAACTCATAAGCCACATATCATAAGTACTAATTTGATTCCTCTTTTACTTGGTCTACTGAGAACCAATTGCCACATAGGAAGATACCGTACAAATGTCCTAGATTTTCCTTTGTGATTACAAAATGAGTTGTTATGAATGGCAAGGTTAATATAGGTATCCTTATGGGTGTAATGCGTAAATACATACAACACTTGTGCACCCCAGACAATCTTCAAGTTGCTTGATTCACTATTTAGATTTGATATTCATTTGATCAGACACACCCCTTCCTATATTCTATAAGCCCATTCAACTTCAAACTACACATTAAGCACTTAAGACTAAAAAACACTGACTGATATTGTCCTTCTAATTAACGGGGAGACCTTGATTTTTTTCAATTAGTTATTTCATTAATTTAATATGTGAAAATTGCATCAAGGAGTGCTTTAAGTCCATGCATGCATGAAATCAAGTAACTAATGGAAAAATGAAGGTCTTTCCATTCATTAGAAGGACAATATCAGTCACCAGAACCAGGGACCCGTGTTTCCAAATAGTCTAACACAGTTAAAGTGGAGTTTGAAGTTTAAAGGGCTTATATAGGTCAAATTTATATAAAATATCTAAATATCGAATCTTAAACACTTAAATCTTAAAAAACTGTCTGGGGTGCACACAATCACCCAAGTAGATATTAAAATGACCTCAGAAGTGTTTTAAATTCCCCTTTAACCCCCAACTCAGTGACTGAAGCGGTTGTCATGAAACGATAATGATCGGTATATATCCAGAAATCTCCACCATCAAGCCTTTTAATCTCAGCGACACTGAGACTGTCGAACACGTGTTTACTTTTCAGGGGAAAGGGGGCCGTTGATTGGTCTCTTGAGGGAGATCTAGCGGTGTCTTATTTGCAGTTTACTTGGAAAGGAGCCATCAACATAATACCCAGAGAGGAAATGTAAGATGGAAACAGGAAGTTGTTGCAGTGGCTAGATAGTTCTGCTCGTTTTCAGAGGAATTGTATCAGTCAACAGAAACGGTCTCTCAGCAGCAATGACAAAATCACAGTCAATATGATTTTCCGTTTACCTTTATCATGTCAAAATACTAGAGGTGCAACAGTTAATAGAACTAATCGATGTAATTAATTTGAATAAAATAAGCAATTGAAATAAAACAAGATAAGATTGAAGATAAGAAGAAGATTTTTTTTGCAATTGTTTATTTTTCTTATCAGAATCAGAATCATCTTTATTGTCACATCACAGGTTTACAGGTGTAAAACAGTGGGTGAAATTAGGTTTTTGTGCAATCGTCTTGATTGTTTCCAGAAAAGAGAAAGAAGAGAAAAAATTAAAATATTTTTTTTAATACAACTGCGAAAATGTCCAATCTACAAGTTGACAACGCATCACTAGATTATCATTAATTTTTAATAACATTTTGGGGATAGAACTTTTGGCAAACATCAACAGAAAAAGAGAGTGCGTGCATCTTAAATGACAAAAGCGGTTTGTCATTGAAATATTGAAATATCTTTTTTAATTATTTGGATTTCTGCAGGAGAGAATTATTACACTCGCTGTAAACTGCATGTTTAAAGGTGACCGTTAGCCGTATGATGTCAAGTTTCCAAGGTGACTTCATAGCTTCATAAGTTAACACAGTAATGTGATTGGTCCCATTTCTCTTGTATTCCGTCTCCATGGATCATTCCTCATACATGAAGTCATTACCTGGCTGTGTCTCTGAGGCTTTCAAGCGTAGCGTCGAATGGGCTTTTATTGTTTCAGTCATGTCTAAAGAGCCAGCATATAACGATATGCAGAACTCCTCTGGATCAGTTTAACTGAGAACCTTAGAGGAGGGTCTATTTCATGACAATCTGTGACAGGATTGACATGACTAGGCTATACTTCCTACAATAGGCTCTATGCACAGCAGCCATTTTGGAGAAAAATTGGGCCTCTTCTTACTTCCTTCACAGGTGTTACCAATGATACTAATGAAGGCTCTGTTCCATCCTGGTCAAACAGAGTCAGGGTGCTGATATTGTGCATGTTGGCTCACTAGAAATACTAGTGGGTCTCAAAGTGTGGTCCAGGGACCCTCATGGTTCCTTGAGAGGGTGTAACTCTGAGAGTGTACAAATGGAACCAAATGGACCCTTGAAATTAAAAAGATTGAGAACCACTGTGCTACACTAAATGGAACAGAGCCTTCATTAGTGTCATTGGTAACACTTGTGAAGGAAGCAAGGAAGGGGCCCAATTTTTGTCCAATATGGCCGCTGTGCATAGAGCCTATTCCCATGGGGTCCTGCACTGACCATCTTTTCATTTCCGATCCACCCATACCATGAGATTTAATCGACACACATTTCATATCCCATATGCTACCGAGTATGGTAGAATACATGTATTCGGATGCATAGTTGCACGCTAACCTGTTGCATGGTGAATGGCTACACACCACTGTATTTCTGTTGTTCTTTCACACCACTAATGCAACCATTTATCACCTGACAGACTGCCAGCCCTTGGCACGCGGAGGACAAGTATGGTAATCAAAGAGGCACAATTGAAACCCGCTGTAAGGGAACGGGTTGTCATCAAGGTCAAATCATGGTGGTTGTGTGGAGGAGGCAGAGAAGGCCTACAGAGAGAGCTCACTACAGCTGTCTCCACAACTGTGCAACTTGAACAGGTTAAATGGAGACAAACACTAGCATTAACAACGCTATATACTTAGTCGACCGGGGTCCCCCAGGGCTCTCTATACTAGGGCTGCAAGTATTATTTCCACTAAATCTCTTCATTGAATCTCCACTAAATTCCACCAAATCTCTTCGCTGAAAATAGCCGTGTTGTGAGCTTGTAGATCGGCTATTTTTGCTGAATATTCGCTAGTGTTCCATGTGGTTAAGTTAACACATGAAAAGAGAGCTTGTTTCAGACCTATATCCTCTAGTCCAGGGGTCTTCAACGTTTTTCAGCCCATGGACCCCCTGGCGGAGAGAGATGAAGCAGGGACCCCCACTATATTGTATTCATGTTAAATGTCTGTTTTCAGACATTTAACCACTTAAACCCTCAATACTTTGTAAACTTGACTGTTGGCTCTGTACTTAGTGTGCTCTTTTTTCCCTCGACACCAAACCTCTTGGCCGAAATCTACAAGCAGATCTACAAGCTGATCTACAAGCTCACAAGCAGATCTGCTATTTTCGGCTAATGTTTCCCTCAGAATAGGGACGCTAGGGTTCATGTAGTTAGTGTAAAAACAAAAAGTCCCTATCCGCAAATATTTCGCAGCCCCCCTATAGTAACTCTGAGCACCCCCTAAAGGTCCCGGACCCCCTGTTGAAGACCCCTGCTCTAGTCCACTTAAATGAGAATGAGAGCCATTGTCCTCCCTCCAGGGTCTATTTGAATACCTGCTCTCATGCCTGCTTGTGGTGGCTGCTATTTTTGTTCGCCTGAGAATTTGGGACGTTAGGGTTCAAGTGGTTAATAATTGTTGAGCCACATGATGGCTAATTGGGTGAAGCCTAGTAATCATCCTGGACTGTGCTAATGGACCAATGTGGATTAATTTCAGTGAAAATTAACTACCATCATGTCCTCTTCTGCTTCAGTCATCCATATCCACACTATAAGATTATATTTCTGGCTGCACACAAAGAGGCTTACTGTCCTAGAAAAGCTTTTTGGCTCAATGTCCCTCGCTCGCTGGATGATCAAGCTGTCTTTTTCATGTCTTCCAGCATGTTTCTTAACAACTTAAACCCTATATACTTTGACCGGGATCCCCCAGGGGTCTGTATAGGGTACTCTCCTTTTTTCCCCTCTACACCTGAAATCTCTTTGCCAAAAATAGCCGATCTACAAGCTCACAACGTGTTGCTCACCCGTTGTGAGCTTGTAGATCGTCTGTTTTTGCCGAATATTCACCTATTTTCAACATTATGACTGTAGCCCTGATGGGAAACCCCATAGGTCTAAAGTCCTGTTTATTTGCTTAAAGTAAGCAGGCAAATGGAAATCATTTAATAGTTCATAATCTGCTAAAGTAAAACATTAAACGTGTCTAATTCATTTATATTAAACATGTATAATTTAGTAGTTCATAATCTACATGACCATAATAGGGGTGCTTGGGTTCTTGGTCATTATACCGTACATACAGTAGCATAGGACCATAGTATACTTAAGATTCCTACCAGAATTGTAACCTAACGTTTTCCATAATTCCAGAGCATGTGTTATGTAAGAATTAAAGAGCATTATCTTCTTTAAAAGAACGAAAACAACTCCGGGCAGAACAATGGGTAATAGTGTGCGCTTGCTGGACCAGAATGGAGTATAATCCTAGAGAAACAGAGGTGTTTTATTGGGTGGTAGGGCTAGTTAGTGGCTAGGAGTTCTAATCGCAGTATAATCAGATTAATGGCATTATCAGACTGAGGCATGCAAGCTTGCAGGACGTGGACAAACAGGAGAGTTGCTATAGTGAGCTTCTGTGTTGATACTGAGGGTCGCGAGTTGTCTTTTTAAATTCAATTTGTGTTTCTTTTGTTTTCAATCGATCTCCGTGAATTGAATCCGTGAGTTGAAAAGCCTAAATGTGTGGGCTGGAGTTCTATGCAGTTTGAGTTATAGGCATTGTGGATCTGTTTTTATGCCCTGCATGGATTACATTATTTTTCTAAGCCAAGCTGGACACTGTTCTTGATCAAGACGACTTCTCAATCTTCTGGAATTGAATAACTTCTGGCTTCCACTTCTTTTATTGAATTGTCTCATGAGGACTGTAACCATGTTGCGTAGAAGAAGTGAGTTTTATGTTTTCCTGGACAGCGTACGCTCCTCTGTGAAATTACACCCGGGTGATACAGTTGAGCACCCGTTGACTGCAGTGGAGGAATACATGCATTCAGCCCTGCACATGAAGATGATCAGTGATGTAAGTGGACAAGCAGCATAGTAGCCCTTATTTTAGGATAATATGTTATCATCATTATACCATTAAGACCAGGAAAGCATCTGTGTCATTTTAGATTTCTTTGGCTAGGCAAAAATAGCAGATCTACAAGCTTGTTGGCAAAAACAGACGATCTACAAGATCACGAGCTTGCTATTCTTTGAAAAATATTGAGAATTTGTTCAAATCTTTGAATATATATACATTTTGTAACATTTTAACTCATATCTTTGCTTCTTGGGGGTCCCTGGAACAACATATTTTGAGATGGGGGTCTGCAGCTAAATACATAGGATTTTGCGTGGTCCTTGACATGAAAAAGTTTGAGAACCACTGATATATGGCAACATAAGTATTTCAGAAAACTGTTCGGATTTAGAAGATATTTGTAGAATCGTCTCCTCGGATCTCAATGGGTTAAGCTCTGTTATAATCAGTTGGGTGTTGTCGAAGCTGATTTCAGCAGTATAAGAAAACAATGGGCCTAAGCCTTAGGTTTTAGAATGTGTAAATGTTGTTTCCCCAAATCCCACTTTAGTTATGACGCTAGAAAATGTTGAGTGACAATCTTGTGATAGATTGTGTACCTGTAGAAGGTAGCAAAGGCATGGTTTTTGGATGTTTTTTCCTCCTTGACAACAGGAATGGTCAAAACAATCCCCAATGGAGGATTAGCTTATGAGCTGTCATAGCACAACTCTAGGAATCAATAGATTCGCATGGGGATGGAATATAGGCTATACTCACAAATAATGTGAGCTACAGGTCCAACTCATCATGTCTGACTGTACTCTATTATCGTGAGGCCATTTTTTAAAGGTTTTTGGTGACAGTTGTTATGCAATTTGACATTCTCAGATAACTGTGGTAGGCCTACAAGATATAACCCAGAACCTAATTCTGTAATAGCGTGGCCTCCATGTCGTACCTGTAGCTATTAAAAGTGACTGCGATTTAGTAAGTGAAAGTAACGAACAAAAGCCAAACAAGTCAAGATGCGGCACCTCACTGACTAGCCTTCTTTAGTCAAGTGGAAATAGCAGTCTTTATAAATACTTATAACCTCATCAGAAATGTCGTTCTCTATGTCTATGGGGAACTACCACGGGTTACAGACATAGTCAGAGAGAGAAGGATGAGGCTGGCAGTGGCAAGGCACTGTGTCAGGCACCCTGAACTAGAGACAAGCAAACTGACACTATGGGAGACAACTAGGGACGTCTGATATTATCGGCCTCCTGATATCGCCCGATGATAGCATAAAATACATAACAGTATCGTTTTTTTGTTTAAAGCACTGAAGAGGGCAGGTGCTTGTGTCTGTCTGTGTCCAGCTGGCGCTCGTTGACGATCGTTAATGTTATATGTATATATATATATATATATAGACCACCAGTGAGTCCCGGGACTTGCATCATTGAAAACATAACAACATCATTGTATTATTTTAAATTTAATAGATATTCATTAGATATTGATATTATAGCTATTTTAGTTTATTATATAATGTGTTGTTGTTACCTGACAATTAGTTGACTTTTGGTGTAAAAGCCTGCATATATCGGTATCGGTTGATATCAGAATCGCGGAAATTAAGAGTTGGACAATATATCAGCAAAAAAAGTAAATATCGAACATCCCTAGCATAGAGCCAACCCAGGGCAAAGCCAGGAAAGGCAAGAAGCGCACCACCTACATAGATGCACTGCGGCACGACAGCTTAGCTAACAACACTGTAGAGCTCAATACCCTGATGTTAGATAGGAGAGTGTGGAGGGCAGCTATTTAGGAGTCCCGAGTTGGTGTTGGCTAGACCTCACTCTCGCATCGCATCGCATCGCATTGCATCGCATCGGTGCCTTGCATGGTTTCCTCTGCCATCGCTGTGTGGGTGAATGTAATGCACATTGTAAAGTGCTTTAGATAAAGGCGCTATATAAATGCACCATTTACCATTTAAGTAGCAGCTCCTCTCAAACGTATAGCACCTTCTCCAAAGGTTGTGATACAAACAGAAACAATATCTGTACATAAATCCATCTACCCTGCAACAATATACTGTAGGTCAGGGGGCTTCAACATTTTTCAGGCCAAGGACCCCTTAGCTGAGAGAGAGGTGAAGCAGGGACCCCCACTACATATTGTATAGAATTGTGTTGCAGATTCAACTTTTTCATAGATTCCATACCCCCCTAGGGGTCCCGGACCCCCTGTTGAAGACCCCTGCTGTAGGTCCCAAACAGATCTTGAAGACTACTGGACCTAATATACCCTAACTATTTGAGTGAACACCAGGAGCCTTCCTTTGCCACCCTCAAGCCAAAATGTGATCAACTTTGCACACTAGAATCTACACACCATAACTATAACGAAGACATTGGTGAACGGTTTAGTTGTAGTTATTGTTATAGTGCTTGGTGACAATGGCCCTTTAGTCGTGTTTTGGCATTGTTTGACCAAGGGGTGTAATTAGCCTATTATCTGTATTAGCCTATAATTTGTAATCTTCCCCGGGCATCCCCTATGAAGTGATAGATGGGCGAAGCATTGTTTATTTAAGATAAGTGTGCGCCATCATACCTGATTACACTGACCAATACTTTATTCAGTAGTGTAATAAATGATGCCCTGTACTCCTCCAGCCAAGACTTGTTTTGGCGGTGCAAATAATTCCCTTACTCACAATCACAATTCCCTTACTTACTTCACATTATGGTGACGTTATAAACAGTTGTAATTATTACCTACTAGGCTGAAACTATGAATTATCGTCTTAGCAATTATTCTGTCAATTGCTTTTTTGATTAATCAAATAATCTCAAATGTTTTTTATTTTATTTATACGTTATACTTTGCCGTTAGGGTTTGGGTTGCGCTTTTTTTCTTTTTAAATAGCAGATCTACAAGCTAATGTCACATTGTGAGTTTTGAGCTTGTACATCTGTTATCTTTTGCTTGAAAATCGACTATTTCATATACATTGATCATTATTATAATCGATAATGTCAACAGTGCTCAACAACAGTATACTGCCATGGACTGACTAAATGACAATCTGCTGCAACATAGAGATCAGTTTCTGTTCAATAAAAAGTCACAACCAGCGTAATCCTGAAACTCCACAAGGGCAGGGCTTCAATGTCATGAATGAGTCGATGAGCCTTCCAGTTATACTGTGACTCAATAACAGTTTCCTGGTTGCTCAACCTGCTGTGAACAATGTCCGGGTGATTTATAGTATTTGCGCCATGTTGAAAATAGCGGATCAACGCATTGTGAGCTTGTAGATCGGCTATTTTCAGATTTAACGGAGCCAGCCGCCACACACTACAGTGAGCTTTGATAATTGTCTGATTTCTTTCATTGAGAAAACGCTGCTATAGAAAATGCATGTACATACGTGGTGCATGTGAAGTGCAGAATGCTACATGTGTCTGTGCACCAACACCAACATTTCTGAGCAGCTGTGGTGGGTTCTCTATTAATAGCTGCATGGCATGGCATACAGTACAAACAAGTGCACATTAAGGTCATGCACACACTGCCCCAAACAGCAATTCATATGGCGTGACAAGAATGTGTGTGTGTGTGCACATGTGAGCGTGCATGTGTGTGTGTTCATTTGTAAATGGTGCATTTATATAGCGCTTTTCTCCAAAGCACTTTACGATGTACATTCACACACCGTCACCGACGGTGGAGGAAGCCATGCAAGGCACCAACCTGCTCATCTGTAGCAGTTAGAGGTTTTGGTGTCTTGCTCAAGTACACTTCGACGTGCAGCCAGTAGGAGCCGTCTGTCTGTCTGCGTGCGTGCGTGCGTGCGTGCGTGCGTGCGTGCGTGCGTGCGTGCGTGCGTGCGTGCGTGCGTGCGTGCGTGCGTGCGTGCATGCGTGCGTGCGTCTGTGTGTGGTTACAGAGAGCTGTAGGGCTGGTTGTTCTGCCCCACTTAATAAGACAAATTATAAATTGAGCAACATTTTGGTTGTATGTGGCTTCTATAATCCCTGTTTAGTTTGGAAGGCTTTCAGTGTGTCATGCAGATTTATCGTCACCTGCTTGCATCTCTGCTCTTTCAGTTCACACAGGAAACCAAACCAACCTGTCGATCTGACTTCCCTTGACCATAAAACAGAAGACTTCACATTGCCTTTTTTGCCAGTAGACTACTGTATAATTGGATCAGCCTTAAAGTCTAGTTGAGAATTAATGCATTTTCTTTCCCTTTCTACTAATTCTATGTACAATTAGGAGCATTTTATTAACTGTGTGTCTGCCCAGAGATTGGAGGCCGGGGTTCGATCCCTGGCCGAGCTTGCATCTCTGCTCTTTCAGTTCACACAGGAAACCAAACCAACCTGTCGATCTGACTTCCCTTGACCATAAAACAGAAGACTTCACATTGTCACACTTTTGCTTTCACTCTGGTTATAGTTTTTTTTATCCAGTACCAGCCAATGTCCAGAGTTTACAGGATGTCTCACAGATGTCTTGAAACTATCTCCCTTCTTTAACAAGCTCATTTTTATAGCCATTTTAGGTATTTTGTTTCCAGTGTGCAAGTGAGTGCAACTCCAGAGCCATTAAAGAGTTGTGTCAATGAGGAGTCAGAAGCACTACAGGTCATATATGGTTCATATTCGTGCATGCTTCATCATCACCCATTATGAGTATCCAGTGTTTGAATCTATACAGCAGTGTTTCTGACTACAGTGTTTGTATACAGCAATACAGCAATGTTTGGATCTAGATACAGCAATGTTTGGAACTATTTATATACAGTTGTGTTTGGGACTATACAGCAATGTTAGGTACTATACAGTAGTGTTTGGAACTATTTATATACAGTAGTGTTTGCAACTATTGGTCGCCTGATGGCAAGCATTACTTTCGCAAGTTGGTTTTGGCGATAAACGGTTGAATATTGAATGTGATATCAATGTTCTTTGTTTACAACAGAAGTCTATGGGACTGCCGTAACTCTCTCTCTCTCTCTCAAAGGCTCTGGGCTGTAGCTGAAAGTGTGTGTGGGAGGGGCCAAGGTTTGGTGTTTGTTGAGTGTGTGACAGTTGGGACATGCCTTCCCACTGGGACTGCACAATTGAAACCAAAATTGCAACATTGACTAAACACAATATCTGGGAATTAGAATCAAAACTTGGCACTGATATGCTCAGACTGGCTCCCCCATGCAGCGCCTCGGATGCCTGGGTTCCATTCCTGGCAGCGGTGCCTCTGGCCCTGACAGGGAGCTCCAACAAACACAGTTGCCAGCTGGTGCGGTGGGTGGGAAGAGAAGCCACAGCAAGGGATTGTTTTGTCCTTGTTGCCGCACAAGCAACCACTGACTGGGAGGGAGAGATAGCATGAACCTCTTCACAACATGGTAATAAGCTGTGTACCGGTGAAGCTCCTCGCTGTCATGTGACGACGAGCAGCTGGTGACTCTGTTTATCAGGGGAGGCATGTGGCTGTCTGTACTGTACCTTCCACAGGACGACACAGGGACAGTGACAGGGACAGTGACAGTCAGTGGTGGAAAAAGTATTCAAATGTTTTACTTAAGTAAAAGTATCAATACCACAATGCAGGAATAGAAAGGAAAAGTTCAATATTCAAAATGTACTTGAGTAAAATTACAAAAGTATTGGCATCAAAATATACTTGAAGCACCAAAAGTAAAAGTACCAAAATGTTTGAAAATAGCCGATCTACAAGCACACAACGCGATGCGACGCGTTGTGAGCTTGTAGATCGGCTATTTTCAAATAGCCTATGTATAAAATAGGGCTGAAGTGGTTAATGTATGTTTTATAATGTAATAATTTATATCTGCAAACTATCTAGTAACTAGTAAAGTAAAAGTAACTAAAACGTAAGTTTTCAATGATTGTGGAGTAAAAGCAAAAGTACTGAAAACTGAAAAAACTCTAGTAAAGTAAAGGTTCCTCAAATTTGTACTTAAGTACAGTACTTGAGTACATGTACTTAGTTACTTTACACCACTGGTGACTGTTAAAGATCACAATACAAAACACGTTGTATCATCCATCCTGATGTAAATGTAAAACAGCTGTGTTAGCCCTCAAATGTCATCATCTCAAATATCCAATGTAAGCTGGTGAATGAGAAATTGTTTCTATAGATGAGTCTTGTCCCCCAACTGTATTATTTTGTAATATTTAACAATAAAAAAGTCTGTCTAAATGATATAAAAAAATAAATCTATATTTTGCAAGCTTAATCCAGAATAAAGTGATAACCCGAATTCATATGCTAGCTGAATCATCTGCAGACGTAGGTCTTGGACCAAACACCTTGATTGTGACACATTTATGACACATTTTACAGAGCGTAGCTTGTGGACTTGACTCAAACTGGCACAAAAGACTTGAGAAAGGGACCGATTTCAGCCTCTCTGAGTAATCTGAGGTAACAGTGATTTAAAAGCAGGGGGTTGAATGGGCACTTAAGTCTTCTTTGACTTTTACGGCACAAAGTGAAATGTTTGTGGGAGACCATTCACTGGTTCAGCACATGCTGCTCAATATGGGCGTGTGTGTGTGTGTGTGTGTGTGTGTGTGTGTGTGTGTGTGTGTGTGTGTGTGTGTGTGTGTGTGTGTGTGTGTGTGTGTGTGTGTGTGTGTGTGTGTGTGTGTGTGTGTGTGTGTGTGTGTGTGTGTGTGTGTGTGTGTGTGTGTGTGTGCACGTGCGCGTGTGGTGTCCATTTGTTTACTGTCCATTTTCCTCGGACTGCATGCTCTCTGGCACAGGAGGACAGCTACAGTGGGGGGCCTGTGGAAGCATTGTTCTGCCCAACTTTGTCGGACAAAGCCTTGAGTGTGTTGAAAAGAAGGTTCGGCATCTCCCCCCCAAATATTTGTCCTTGTGGTCGGACGCCCACTTCTGTGAGGCACGCTGAAGAAATGCATTGACCTACTCATGGCTTTTAGTTTGCTCAACACAGGGCTGCTCCGACTCCTCTCTTGTGTTGTGGTCAGTGAGGGACACAGCAAGGCTTTAGATCACTGGTGGAAGAAGTACTCACATTTCTTTACTTCAATAAAAGTAACAATATCACAATGTAGAAATACCCTGCTATAAGAACAGTTCTGTATTCGTACGTTTCCTCAGTGCAAATGTATTGGCATCAAAATATACTAAAGTACAAAAAGTAAAAGTAGGGATTATGCAGGTTTTCAAAATGTGTCAAAATGTAAAAAAAATGTGATCCACAAGCGTACAGCGCATCGCAATGCGATCCATTGTGAGCTTGCAGATCGGCTATATACAATAGACAAAGTACACAATAGGGCTTAATTGGTTAATGTATTGTTTAGTAATAATTATCATCTAGTGGAGTAAAAAGTACAAGAGTTGCCTGGACATCATACTCAGAGTAAAAGTACCTCAAAACTGTACTCAAATACAGTTATTGAGCAAATCTCCAACTATCCCCCTGTGCTTGTGCTGGTCAGTGAGCGAATGACATGGTTACTAAGAGACCGCAGGGGAGTAGTCATGCTCAACCATGCTGTTTTTGGAGTGCTCCTTTTTTGCCAGTAGACTACTGTATAATTGGATCAGCCTTAAAGTCTAGTTGAGAATTAATGCATTTTATTAACTGTGTGTCTGCCCAGAGATTGGGAGGCCGGGGTTCGGTCATACTATAAATATGGTACCAATGCCCGTGCTTGGCACTCACTCAGCATCAAGGGTTGGATTGGGGGAAGTCCCTGTGACATATATGCCAAGGGTTACATCACGAGACATACTATAGCCTCATGTCCAGGGGGTCTACTTGTACATCATGTGACATACTAGCCTCATGTCCAGGGGGTGTACTTGTACATAAAGCTGCCTATTGACTTGGGAACCGTTGGTTCCAAGCCAGGCTGTGTATTGCCAAAATAGGCTGTGTAAAGTATTGGCATCAAAATATACTTATAATAAATTGGCTGTGTAAAGTATTGGCATCAAAATATACTTATAATAAATATATGCCCCAAACTTGCCCCAAACTTATTTGAGTGAACATGTGGGCCACATTCTTAATCACTTAAACCCACTTCATTGTCTGGGGTACCCCCCGCCCCCCTGCCGGGGGTCTATTTGGCCCACTTCCTTTTTGCCGGAAAAAGCCGATACACAAGCTCACAACATGTGGTGGTGTGACACGTGGTGTGAGCTCGTGGATCGGCTATTTTCAGAAAACATCTGCCGAGTGTGACGATAGGTTTCATGTGGTCAAGTTGACAAAAGAAAAAGAAAAGGGTGACTCAGACAATAGCCTCTATAGTCCGCTTAGTTTGACAGCCATTGTCCTCGCTCTAGCAGCTATAGTTGAACATCTGCTCATGGCCTGCTGTGTGTGGCTACTTCAACCACCTCTGGCATCTGCTCCGCTCTTCTCTCCTGGACAGCTTTCCTGTCAGAGGATAATCTTAGGCCTTCTTTTACTTTTTTTTATGATGCATGTTTTTGGCAGTATCTCTTATTATCACCACATGTGCACGTGTTGTTGCGTGTGCATGCAGTTTGCATAGCCCTGCTTGAGTGTGCCGTTATATGAGTGATGTCCCTATTTTAGGCAAAAGAAAAATACAGATTTCTTTCAAAACTTGCAAAAATAGCACATAGTAGCTCACAACACGTCACATTGCGATCCTGTGTGAACTTTTCTTTATCTATTATGTTTAAGATATTGTTTTTAGCTTTTACTGCCTTTCATTGATAGTAGCCTATATAGGAAATGGGGAGAGAGAGATGGGGAGTGTTACACAGCAACGGTCGTCGGGATCGGGATTTGAACCCGCGACACGCTGTATGGGCATGCCCCATGCCCTAGGCTAGGCTGAGGGCATGGGGGCTAGGCTAGGCTAGGCTGGGGGCCCATCCCGCGTGAGCTTGTAGATCGGGCTATTTTGGCTATTCACTGTACAATAAAGTCTATAGGGTTGTTTGTTGACTGGTAGTCTACTGGTACCAGTCTGCACAAGGTTAACTTGTGCAGACTAGGTACTGTAATGGTTGGTGGCTGTAATAAAACAGAGACTGTCTTAAGATTATCATGCCTGTTCTTTTAGGGTTACAATAAACATTCCTGATTCCTGTCAGTGATGCTGCTGCTTTGAAGTGTGTTCAGCTATCAGCTCTTTGCCACACAACCCACCATTTCAGAAAGGCAGCACTTAGCAGGAAGCCTTTGAGTCTGGCAACCCGACAAGAACTCTGTTAAACGTTCTGGATGGTTGGTTTGTTTCATTATAACGTTTGTTGCCTTTCATTTCCAAATGAGAGGTGGTCTTGACGTGTGTTTGCTGCAAAAGGCCAACTGTCATCATTCATCATTCATCATGTTGTGACTTTACAGGTGTGTTATTATGCAGGTCTGTTCTCTTCCTGCACATTTTGTAGTTGTAGATCTTTTTTCTTTCTCTGTCTTGTTTTGTTTTTCATAACGGTGGACTGTGATACTGCCATGACGACTTGTATTTCACCCCAGTGGGATCAGTAAAGTTCTGTCATCTATTGTTCGGGTTGGTTGCATTCAGAGCAATATAAAATGAGTTGGAAGAATCACGCGATCTGATTGGGTGATGGGTGTGCTGTGATAACTATTAACTATGGAAAGGATAGAGCCAAAATGTCTCTAGGGGAACAAAAAGCATTTTCTGCTTTCAACGCAGCTATTTCTCCTCTCAGCGCATTATGTCACGTCAGCAATTCTCTCGCCAATGTTACAAATCTTGAGTCTTGAGAGGAAGCTCGGAATGTAGCTTAAATGGAACCAAATGGACCAGGACTATGACGTCAGCCACTCCATGACATCAGTATACTATGATATCAGCACTGTCTACTCTACATTGTTTGTGTGTATATGTCAGTCTGCCTGCCTGCCTGTGTCTGTCTGTCAGACAGACTGTCTGTCTATATGAACAATCAATTTCCCCCTTGCTTTTACACCTGGGTAATGTCCACATTCTGATTGGATCATTGGATCACTGATTATTTGTGAGCAATGTGCAAATAGACATGCAGGTGAGGAGATGGAAAGTCCATCTAACAAACATGGCAGACACAGTGTCACCATGAGATGATGTTTTCAGAACTGTGTTGTTGAATCAGCTGCCCCTGCAGTCAATCCTTCAGCATTGATGTTAATGTGTGATTGGTGCTGGAAGCTTCAATGGATCTGAGTGGATGGCAAATTTAAGAATGAGATGCAGGGGGAGTTTTGGTAATATGGAGGTCACACACGCGCGCCCACCACCACCGCACAGACCTGTGTTCTGTTCCCATAAAGCACCGGGGCTTCCCAACAGAATGGTTCAGTGTTCATGGCCAGTTCAAGCCAGCAGGGGATTGTGTACTTTCCTTGTCGCTGAACTAGTGATTCCTACAGGTTTGGTCGTGGGGAAGGTAGTATGTGTGGGATATAGCGTGAACTGTGAATCACACATATCAACATGCTGGTGGCTCATGTAATAATATGGGAATCTTGCCAGTACTGTACCTTGCTAAAATAATAATTAGACCTATTTCATCTCGCGGGGGAAATTCAGTTTACAGCTTCACCCAGCTGAGTGCTTTTCACAGGGGAGTGGCGGGGATCACTTAGGGGTTAAGTGTCTTGCTCAGGGATACCCAGGGGATATACACTGAAGTGCAGTGGTGGAAAGGTTGAAAATAGCCGATCTACAAGCTCACAACAACGCGTTGTGAGCTTGTAGATCTGCTACTTTCAAATGATTTTTTATACAGTTTGAAAACTGGAAACGGGACATTTCCGCATATTGAGCACTTTTACTTTTGGTACTTTAATTACATTTTAATGCCAATACTTTTGAACTTTTACTCAAGTCAATTTTGAATACCAAACGTGTATCTTGTATTTTTACATTGTGGTATTGATACTTTTACTTAAGTAAAACATACTTGTACCACCACTGCTAGTCAGACAGAATGTGATGGTGACCAGGATAGATCTGCCTGATTCAGGATTCATCAGGCAAACACTTGGCCATAAACAGACAAAATGGCATGTTGTATTTATTGAACTGTAAATCCCAGTGTTCATTTTGTAAGTGTGTATACAACTGGAACCAAATGGACTCTCTTGGAGTTAAATTGACAGTAAGGATTATACTGTGTAGTTATAAAAGTAATAGGAGGGACTTCAAAACGCTCCTATCGATTTGCATCCCTATACTTGTTCTGCTATTTCAATCAAGAGATCAGATTGGCAATGGGAGCTCATGTGTTTTAGTTGAGATTAACTGGCACTCACGTGCATTAAAAAAAAACAATCTCTGTAATCCTGTGACCAGTTGGAAAGGGTGAGAGGTCAGTGGGTTGATCCTTAAACAAACAGGAGTTGTGTTTGTTTGTTTTCGTTCGTACAGTAAATTTGTATCCTGCATATCGGGAGGAAAACGTATATGTCCAAAACCGTTACTTGTCAGTAAATGGAAAATATAACCTGTGACAGGCATAACCACTCTCACTTTCAATATGGGCACAAAAGGGGGCATGCCCAATATGGGCATATACTGATGACATCAGGGATCTCCATATATGGGCATAAAAGAGACAAGGACTAACAGATACAGACATCTACATATATGGGCATATCATTAAGATCGGCGGTGCAACATAGGTGTGAGGGCCGGCCCGAACCTCTAGTGTTTCCAAAATAGCTAAAATAGCATCTACAAGCTCACGTGTCCCGATGCGATGTGTTGTGAGTTGTTGAAGATCTGCTATTTCTGATACTTTTGCTGACGAAGTAGAGCATTCATTTACAACAACAACAAAAGAAAACATAAAAAGTTGCAATACAGGGATATAAGGTTTCTGCCCCACAGCAACGATATATTTAGTACCTGCTATGAATCTCCTTTTGCAACAGATGCTTGTTTCCTGGTCGCCGCTCTTTCAAGTGTTGTTACAATAATACGTGCAGCGCAGTAGGGTGTACGGGATATATGTCCTCCTGACATAACAAACTCTCCCTCCTACAGGAACCAGGTCAAGGATCATAGGTCATATCGTCGCTGTCGAGCAGAAACCTTGTATCTCCCTATTTTCCACTTTCTATGTTTTTCCATACATTTATGTCCAAGAGTGTCGCGCATAAGTTGCGCAAAAGATAGCAGGTCTACAAGCTCAAAACACGATGTGATGTGCGTTGTGAGCTTTTGTCTGCTATTTTTTGCTGAAAGTGATTAAGTCTGTCTTTGGGTTTGATAAATAATATTGAACCAATGAGCTTGTGAGCTTGTGACTAAATCAGGGGTCTTCAACGTTTTCAGGCCAAGGACCCCCTAGCCGAGAGAGAGAGATGAAGCAGGGTCCCCCGCTACATACTGTATAAAATTGTGTTTTAGATTAAACTTTTTTTGTTTACTTGGTATGCCCTTTTTTTCCCACTACACCTATACCTCTTTGCCAAAAATAGCCGATATACAAGCTCGTGAGCTTGTAGATCTGCTATTTTTGGCTAAAGTTCTCTTCAGAAAAGGGATGCTATAGGGTTCAAGTGGTTAAGGTAAAAAAAATAATCATACCACACAAATATTTGGCAGACCCCCTGTAGTAACTCTGAGCACCCCATAGGGGTCCCGGAACCACAGGTCCCTTTTTCTATATCCTGAAAAGTAACAGTTTTGGACACACAAGGTTTCCACCCGACAGATGATACACTAGACCTGTGGCCACTGGTGCTGTCTAACTCACTAGCTGCAGATAGTTTCTGTTGGCGAGGCCATGTGAGGGAGCTTTAACCCATTAAGACCTGAGGCCCATTCTGCAAATGCCTTCTAAATCAGGATATGGGTGCCAAGGAGGACCCCCAAATGTATGTATTTGCCCGCAGACGCCCCATGTGAAAAGAGTTTGTGCAAAGGACCCAGAAGACAAAATTTGTGTGAAAACAAAATCAAAATTATTCAAAGTTTTCCAAACATTTTTGAAATATTTTCAAAAATAGCGGATGTACAAGCTCGCAGCGTGCCACTGTTCTAAACCACTGTTCTAAATCCTATGAGTTTTCTGAAGAAATTTTATGTGGCTATATAGCTAAAATCTAAAATGACACAGATGCTTTAATGGGTTAACAACAGAGAATCATGTTGGTTTTGAACATGAAGCAGCTGTTAGCCTTTAATGTTAGTGAAGATCGGGGCCGGTACTACTTCCTGTGGTTTATCTACAAAGCATGAGTCATAGAATGATTCATTTGTATGAATCATTCTGAATCATATACAGTACAAACAAGACTTTTCAAATTATATTTGAATTACAGTGACAAGACCATAGAATAAATAGTGGTGGTTCTTCTCAAACTGTTTCATGTAAAGGACGTCCAAATTGATGCCGTAGACCCCCCCCCCCCCCCCCCCCCCCCCGTTTGAAAAGATTTGGTGCCAGGGACTGCCATTACATAAGAGAAGATCTTGTTAGATTACATAATTCTACAACCGTCTTTACTGTAGGTCATTGGTTCTCAAAGTGGGGTCCCCCAGGGCTCCTTGGTGGAGTTCCAGGGGGTCCCTAGCAAAAGTAGTTAATATAGCTCCACAATCATTTTAACCACTTTATCCATTTATGCGTTGGCCACTCAAAAATAGCAGATCTACAAGCTCACAGCGTGTCACTTTGTGCCGCGCTGCAAGCTTCTGCTATTTTTGAAAATTGTAGAAAAAGTTGATTTTTTTTAACATAAATTTTCTCTTCAGGAGGTAACTGGTACAAAGCATTTTCAGATGGGGGTCCACACTCCGTGGCCGAATACTTGGGGGTCCTTCACTTAAAAAAAGTTTGAGAACCACTGCTGTAGGTAGAAAGAGTGAAACCTATGATCTGAATAGTCGTTTTATACATTCTCTCCTTGGCTGGTGGCATTATTTGAAATTAGCCACTTTCAACCTGGCACCCCTATTTTGCCCCATGTCGGAGGCAAAACATTAAAAAAAAATAGTGTCTATGTTTGAAATAGTGCTTAAAATGTAAGCATTATTTAAAAAAATATACCCAACAGTATCCCTGTAGTTCTCTCTGTGGCTTTCTTGATATTTTCCTCACTGTGGTCAATAATGTATTAATGGCCACTCTTCTCTTGCACTTGAGGACTTTGCCTTTCCGGTGAATTTTCCCTTTCAGCGGAACAGGCGTCTCTCCCACGCCCCATCATCTTCTGTCTTACACACAATGATTCATTTGTTCAAAAAGAAGACGTCATCATCTTAGCACATTATCAGTGCTGTAGTGGTAGTTATAGACAAAGATAATACGCTGTATTCCAGTGAATCTCAGTTTTTTATTTTTTATTTCAAGGACCACCACTTTAAAATGCATTAGACCACAGAGCCTCATCTGATTATATCTGAGCCCCATCTGATTATAACTCTATGATTGATTCGGAATATTTGAAACGGTTTCAGTACTGATCTGTTTCAGTACCAGCCACACGTTTTCCTATGACTCTTCTCGCCTCTGCCTAGTGGAAAAGGCAAGAAAACAAACAACCTGCATTTTTCTAGCTCTGCAGCGACACACACACACACACACACACACACACACACACACACACACACACACACACACACACACACACACACACACACACACACACACACGCACACACTACACACTAGTGATGCACAGGTCCACCCACAAGGTGTGGGGGAGAGAAATTGTGCTAAACAATGGCTGGCTGTCCTGCAGATGACACCATTACTGGCTATACATTATATCTGCTCGGGTTGTAAGGCATATCGTACAGAATATGATGATCCATGAGACGGATAAATAAAAGCTGAGTCAGCATTCTTCTGTGCCACAGAGTATAGCCACACTCTACTGGCTCCTTCACATCAGCCCTTATTGGCGTCAGCAGCATTCACCCAGAGCACTATGTGCCACTTGCAGCAAAAAATCAAAACTCCTGGGATGAGTTTGTGTTGAGTTCTCTCCTGCTCTGCCCTGAGGCCATTTGATGTGGTGGTTTAAGGGCTGTGTGGGTCGGGTCGGGTCAGGTTCAAGTGGTTAATTAATGCATATTTGTGCAGGTCGGGCAGGGCTCTCATAACGGATGTTGTGGGTGTGTGTGTGTGTGTGTGTGTGTGTGTGTCAACCCATTAAAACCTGAGGACCTGATTAAAAACACTTCAGTTTTCTGAAGAAAAAAAAATCAGTGGTTCTCAAACTTCAAGGACTCCCAAAGGATGTATGTATTTGGCCGCGGACCCCCATCTCAAAATAACTAGTTCCACGGACCCCCAGAAGCAAAGATTTGAGTTAAAAAAAATATATATATTCAAAGATTTGTCAAATTTTTCATGATTTTTCAAAAATAGCAGATCTACAAGCTCATATATGAGCTTGTAGATCTGTTATTTTTGAATAGCCAAAGTATAAGATAATAGTTAAAGTGGTTAAAATCTAAAATGACACAGATGCTTTCCCGCTTCTAATGGGTCAAAAAGATGAAAATGCTGATCCACACATCACTACTACAAAGACATATATACACTGTTACCCACATGTAACAGCCCTGCCTCTCATTCACAGTGCTGCATGCACTCAGCTCTCCTCGCGCGACTGTTCATCGTCTGTCACAGTTTTGTTTTTGCGGGTGTTAGCTCACTAAACCAGTAGTGGTTCTCAAACTTTTTCGTGCCAAGGACCAAATTGATATGTGGCATGTTACCCCCAGAAGAGAAAATGTGTGATTGCAACGCTTGCTTGTAGATCAGCTATTTTCTGTTAAGATATTTGGTGTAGAGGGAAAAAGGAGGGGACCCAGTAAGTATAGACCCCTGGGGGTCAAAGAAGTATAGGGTTTAAGTGGTCAACTTGGCCTACCAAAATAGTAATTGCTTACACAGGGCACTGTTCCCTTAGTTTACACCATGAGGCCACCTTGAAATCTTTTGGCAGAATTAGCGTATATAAAGTGGCCGCACACACTGGTGGCCAAAGTGGCAATATTTTATTCTGGACGCAGAGTAGCCTAATAAAAAACAACGTTTCAGCTAACTGCCTTCTTCATACCCTGAAGAAGGTAGTTAGCTGCCGAAACGTTGTTTTTTAGCGTGTGAGGCCAATTTATTGTCTCTTGAAGACTATCATTTGGATCCTTCTGCCGTGGACCGGCACCACTACAAAGACATTGGTGTCAGTAGCATTCCTATGCACACAATTAGAGTATAACCACTTCTCCAGACATCACTAGACCACTCACACGCACCATTATCTTAACCTCTTGGGTTCATTTAAAACTAGGTGAATATGGAAATCTCAACACAGGGGAGACGTTGTGTTATATTTAGCCGGCAATGTGGGCTAATGCTTCACAAAAAAAAGTGTCCCATCAATTTAATCTCCTCCCATAATCCCTCCTCTTCTATTCTTTCCACGGTCTCTCCCTTTGTTGTACCTCCGGTCTCTCCCTTTTATTCCACCTTATGCCTGACAGAGCATTTATCTCTCCAGCGCTGGGAGGCTAGAGCTGCCCTGACCTCAGATGCAGTCAGTGTTTGAGCGTAGCGGTCCGGTCCGGGGCTTTCCTTCCTGCTTGGAATTCTCTCCGCTTCCCGACAACCAGGGGTTACTCAGGCAAACCGCGTGCGGTGTGTGTGTGGGTGCTCTGCCTTTGTGTGGGAACGGGGTCATGGAACCATGAGTTCCTAATCTATACGGGGGTCTCTTGGAATCTACAGCCCTCGCTCTGGTGTGGATACAGAGAGGACATGGTCTCGCGCGGATACCCTTTCTAACCTAACCGCAATAATACGCCTGCCGTCCGTCCTGCTTTTTTGGAAAGGGAAGGGTGGACAGACAGACATTGTCTGGGATTTGGATAAACTGTGAGACAAAACCGGACACAATGGTGCCCCTGCAGAAACGGGTAATCTGACTTGTCTGTGTGGAGAAATGCACGTGAGAGAGGAATGTTATGTGCGTGTCGGTGTGTCTGTGTGTGTGTGCATACAGTACAAAGGGTTGGTTACAGTGTATTTGTGGCCCGCGTGCTTTATTTGATATTACGAGACCTTCAGGAATGACTGCTGCCCAGCGTTTAATGAACTAAAATGCTGCAATAAAATGTGCTGACTGTGTTTGGCACCTCGGTGGAACAATGAGCACTCACTAAAGGACAGATACTGCTTAGAGAGAATGCCAAAAACAAAGCAAAACAACCGAGAAGGCTTAAGGAGTGTGTCCACTCCTTAGCGTGTGATTTGTTTAACCACTTATACCTATATAATTAGTTTTGATAAATGAATACAAGCTCCAACGTGCGCCCGATGGGACACATTATGAGCTTATAGAGCTGCTATTCTTTGAGAATTTAGGGGAATTACTGTTATTTTTTTCATTCATTTTAAAAGTCGTTTTGTAAATACCCAGAATAGGATGCCAGGGTGAAAGTGGTTGAATTAGATAAATGATATTGACTAATTGTTTTGTTCCATCTTGCCAAGTTGCTTCCGATGAGAGGGGGGATGAATGACTGGTCATTGAAAGTGAGTAATGACATTAACTGGAATCCCCCCGTTCATCTGAAACCCGTCCATTGTTGTCCTTGATTACTCCAATTAAGAATCATCAGCATTCAAAGGGCGATTCACTCACTACATTTGTAATTATTTTCTATTCAACATAATGTGGCCTAGAGACTGATGGTTCTCAACGCAGGGTCTGGGGACCGCCAGGGGTCCAAAAATGCACACTTACGGATCTTCTCAGTGTTAATTTAACTCTGAGAGTGTACAAATTGAACCAAATGGACCGACTTACGGGTACATTTAGTTCCATTTGGTTCCATGTGTACACTCTCAGAGTTTTAACATTGATAATGTTACAGTGTAGATCAGATTAAATGATTTTACAGTGTAGATTTTACAGTGAGATTATAGGTCCCAGAGATTATTTTATTTCAATCAAATGGGGGTATGTGGCCTAATGCATATCAAACTGGGGGTCCATGAAATTAAAAAGGTTGAGAATCACTGGCCCTAGAAGACTAAGATGAAATAATCGACATAGTGCTAGTTTTGTCGTTGATGATCGTTGTAGGCAGTAGCCACAGTGAAACAATATGCTCATTGTGGAATACAATTGACTTGTTGAGCGACAGTGTTTTCTTGAACTTTCTTTTTCGACAACCACTTCCTGCAGTGTCTCAGTACTGTGGCAGAAATAGGTTGTGTACAGATCGGGTTGGTGGTAATGTGCAGAATAATGCAGGCTTATTATATGCACGTATTGTGCTGGTGCTGACAGTCTTTCTGACTGGCTTAGACAGGACGGACTACTAGAAGAGTTGTTGGAACCGGATCACAAAAAAATGTTAGAAGCGAGGATGGGGGACTGTTGGAGCCACACCAAGGTCGTTTTAAATTTTGTATCATTGCTAATCTATCATAGCTCGCATATCATGGCTACTTTTTTTCTTCCTGTGCAAGTAGTCGACAGTGATGGTTTTGGCTTGGAGGTGATTTGTATGATTAGTGTCTTATGTCACTGTGGATGTTTAAAATGTTTGACGTAATTTGTTTTGGCATACCAGCAATCACCACTAATGGTCACGTATAATGATGGCCTATTTGCGGTGTGGTGATGAGTTTAGCTTAAAACCAACTAAGCAAATAAGAGTTTTTTTTTGCCTTGCATGGTTTCCTCCGCTATCGGTGTGAATGTGTGTGTAAATGGGTGAATGTGAAACACATTGTAAAACGCTTTGGAGAAAAGCGATATATAAATGCAGTCCATTTACCATTTTTGGAGGCTTTCTATATTAGCTACTAGCTTCAATAATGGTGGACAGACAGACAGCCAAGTTCTGGAGATCACACATGTCTTTATTTCCCGGAAGCTACAGTATATATAAAGTATCACACAATGCTTCTTGCCATGATGTGGTGGTACGAGATGGTGAGACATTGTACAGTTACACAGGAAACTGTTGCAGTGGGGGAGCACATGTGACGGCCACGATAAAAGAGATGACCTCAAGCCGTCGTCAGCCATGTGATTTGTACAGATGTCACAGAACAGAGGACGCACAGCTTGAATAGCTCTATGGGTTATTACAACTGTAGACTATTAGTGCCCTTTAAATACATTCTGCAAAAGTAGTTTAGATGTAGTTAGAGATTATTTGCCTTTACCCACTTACGTCTCTGCTTCTGACAAGTGGGGAGATAAATGATTGCTCATTGAAACTAAACAACGCGTTTGTCTGGAAACCCCCACTGATGTCTTTGATCACTCCAATTAACAATCACACTATGTGAATAGCCTGCATTCAAAGGGTGCCTCTCTGCATTCCACATTCTTCTCTATTCATCATAACGTGGCCAAGACTATTATTTGTCTTTACCCACTTAGTTATTATACAGGCTTTACTGATGATTATTTATCAAAAATATTGTGATATTTGATTTTGACCATATTGCCCAACCTTAAATTACTGCCTTCCCATTGGTCCATAAAGAATAGGTGTGCTTCTCGCAAACATAGTTGTACTGTATTGTTTTAGAAATAGTAATAGTAGTACAGGCGTAGGCTACAAGTAATTCATTAGACAAAATATTAAAATGTATTAACAAAAAGGGTTTCCAAAGAAGTACTGCTTGTCAAAAAGGTGTGAACTGCAGACTTTCTAAGAAAATAATTCCAAGGCACTCCATCTTAAGTGAAAAAAGATATAGATTTATTTAGAGCAAGGCAACAACATATGACCAACGCGTATCGACCTAGTAGGTCTTCATCAGGGTCTGTCTAGCATTTTGGCTATTAAAATGTATTGTTAAACTCTTCAACCAGTGTTGTGTCACATGTACACAAGAGTTAAATTATTTGCTGGAGTATTGTTGCATTTTGCAGAAAGTGTAATAGGGAGCGTTGCATATATTCATTTGATATTTCTCTATGCTTTGTTTCATTATTGCAGCAGACGATGCAGCAGATGTTTGATAATATATGTACGGCCAACACTGCTCTCTGACTCGTCTCTGTTTTCATTATGTTCTAATCATCTGTTCTTCTTGTCTTCTCCTCTGCAGGATCAGTTTGACAACCTGGAGAAGCACACACAGTGGGGCATTGAGTTTGTCGAGCGCTACACCAAATTCGTCAAGGAGAGATCAGAGATTGAAGCCAGCTATGCAAAGCAAATTAGGTGAGCAACTTAAAGGCGTGATTCAGAGCGACTGTGAGTTATGGGTTCCGTATCCATCACTGTGTTGTTAACGAGGGGATGTTATTGTTCCTTGGTGAGAGATGGCTGCTGCTTTATCCAGGTGCAAAAAGACTGATGTGGCCTGGAGCATAAATCTAGCCCGGGCTCAGCCTCTGTTATTTTCTATGCCTCGATCTGCCTGCCTCTCTCCCTCTCTCCCACTCTTCTCTCTCTCTCTCTCTCTCTCTCTCTCTCTCTCTCTCTCTCTCTCTCTCTCTCTCTCTCTTTCTCCCTCTCTGCCTCTCTGCCTCTCTCTCTCCATGTCTCACTCTCTTTCTCTCTGTCTCTCTGTCCCTCTCTCCCACCCCTCTCTCTACATCTTTCTCCCGCTCCTCACCCCCCCTCTCTCTCTCCATCTCACTTTCTCTCCCTCTCTCCCTCTCTCCATCTCTCTCTCTCTCTCTCTCTCTCTCTCTCTCTCTCTCTCTCTCTCTCTCTCTCTCTCCCCCCCTCCCCTCTCTGTTTTTGTCACTGGCTTGTGCTTCAGGCGAGAGAGGAAGTCAGGTTAGTGGGGGATGGGGGCGGAGCTTGTGTTTCCATAGCGACTGAGGTATCAGTATTATCATCCTCCGCAGCTGACCCACATTTCTTTCCTCCAACCACAAGTGTTGGCCCCGCCCCCCCTTCACATACTGCACATGCCTGACGCCTCCATTGGTTTTTGGTGAAGAGACGAGGTGTGTGACTGGTCCTTTTGCTATGAGAGACGGGCCAATGGGGTTTGGAGGTCCTTCTCCCACTGCATTTACATCCCAACAACAAGCAGCAAGGAGACCCTTCCAAATACCCAATACCCATCCTAAAACCGTCCTAAAACCAAGTATTGACCCCCTTCAAGGACCCCTGGGGGTCCCCGGACCCGACGTTGGGAAACAGTGGCCTAAGCCGCTCCTCTTTGAAGATGAAGTCTGCTTTACTATTGAGATAATTGGACTGTCAGTGTACATGCATGTGGATCACACATTGTAAACAGACTTGTCTCACACTTTCAAGTGTGATATATTGACCCATTTCTAACAACCATACAGAAATGTATACGCACACATTGAGGCCCCATGAAATCTAGTCAAGGTTTTACTGTTTCTAAATGAATTAGGTCTATTGTACACCATGATTTTACTGGCTTCCTCTTTGAATTTGACCTTCTGCAAAACAAGCAAGCAAGTGTGGGAACAATACATTGAGGTGCACACATACAGTATGGACATATACTGTATACGATGCCTTTGTTCCTGTTCTGTTTGTATTGCTGCAATTTACTCAAACACAGAATATTTTCGGTTCTATTCTTTACATCAGTGGTTCCCAAATGTTTTAGCTCCTGACCCAAAGGAGAATTTTGATGTCTCCCCAAGACCCAAACTATTTTACCTACTTCTACTATGTAAAAAGGGATATTTACTAGTTGTGACCCATAACAATGGGCAACAGTGCTTTAGATTGTATTTAGCTAGTTTGATATTATTCACTCTTGCGCGCGGCTTAATGAGAGATTTTGGAGATGTCAGGATGGCTTTTATTGAACCTGGGACTCAACAGATGGGGCAGCTGTTTAATTCACTTTGCAGACACAAGAGGATCCACTGTCTCTCTCTCTCACGCACACGCACGCACGCACGCACCACACACGCACACACACACACACACGCACACGCACACGCACACACACACACACACACACACACACACACACACACACACACACACACACACACACACACACACACACACACACACCGAAGAGGAAATTAGGTTTTACAGAGATAGGCTGCATGATATCGTCTCTGTCGGGTCACAAAACCTCATATGTCCAACACTGTTACTTTTCAGGATTGAAATGAAGAAGAAAAAACAGCAAAAGTATAGCAGATCCACAAGCTCGAAACGTGTCGCTTCGCGCCGTGTTTCGAGCTTGCTTCTTGTGATGCTGTAGGATGATGAGTGATAATGTTGAGTAGGGCGTTAATTTTACAAAAAAGCAAACATTTAGAATACGGAGATAAGAGGTTTCTGCCCCGACAGCGTCAATATGTTTTGTTGTTTCCATCACAGTATACAGTAATGTACATCTTTGTTGGCTTGCATTCTCGGCCATACTGTACAGTACCTCTCCTGTACTGTACGCCTGTTGTCCACGCTTATATACACTTGAATATCTCATTCAATCGGGTTTACTCTTGTATGAGTGTTCAGGCCAATAGAGACACAGGAGTTGATAATATATATATTCAATATCATTAATTAAAGGAATTAAGCCTTATACTGTACATACTTCGGCAAGTATATTTTGATGCCAATACGTTTGTACTTTTACTCAAGTAAGTTTTAAATACCAGACTTTTACTTGTAACTGAGTATTTCTAGATTGTGGTATTGATACTTTTACTTAAGTAAAAGGTGTCAGTACTTTTTTTTCCACCACTGCTGCACAGTATAGCACACATTTCTCATCAGATCTACATTGTACACACCAGGGATATGCAGAGAAATTAGAGTGGCAGGGGCTGTAATGTCCAAAGGGCACATCAGTCACAAAAGTGTTTTGACAATTATACACAGATTTTGAGGAATGTCTCATTTTAAGTTAACACTAGGTTTATACAGTATGTGGACTGGAAAAAAATAGCCCACATACAATCCAGTACAATTAATAGTTACAAAAAGCGAAATTAGCAGTTGCAGTTATTAAGTCAGTTTTGTCATGTAGTGCAGTAAGCATTTACTGGAGAGGGCACTTTTTGCAGACGGGTAGAAGGGCAGGGGCTTGTGAGCCCCCTTTGATGTCTATGTGTGCACGTGCCTGGTACCGACATACCACACTAGAACTGTGCTATTGCTATTACTATCACCCACAAAACACACACACACACACACACACACACACACACACACACACACACACACACACACACACACACACTAGTGTAATCCACGATTAATCCTCTTCCACTCTACCAGGTTTATGGCCTAGCCTGGTACAGTGCAATGTGAATTACCTCCCTCCCCCAAAATTCCACTGACCTAGTAATCCATAGTACAGTAGAGTACAGTAAAGCAGTGGTTCTCAAATAAGCTCCAATAAGAGTAACTCACTCAATCTACTAGCTTGTATACAGTGGAAACAATACTCCCGCACATTACCGTCTAGAGATGTAAATGTTTTTTTATTTAATTGGGAAAACAACGTTTTCACAAGGTTACGAAGGGCTAACGACGGAAACGTTTTCCCAATTAAATAATGTTTTGCTCCTGAAGACAGTGTGTGGGAGTTTTTCTTCCACTTTGATTTTGATCCATTTGTAACTCTGAGAGGGTCCATTTGACTTGCCCACCAAACTTTTGCTGCTTGGACCTGTATGAGACAGTGGCACACAAATCCCTCTCTAAAATCAGCGATCAAAGCGAGAGAGAGGTTGACTGACAAAGGAAGAGCGTGATATTCTGCCTAGCAACAGGGAAGACAGGGAGGGGTGTTTGGGGAGAGGAGGATGGAGTGCAAACGGAGTGCAAGAACATTACTGTTTTGGAACATGCATTATTCATTTCAGTTGGAATTAACCACGCACCTCTACAACAGAATATATTGTAGACACTCTTTTAGTGTCCATTACTGTCTACCTTAGGGGTTAGTTATTGGAGTTTCATGTAAACGGGTGTGTGACACATAACTATGAGTATCCCTCCACTTAAAATAGATTATTGTAATTTGTTAATGATTTCATCAAACATTTCTCACATTTCAAATGTATCCCAGAACCTGAACAGACCTGTATTTTTAACTACACGAATCCTAGCGTCTAAATTCTGGGGCAAACATTCATTGGAAATAGCCGATCTACAGGCTCACAACCTTTGATCGGCTATATTAGGCGAAAAGTGTAGAGGTACAAAAAGTAGGGGACCTAATATATACCCCTGGAGAATCCTGGTTAATGAAGTATTATCGTCGTTGTGGGACAAACTTTGTATTTCCAAATTTCAACTATTTATGTTTTTTTTTTGTAAATGAATATACCCTATTTCTTCATGCAACAGTGTAACATGCAACAAGTAACAACAATAGCTGATCTACAAGTTCACAGCGTGTGTTAGCTTGTAGATCATGTATTTTTGTTATTTTTTAAAACATTTAAGTGTGTGGGGGTTTTGACAAGAGCTTGTGACTAAATACTAACTACACTGGTTCCATTGGAAAACATGGTTCTTTTCTCCATTTCCTGAAAAGTAGCGGTTTTGGACAAGGTTTCTGCCCCACAGCGTCGATACAGGATTTAAGTGGTTAATGAGAAGCACACAATGGCATCATGCATCAGACGACACATCATTATGCATGACAGCAACACATCTGTGCTTTTGATGTGTCACTATGTGATGTGTCATTATGTCAAATGTGTCATTATGTCACACTGTCTGTGTCCCCCTATACCTGAATGCTCACCTACAGTATCATTGAAAATGAATGACTATAGGCGTGTCAGTCGCTTCCCGTGTGAAAAGGCCTCGAGGCACCTGAACACCAGCTGGAAAGAGAGTAAACCCTTGACTATCCCACAACAAAGTCTTGGGAAAGGCCTCAAGGTGTAATCATTAACCACATTAAAGTGGCAACATGCCATGCATTTTGGGTATGACGTTATCTAGGCCAGTGATTCACAACCCTTTTCATTTTACAACGATCCCCAGTTCATGCATTAATCTAGTCTGCTGTCTTTTCTATCTGCTCAAAAATGTAATAGAGAAAAAAAGAGATTTGTAAAAAAATAAAAAAGCTGATCTACAGGCTCACAATGCGTTGCGATGAGTCACTGCTATTTCAGCTCGTTTTTTTTTTAAATAATTTTGAAAGTGCAAAATAGAACTTGAGTTTTCTGGATAAGAGCGTCTACTAAATGCCTAAAGTTTAAATTGTATGTAGCGCTTTCTAAACCATACTGTACCATAATACTCTGCCTGTCCATCATCCATCCCTTCGTCCTGCTTCGTGACAGCAGTGTCACCACGGCTGGCCTACAATCTCCACTTAACTCGTGCCACAGGCCCAATGCCGCTCATGTCAAAATGCATGGGGACAACATACTGTACGATGGAACTCGTGCTCGTTCCTGATGACTGATTCTGTGTGCTTCTCCCGGGGCAATAACTTACTACTACTGGAAGAGAGGGGGGAGGTCATTCATTAATATGAGAGAGCTTAAAGCACTCTGGCTGACCAATTCTGCAGTGGACCATTTGACATTGGCATGTGTACACATTCACAAGGACAGTAATAATAGGACAACATGCAGTGTGTTTGTAGTACCAGATGAAAAATGTTCGTCGGCTACCTTTTTTCACTGACGAAAACTAAATAAAAACTAAGGCTATGATGACTAAAACTAAGACTAAATATATTGACAATTTCGTCAACAAATAAAAACTAGACTAAAATGCAAGGGAGGGACTAGTGGAGAAGACATCCAGTGGAACTAAAAGGTTGGGCTCAGGTGTTGTGCTCTGAAAATAGCAGATCTACAAGTAGATCGGCTATTTACAGCATGCAACCAAGTGTAAGATCAGCCATTACGACGCCCATCAAGGCACCGCCAAAATACATTTTAGTCGACTAAATCAACTGTAGATTTAGTCGACTAAAACTAGACTAACAGTAAAACATTTCAGATGACTAAAATATGACTAAATCTAAAGACTATGACTAAAACTGAATAGAAATGTGCTGTCAAAATCAACACTAGTTTGTACTACTGTGTTTTACCAGTGACACTGTGACAGAATCAGTGTGTGGCTAGTGATTCTCACCCTTTTCAATTTCAGTTTGATATACGTTAGTTAGGGCACGGACCCCCATTTGATATGATTTTGTTTTTTAATCTCTGGGACCCCAATCTACACTGTAAAATCCTCAGTGTTTATTTAACCCTCTCAGATTTACAGGGTCCCCTGGTGGTCCCCAGACCCGGTGTTGAGAAACAGGAGGCTGGTGTATTATTCCAAACTCATGGATTCTCTTCTCTCCTTACAGAAATCTATCAAAGAAGTATCAACCCAAGAAGAGTTCACGAGAAGAGGAGGAGAGCAAGTGAGTTTATTTTCTTTTTTCCATTTCCGTGGTTTTAGAAGAAAGGGTATTAGCCTCTTTAAAGCGTCAATCCGGCATTTATTTGAATGAATACACAATGTCATTTTAACCAATCTATGTGGTTGAGTAAGTTAATACAATAGTACATCGGCAGTGGTTGGAGGTGATTTCCCTACTCGACAAGTAGCTCATAAGCTCATGAAGCTCATAAGCCCAATATCTCCCCAGGCCAAGCAAGGATTATCTCGTGACTGAGTGGTAAAGGTTTGATTTCCCCACACAGAGATTAAAGAAAAAAGAATCCAATACCTAAACGATAAACACAGAAACAAATCTATTTGAATAAATAAGCAAATGCAGTTCCACCGCCTTTCTCTCCCATTCGTTCAGATCTTTATAATGTTTAGGAATGACTGGCTTCCACTGAATAGGGGGACACATTCTATCACTCCTTCAAGCGTCAAACATTGTCAAACATCTAGACATTTTGGGGGTGGTGGGGCAGCCAGCAGCTGGCTTTGGATTTGATTCCTGGGTGTCACATTTGCAATTACCTCTCTCCATCGGGAGAGGACATAAAACTTATGGATTGCTGCTTTAAAAGAGGCCTGTATAATGGATTATTGATTTACATTTTTCATCTGTGTCAGGTTCGCTTAAGGTGACTCTCCACCAAACACACTACCGATACTTCAGACCACAACAGCCTACAACAGACTACAACAGACTGGCAGTCTGTTGGCAAAAGTTGGCTGACTTTAATGAAGACTCATTTTTAGAGGCAGTGTTGCCATATTTTGTGAGTGAAATAAGCAAACAGGTCTAGGAAAACAAGCCCAAAAGAAGCAACTTAGGCCACATGAGCACCGTAAACCTATATGCATCGGCTATTTGAAAATAACAGATCTACAAGCTCTGCTATTTTCAAAAACTCTTGCAATAAAATGTGGAATATTTTTTAAACATCCTAACAACACGAATGTACAAAACATTTTCATGAAAAGAATTGAGAACCACTGGTTTAAATAATAATTATATTAAAACATTTGGAAATTAAATCCTAAATAAGCAACTACACTTTAGAAACAAGCACAAAAAAACGCAACCCGCAACTACACATTTTTACAAGCAACTGAAAAAGAAGCCCAAAGTCGCTTATAATAAGCCGAAATGCCAACGCTGATTACAGGGGCTAGGGAAGGGGCAACAACCGTTTCTCTACTCGTGCGTTGATTCACGTCACTACCACGGCTATCGACGGCTTCACCGGTCGGGACACGACCGAACCTGCTCGGTGGTTGATCGACGGCAAGTCCTGACCTGGCGGCACAGCGTTATCTACAACAGGTCGTCACCAGGTTGTCGGCAGGAGACGCTTTCCAACGCCTTCCGCGGCCGAGTCACGCCGATATCTGTGTGGTGGAGAGTTGGATTTATACATGTACTGTAACCACCTCACCACCTAATCGTCTCTGATGTCACTTCCTGTGTTTTCCGGCACAGATACACATTCTGTCGAGCGTTCCTGTCGAGCCTTAACGAGCTGAACGACTACGCCGGTCAACACGAGGTCATCTCCGAGAACCTGAACTCTCAAATCATCAGCGTGCTGACCAGCTACCTGCAGGAGCTCAAAACCGAGAGGAAATCGGTAAGACGTCTGTTCTTTTTCTTTTTACCCCTTTTTCCTCCCCGATTTATTGTCACACTGCCAATTATTTCCTCCCTACACACATTTCTGTGTGTTGTCACTGCTGTTGTATCCTACTGGCTCACCTGCCAGTGAGGAGCCCCCGCCGGGAGGACGTAGAGCCTTTGTCCTACTCCTCCCGCCCCAACACATCCTGCTGACAAGTTCCACCCCCAGCCTGTAGGAGTACGTGCGGTGACAAATATCACCCTCCCCGTCTGGCTTCCCTCCCCTGAACAGTCTGTTGCCCCCCATCATCTCTTGTTGTTGTTACTCTACAGAAGCATAATTCAGCCCATCCTGTTCCCCATGATTCTTCAACATAGTGACCGTCTCCAACAAAAACAAACTGACCAGCGTCACACACACTGCTTCTAAAATACTTCCCATAATACCCAGTGGTGGATAAGTACTCATTATGCAGAATGTCCCATTTCAAGTTTTCAAATGTATAAGACTCTTTTGAAAATAGCAGATCTACAAGCTCACAATGCGTTGCATCGCGACGCATTGTGAGCTTGTGGATCGGCTATTTTAAAATGGCCGAAATGTGTATAGGGCTGAAGTGGTTAATGTTTGTTTTGTAATAATAATCAAAATCTAAAAAGCAACTAGTAACTAAAGTGTTCATATAATTGTAGTATAGTAAAAGTACAATATTTGCCTCTGAGATGTAGTGGAGTAGAAGTGAAAGTATTGGAAATTGGAAATACTCCAGTAAAGAACAAATACCTCAAAATTGTACAGGTACAGTACTTAAGTAAATGTACTTAGTTACTTTCCACCACTGGCCATACCCTCTCTCTTTAGACATGAGCGACAGAGCCATCACACCCCCAGCACTGACAAGAGCGAAATAACACTGAGATCACCCCCTCAATCGTCACTTCACAATAATGCCATCTGGACAGAGACATAGAACTTTAGAGGTGATGGGAAAAATGTAGCTTTCGTAGGAGTTTCTTTTTCCACTCTGTCATTGCGGCATTAAGCAATCACCCCCCCCCTGGCCCCCCTGACATGTTGTTGTGTGTTAAGCCTGATTTTTACTTGTGCTGCAGTAAATAGCAGATCTACAAGCTCACAACACAGAAACAAATATATCTCTCTGCGACGTGTCGCAGATTGGTTTGTAGATTGGCTATTTTCACTATTTGTTTTAATTTAGGAAAATATATGGATTTTCTTTTATTTTTTATGTACGATTTTTTCCATAAATTTAGATTAAAAAAAACAACTTTTGAAGTAATAATCAACAAAGTATTGGGAAACAAAACAACAAAAAGGATATTTATTTGCCACCCATAACAATGGATCCTAGTTTTGGACACACTGCAGTATAGTAGTATGACTATAGAACAGGACTGTGTGTAGGATACAAAACACACACTGCTGGGCTAACAGTACGCTGAGAGTGAGCAGCCGTTCCTTCCTTCCGTCTATCCGATCCTTCCTGCGCTGAGGTCATGGCTGAGTAAATATAGATACAACTGGGACAGCCCGAAATGCTGGCCAACAGCAGCAGACCCCTCATGACCGGACCCCATGTGTCCTCCTGGACGCGAATGTCTTATCTTATCGTTGTCTCCCTTCAAAGATTATACTGGGACCACACAGTATTCTTTAAAAGCCTAAAGTCACTCTAAGTCACGTCCTCCCTGGTCAATACGAAAGCATTCCGTAGAGCAGATATTGGACTGTATACTGCCAGCACTTAAAGCTGTGAATAGCAGCATGGCTGATGTCTATTATCTGTTCTGGAAGGGTGAGGGGCAGCTAAAACTCTGCTACTCAGCTGATATACTATATCTAATGTTTGTTATTGCCGTTATGGTTACATGCAGTTTAATAAACAAACCGTAGCAGCTGGTTATTGGACTTGCAAGTCGTCTCCAAGACAACACAGCTTTTATTTACTGTTTTTAATATATTAATATTGGAGAAAAATAATTACTCCTGGAGGGAACTCCATGATGTGAAACAGAGTTCTTCCTTCATATCTTACACATCGTCTCTGTCGGGTGGAAACCTCATACTGTATGTCCAAAGCAGTTACTTTTCAGGATTCAAATTCAAAAATAACAAAAGTAGCAGATCTGCAAGCTCAAAACATGTCGCTTCGCACCGCGTTTCGAGCTTGTAATTCTGCTACCATTGATGCTTTTGTGTGACGCTGCAGTATGATCACGTAGGGTGTTAATTTACGGAAAAACACAAAAAGTTAGAATATGGAGATAAGAGGTTTCTGCCCGACAGCAACGATATACAGGTACATACAGTATTTCCGTCTGCACATACAGTACAGTACAGTACAGTACAGAGTAAAATCCCATCGTTAACCAATTAGACCCTATACTTTGCTGACCGGGGTCTCCCAAGTTGTGACACATTATGAGCTTGCAGAGTATTTTTGCTGAATGTTCGCCCCCCCCCACCCGAACAGTCAGGGACCCTATGGGTATATGTGATTAATCTAACTCAGAGGAGTGTACAACTGTAACCAGATGGACTCATGCACTCACACAGAAACACACACAAACACGAGGACACCTGTTCTCACATAAACACAGTGAAGAGACATGTGAGCATGCAGTGGCCGTGGTGGCGTCACTCTAAACCCCATTTCCTTCGCTTACATCTGATGATGTGAACACACAGGAGGAAGCTCTAGAGCAGACGCTGACTCCAGATCAGATCCTACAGTACAAGCTGTGCTGGTATAGACACACAGGAAGCTCTAGATGCTGACTCCAGATCAGATTCTACAGTACAAGCTGTGCTGGTGTAGATACACAGGAAGCTCTAGACACTGACTGGAGATCAGCTCCTACAGTGTAAGCTCTGCTGGTCTAACGGCAGTAGCAGCTTGTTGAGCACACACATGCACGCACACATGCACGCGACGCGTGCACACACGCACATACGTTACACTACATTACATTACAGTCATTTAGCAGACACTTTTATCCAAAGCGACTTACAATAAGTGCATTCAACATAGGTAGGGAACGAAAACTACTAATCACCAGAGGTACACACACACACACACACACACACACACACACACACACACACACACACACACACACACACACACACACACACACACACACACACACACACACACACACACACACACACACACACACACACACACACACACACACACACACACACAGTGAGAGTGAGGGGATTTCCATCACTTCGCCACTGTCTCTCTGTTTGTTCGGTGAGGACACTACAAACCCCATAACTCTATAAGAGGGTACCCTCTGTCTTGGATGCACTCTCTTGGTTACATTTTGTATCCTACTGGTTGTACTCTCTTGGTTACATTTTGTATCCTACTGGTTGTACTCTCTTGGTTACATTTTGTATCCTACTGGTTGTACTCTCTTGGTTACATTTTGTATCCTACTGGTTGTACCCTCCTGGAGTTAAATGAACACTATAGATATTTGATGTGTATTCCTCTTCCTCCCCCAGGGAGGCAGGGTCTTATACTCCCTCCTGGCATGGTTTCACTTGGCTTGGCTGCGGGGGGGGTTTGTGTCTGGTGTGAAAATGTTTGGTCCGAGTCCCAGAGGGTCCTCAGGCAGGGCGTCCCCCCCCCCCCCTCCCTTCGGCCCCCCTCAGGCTGCAGGATGCCACTTTGACCCCCAGACTGTTGACTCACACAATTTTCAAATGCTTTCGTCACACAGTCTGTGCAACGGAAGCTCTGAAAATGATCTGCGAGTGAAAGCGGACGTCCCACCTCCCCTACGCTTTCGTCTTTGCAGTCGTGTAAATCTGTCCTTCTGTAAAGCAAATTTGTCGAAGCAATGAAGCATAGCTCGCTGCTTATCAATGGGAATTCAAAAATAGGTTTTAAAGATATTTTGAAATGTAATAGTGTTAACGTAAATGACGAACAGATCACAGCTTCCTTTCTCAGCTTTTGGAATGTGTAGTTCAAGACTTTATATACCATCTTGAGATTATCTAATATTTGTCTGGCTACGCAAGATTATAGGTTTCCTCTCACACCAAAAGATATGGATGCTGCTGTACATACATGTACTCCTGCCAGAGTCCTTGACCAAGGCACTGGCATTACAACTGGAGTTGGTCCCCAAGCGCTGCATGTGGCTGTTCACTTCTCCTTAGGATGGCTTCAATAAAGAGGACACATTTCCCCAAGGGAACAATAAAGTCAAATCTAATAATCGCAGCCTGAAGCATTAAAAGCTATAGACTATTAATAATGACACCACCAACATATCGTTGCCATTGGGCAGAAACCATGTACTGTATCTTAATATTTCCACATGTTATGATTTTTCATAAATGTAATGCCCTACTTCATCGTAAGTGACAAGGAAATAGCGGATATACAAACTCACAGTGCGCCACACAATGTGACATGTTGTGAGCTTGTAGATTTAGCAGACGCTCTTAATCCAGAGCGATTTACAGTAAGCAAGGTAATACATCAAATGCATAGAGACAGTGTAGTGCCTCAGTAATCTAGGATTAACCTATAGCATCAGTCTTAACATTATAATATCAATAAATTATATCTACTCCAGCTAATGTACAAACTATACAAACTATAGGATGACAGGTCAACAAATGAACCTGGCATCTGTCTAAATAACATGTTATCTAAATTACATAAGACTGCATGGTCGTCAAGGCTAGGGCAAGTGCTACGGCAAGTGCCACGGGCTAAGAGTGAGTCTGCAGTTCTAAGTGCAACGGGGAGTTTGTTCCTCAGTTTGGGAACCAGAAGGGAGTATTAATACTGCTACTGGTACTAATTGGTCCAGCGGTTTGCGGCTCGGACAAAAACACACCCTATTCTAGACAGTTCTGCCTCATATAGAGCATAAAAAACTACTATGATCTGTATCTATAGAGGCACGTTTTCATAACCTGACAATGTGCACTTGCATGCACACACCCAGACTCTTTAGATCTAAAGAGTGTGAGCGTGCATGACGAGTGCACATTGTCTGCCTGGTCTTAATATTGTTAAAGCCAGACGTAATTAATCCACCACGTACAACACTGACCGATATACGATGAAACCCTGTGAAAACACTGGTCCTCATGTTTCTGCCATTAGCAGCTCTGTGTGAACAGTGTAGAGTTACAGAGAAAGTCATTTATGCTGCATGGAGTGCTTTTACATGTGGAGACGTCTTAGAAGATACAGAATCCAGAGATCAGTCTGCTCTCTCTCTGCCTCCTCCTACACGGTCATATTATCCTCTGTTTCTCAACCAGAGGTCCACGGACCACTAGTTTGGCCATTGGCATAAATTCAGGTGGTCCATGGGGAAATGTTCAACAACAACGTGTTGCAGTGTGACACACTAAATATAAATCCAATTTAAAATCGTTCATATTAAATAATAAAAATAGAAATGACTGTGTTATGCCTTCTTATGTATTAAATATAATATGTATTGTTGTGGGGAGGTGGGGCGGGGTTGGGGGTGGTCCTTGTGGATCGTTCGAAATATGCTAGTGGTCCAGAGTTCACAAAAGGTCGAGCACCACAACCGATCTAAATTCAGAATGGACGGATACACTCACACAGCTAAATTATTATTGAGTTAATTTTCCACCCAGCAAAGGAACGGAATGTGACACGAGGCCAGCAGCTCTACTCCACAGGGACCTCATTCAATCTGTCCTTATACCGTCTCCTGTATTTAAAAGGGCAACAATGACATCTGTCATCTGTCAAACTCTGTCAAAGGACACTTTATAACGCCTCTTTTATTTCCATATCACGTCTTTGTTCCGTCTGTTGTTGTTGTGACATCGTTCTTTTTGTTGACAGTGGTCACCGTGTGGGAGAGTTGAGAGTAAACACATTTATATGTTTACCCCCCCCCACATCAATAGCAAATACAATAGGCTCTCTGCACAGCAGCCATATTGGAAAGAAATTGGGCCTCTTCTTACTTCCTTCACAGGTGTTACCAATGATACTAATGAAGGCTCTGTTCCATTCTGGTCAGGGTGCTGATATTGTGCATGTTGGCTCACTAGAAACACTCCATTTTGGTTCCCAAATGACCCCTTATGGTGGGTGTGTAACTCTGAGAGTGTACAAATGGAACCAAATGGACCCGTAAGGGTCCATTTGGTTGCATTTGTACACTCTCAGAGTTATAGGGGTCCTTGAAAATAAGACAACCACTATGCCACACTAAATGGAACAGAGCCTTAATTAGTATCATTGGTAACACCTGTGAAGGAAGTAAGAAGAGGCCCAATTTCTTTCCAATATGGCTGCTGTGCATAGAGCCTATTACATATTACACACAGTAACAACCTCAGTGTTCATTTATCCGTGCGCATAAGTGTGCGTGCGTATGTGTGAAAAGCATGTACTTTTGAATACTTATTCATATACGTGTTTTTAAAAGCACTTGGTAGTAACTCGGGTACAACTTTCACTTGTAGACTGATGATAGGTTCTTGGTTCACCTATGATCCTAGATTACCGTACTATGTCTATGCATTTGATGTATTACCTCGTGTTTATCCTTGCTTACTGTAAATTGCTCTGGATTAAGAGCGTCTGCTAAATGCCTACATTGTAAATTGTAGTTGATTAATATATGAGCAGGAGTATTTGTACTTTGACTCAAGTACTGTTGACTCAAGTACTGTTTAACAATGATCCTACATTGTGCGGTATGCAGATGAGATGACAGACCATCTGACCACCCATCTGACCACTTAACGGCTGCCGTGTTAAGGGGGGGGGGGCGCATGCTACCATTTTCGGTGATCTCACCCTCTCACCGCGGTGGTTTGAAAACTACAACATGACTACAACATGTGTTGATGAGCGGTGACATTACCGGACTATGAGCGCCTAGTATCATAATCACCTTTTAGGGTGAAAACGTTGCCACCTAAAAGGGTGACAGGGTGATCACCTAAAATGATAGCATGCAGCCACCTTAAAGTGGTCAGATCCTGATCCAGAAAAGGTTGAGAAGCATCAGCTCTGACCTCTGGCTATGACCTCTGTGTACTCCATAACAAACAGTCACCGAGAGAGGAAGTCGATAAACTGTCACTGTATCACTTTACAACTACTGTACTGTTACAGTTATACTACAAGTGTTGTGGATGATTGTCACTCCCCCGGGGACATGGCGTTGTGTTTAAGGGTCTTTATCAGGCCTCATTAAAGGAGACACCTAAGCCGTGTGTGATCTCAGGTATACCTATAGTGAGCAGGAACGCCATTGTGCTGATCCGGCGTTTTTAATACCGTTACTCAGCACAAACACTGAAGCCACTGAGACTTACTGTAGGCTGTTCATCCCTTATTAACCCTGTCTGCTTCCACACACCAGCAGCACTACTGTTGTGCACACAAGAGTAGAGTTGATTTCGTCGACTAAAACTATGACGAAAAATGTTCGTCGACCACCTTTTTTCACTGACGAAAACTAAATAAAAACTAAGCTACGATGACTAAAACTATGACTAAATATATTGACAATTTCGTCAGCAAATAAAAACTAGACTAAAATGTTAGTGAGGGACGAGATCCAGTAGAACTAATTCACAGACCGAAAATAGCAGATCTACAAGCTTGTAGATCTGCTATTTTCGGCATGCAGCTATAAGTGTATAAATATGACTGAAACTAAACAGAATTTCATTCAAAAGACTAAACTAAATGAAAATTTGCTGTCAGAATCAACACTGCACAAGAGGATATCATCGCTGTTGGGCAGAAACCTTGTTGTATCTCCAAAAAACTGTTACTTTCAGGGACATGAAAACCTTGCCCAAACATGTCATACGTCATAGATGACTGACGTCATAGACTGGCCACGTGAAGTCCCAGATTCACATGGAAGCCACACCGTTATTTGACCCCTCCCTGTCTTGTTCATTTTAGAGAGACTGATCTATCTCTACAGCCAGTGGCTTGTTGCTGTAGGCATATTTCACAGTAGCTGTGTTTTTGTGTCAGGAGACAGATGCTTGGTTCATTGTTTACCTGGTATCCTAGTTTCTTTGAGGCGCCATATTGTTCTCTCTGCACTCGATTTCACACTCTGGAGTAAGAGCATCTGCTAAATGCCTAAATAGTAAATTGTTGTAGACAAGCTCCAGCGTTGGTGAGGACAGCAGGGAGTATCATCAAACACGTCTGCCAGAGAAAGACAGGAGAGACAAAGAGAGAGAGAGAGAGAGAGAGACTTACGTGTTTTTAACCACTTAAACTCTATGCTATAGGGCAAGGGTTCCCAAACGTTTCAGGCCGCGACCCCCCAAAATAATCATATTTGAACTGGGGACCCCCCACCCTGACAAGCACTTGGAATTGTAGGCATTAAATGTATGGTTGCAGATATAAATATTAGGAAAATAGCCGAACTACAAGCTCGCCTCGCAGTGTGAGCTTGTAGGTTGGCTATTTTCATAATGTTTGCCTCTTTCTTTTTCCCCCCCTTTTTTTGGTTAGAGTGGCCAATAATGTTTTACCCCCTTTTTCTCCACAATTTAGTTGCTATACCAATTCATTCGTCCCCGCACACATTTCTATGTTGTCACTGCTGTTGTATCCTACTGTGTCTTCTATGAGCCCCCAGCGGGAGGACGTATAGCCTTCGTCCTGCTCTTCCCGCCCAACACACCCTGCTGACAGGTGCCGCCCCAGCCCGTAGGAATACATGCAGTGACAAATATCACCCTCCCTGCCCCGGCTTCCCTCCCCCAAACATGAGCCAATTGTGTTCGCATAGACGCCCGACAAAGCCGGATGCACCTGGTGGATTCGAACCCACAACCTACGTGGTGGTGGGCAGGGACTTTACCACTGCGCCACCCGAGTGCCGTTAGCCTCTTTCTGACGTAATATTTGACAATTTGGCCAATTTGGTATCAAAAAGGTCTTGAAAGCCATTAAATTGAAACTTTAGAAATGTGCAGACAGATACCCTGTATACACTTATACCGTATGTTGGTTTGTTTACTGTTGAGTGAGAAGACATTGTTGTACATTAAGCTAATCATCTGGGGACCCCCCAAAATCATTTGCGGACCCCCCCCTGGCCCCAGTTGCACTTGCAGGACAGTGAATGTAGAGTAGCATACAAGGGGGGTAGCAAACGACTGAACTGTGGGGGAAAAAAATAAAAAAGAAAGAGTTTGGAGATTTAGAGATTTGCATTTACCCTAAACCAAAGAATTTGGTTGCATGTTGCACTGTCAGATTTGTCCCCCAATGCCCACATCCTGTGACATTGTGCACTATCAAAACCACAGGTGGCTCTGTGTCATTGTTCAACACTGAACAACTGAAGTCATCACATGGGCTGCATCTCTGGTGCTGTGTGTGTGTGTGTGTGTGTGTGTGTGTGTGTGTGTGTGTGTGTGTGTGTGTGTGTGTGTGCTGTGTGCTGTGTGCTGTGTGTGTGTGTGTGTGTGTGTGTGTGTGTGTGCGCGTGTGTGCTCGTGCGTGTGTGCGCGCGGTGCTGTGTTGGTGTAATTTGTTTATCTTCAGCAGGAGGATGTGTTGAGAGACTTTGGAGTTGTTGTCATGGAGACTAATATTTGCCAGACATCAGAACAGTGACGGTGACGTCACCCGTGTAGATGGTGTTGTGTTTTTGAAACGGCTGTCAACATGCTGACATAAACATTTTCTTCGCTTATATGAACTCATCACAGAAATAAATCATTTTCAGAATGAACTGACTCTGCTTTTAGTCCACGTCGTTATCTATGTGAAAAGCCAAGAAAGATACTTCAGTACACCTTGCAGTTGAAATGGATCTGCGATCGCCGTCTCCACAATGTCCCCTTTCCTTTTAAGAGCTCAAGTACTTCCTCCGAGCACAGTGGAGCACTTCCTTATTTCGCTTATCTTCCCTGCATCATCAGGGAAGTGAGATCGCTTCAGTTAAACCATGGTTCTCAGCTACATACAGTATCCTTACTGCAATCATATCTACTGTCTACCACACCGGGCTTAATGCATTATTTATAAACAGTGATTATAACCGTTATTTTGCAATTACAAGCAAATTATAATGCATTTTTACGTAGTCATATGTTATGATTATTTTTTTATAAAGCAGTATTTATGAGTTCTGATAACTATAATTATACAGTATTATAAGCATATTGTAATGCATTATAAAGTATGTTTACAATGCATTTTATAGACTTTCATTCTTCCTAGGAAGTGAGAGCCTCCACTTGCAATTAGAAGCATTTTATGTGCCAGCGAAATTCACCCAATGGCTTTTCATTTTGTCAGTCTGTGTCTTTCACTGAATAGCAGGAGGGTCATCAATATTCAGCTCAGCTACTGTGATGCTTGCACCGGTGGCCTGGGAAAAAAACTAAATCAATAGCCTGTTCTCTGGGACACTTAGATTCAACATCCCTTATGCACAGAGTGCAAGACTTGTCTTGATAGCTGATAAGCTGATATACCTACAACAAATGATCAGTCACTATCACGCAGTGGTGCAAAGTAACTAAGTGCATTTACTCAAGTACTGTACTTAAGTGCAATTTTGAGGTATTTTTTACTCTACTGGAGTATTTCCCATTTTCAATACTTTTACTTCTACTCCACTACATCTCAGAGGCAAATATGGTACTTTTACTCCACTACAATTATTTAAAAACTTTAGTTTACTAGTTACTTTGCAGATATAAATGATTACATTATAAAACAGACAGACAACTTTGGCCCTATTTTATACCTAGGCTATTTGAAAATAGCCGATCTACAAGCTCACAATGCGACGCGTTGTGAGCTTGTAGATCTGCTATTTTCAAACATTTCAGTACTTTTACTTTTGGTACTTTAAGTACATTTTGATGCCTATACTGTTGTACTTTTACTGAAGTCAATCTTTTATTCTGGACTTTTACTTGTAACAGAGTATTTCTATATTGTGGTATTGCTACGTTTACTTAAGTAAAATATCTGCGTACTTCTTCCATCACTGGTTACAATCACGTCGTTGTCGCCGGTACTTAAACCCCAAAGGTTCTGCAAATTGTTTGTTTTGTGGTTCCACTGGATCTGGCTGTGATTCATTGCACAGGGCCTGACTGTGGACAAAGTGTCTTTGCCACTGGACAAAGTGCTCGGCTGCTCCCCTGGTAGTGAGTTTAGGTCACAGCATCATGTTTCCAGTGTCAGTGTTCTGCAGACAGACCAGCTGCCTGACTCCGGCTAATGAGACTGTCTGTGTGAGCCAGGCTGTGATGGCACACCTGTTGGGCATCAAGCTAATCGATGCACAAGAGGATGAGTCAGCCATCACCCCATCCCTCCTCCACACGCACACACACGCGCACACACACACACACACACACACACACACGCACACACACACACACACACACACACACACACACACACGGGAATACACCGTATTTTGCCTTTTTTTAAACCCTATTAACCTAAACCCCTTAACCCAACCCCTAAATGTCTAATCCAAATGTCTAATCCTACCACTGATCTCAGCCTCAATCTTTTCCTGATGGTAACCTCAGCTCTATAAAAGAATCTTAACCATGATCATTTTATTTTATATATTTTATTCAAATATTTCCCTCGTGGGGTCAAGGAAAATGGCTCTCATAAGGTAGATTTGTCAAGTTGTACTATACCTAAGGGGACATCTGGCCCCCAGAAGTATAGTAATACCTGGTCTCGCACACGCACACGCACACGCACACACACACGCACACATACTCAAGGGACAGAGGGAGAGGAGAGCGTCTGTTATGACAGTAGTTTGTTATAGCTTTGCTTTGCTGTCAGGCAGAAACCTCTCATCTCCATACTCCGTATCTCCATTTTTCCATAAATTAACGCCCTACTTGAACATACTACAGCTTCACGCAAAAGTAGCAGATCCACAAGCTCGAGCTTGTAGAACGGTTTTGGACATGGACGAGGTTTCCACCCAACGGAGACGATGTCTGCTCTTGTTTTATTCCTTGTTTCCATCTGGTGATACATACTCCTATTTTGACCAAATACCTCAAATAACGATATTGTGACGACAATATCGTTATTGTTACGATAATGCAGAACATACACTTGTGTCATATCACGATATCCAAAATCCTAGATGATATCTAGTGTCATATCACAATATTGTTTATAATATCGATATATATTTTCCCAGCCTTAGTTTGAATGGAAATGGAAATGCTGCTGTCATGTATAGCCTGTTACCACAACCATGCACACCCGTTCTGTCAGTCTTTCAATGTCTGTCCACCCCCTTCCCCATCCAACACACGCACGCACAAGCGCACGCGCATGCGCACGCATGCGCACGCACACGCACACGCACGCACACGCACACGCACACACTCATTCACCCTGTGGTGAAGCACACAGTTGAAATGGAGGATGTGAGTTGTATCCAGGTCATGTTTAGAACCTCTGGGCTGCTTTGCACTGGATCTCATTGTTGCACACGACTCTGTAGCACACTTTATTTTACATTCACTTTCTCTCTGATTTTCAACTCTCTCTCTCTTCCCATTTATCGCTCTCTGTTACTTATTTTATTTAATTCGGAATGTTGTGTGACTGAGTATCAGTCCACTGGTTCATGATGTCTTTACTGTTATTAACCAAATGAACCCTAACGCCCCTATTCTGGGGGCGAGTATTTGGCCATTTTCTTCTAGGTCTATAAGTTTGGGAACAGGACACTAATGCTTCTGGTGTGTGTGTGCGTGTGTGTGAGAGAGAGAGAGAGACCATACTTTGTGCAGTTAATGTGTACTTATGATCAGGATTAGTTTCTATGAGATATGTTTACATACCTTTTGGTTACGGCCTTATAGGTTGGTCATACAGTATTTTATACTGCTGTTATACTGTCCTGTCCAGTCCAGCATGGCCCACATGGTCTATTAATACATCTAATTTCCTTACACAGTATATGAATATTATTTATTCAGTGGATGTAAAAATAAAGATAGGTCATAAGCACACTACTTCCGTGTTCTTTTTTGCCGGGGGAACCCGGTGACACTTATTGCTATAGAAACCATAAGCAACACATATTTTTATGAAACAAACGTGTCACATGGTTCGATGACTTCCTCTTCTGTGTTTTGACACGGAAGCACAGTGTTGCTATGAATGGAAATGTTCATTCTATACATGTATTTCTGTGAATTATGATGCACCTGCACCTGCACAGTGGCTTAAAGTAACTAAGTACATGTACTCAAGTACTGTACTTAAGTAAAAAATGGCTTCGGTATTTACAATTTTCAATACTTTTATTTCTACTCCACTACATCTCAGAGGAAACTATTGTGCTTTTTACTCCACTACAATTATTTGAAAACTAGTTACTATTTACTTTGTAGATTTTGATTATTTTAACAAAAAATACATTACCCACTTGAGCCCTATATACATTTCCGCCTTTTTAAAATAGCCGATCTACAAGCTTGTAGATCTGCTATTTTCAAAATATTTGTATACATTTTATACATTTGAAAACTTGTGAAATGGGACATCCTGCATAATGAGTACTTTCTACTGTTGGTACTTGGTACCGATCTACAAGCTCTCAATGCATTGCGTTGCAAGAAATGCTTGTAGGTAAGCTATTTTCAATGAAGACAGTTGATATAGAGGAGGAAAAAAGGAGGGGCCGGCTGTAGCTTAGTGGTTAGAGAGGCCGTCTGGTAATCAGAAGGTCACCGGGTTACCTCCTGGAGTATACAGTACGTGTTGAAGCCCCCCCCCCCCCCCCCCCCCCCCCTGAGCACTCATCATGACCATCTGAGCAGCCTTCAGCTGGGTGAAGCTGAAACTGAATTTCCCCTGCTGGACTAATAAAGGTTTACAAAAACAAAACGTATATACTGTACACCCCTGGGGGACCCTGGTCAACAAAGTAGAGTTGAAGAGGTTAAATTCCCAAGCAGTTTAAAGGGCTTGATACAATTTGTTGTGTGTGCAGTGTCGCACACCGAAAATGTCAGATCTACAAGCTAACTCCCACCTTTCTTTCTCTTTGTTGTTCTGACAGCATTTCCATGATGGAAGAAAGGCACAGCAAGGGATCGAGAGCTCGTGGAAGCAGCTGGAAGTGGTGAGTGACATTGACAACTTACTTCATTCCATTCATGTTGCCTTTATTCAGCGTGTGTCTACAAAACCTCTACAGAAAAGTAGGTTGTAAAGTACAATATATAAGTAACTAATAGATTACATTGCTTGTGATATCCACACGATTGTACCAAGGTGTTGACAGTTTTTTCTCAAGGTCATTCACAGAGTTTGCAGCATAAGCACAAATAGTAGAATCATGAGCCTAAAGAACGCTAGAGATTTGTTTTTGGCACATTTTGGCCAAGATAATTAGTAAATAACAGAAAGCTCATGGCCGGTGGATACTCCTTTATAGACAGATGATGACCATTTTAGAATAAGATGATTAATACTTGACCCCTAGCGTCCCTATCTTGGCAGCGGTGGCCTAAAGATTAGAGCAGCGCTCTGGATGGGCAAGTGAATGACTACCACTTCACCCCTCCTTCTGCACTTTTGAAGTGCCCTTGAGCAAGGCACTGAAGCACAAACTGTTCCAGTGGAGAGCTGCTCAAGTTGGCCAACAGTATATGACTGTGGTGGTTCTGGGCAGCTCCCAGGTGTGAATGTGTGTGCGATTGTGAAGCAGGGTGTTTCTGAAAAAGAGCATATGTGCTCAGCGAAACCCTGGTTAAAAAGAATCCCCCCCAAAAAAGTCATAATAGGCGAATATTCTGCAAAAATAAAAATAATTTGACTCTGTAGGAATGACTGTATTTGTTGTTTTTGTGATAGGCCTAAAAGAGAGCTCATCTTCATGTTGGTTTGAGACTGTACAGGACACCACTCCTTATCTCTGCCTGGTCCCGTTGGTGGGTGGTGGGTGGGGGGCGGGGGAAGAGAGAGAGAGAGAGCAAGAGTGAGGGTGAGATATATATCGTTGTTGTCGGGCAGAAACCTTGTATCTCCACATAAAAAAAAATCCTGAAATTGAAGCCCTACTTTGTTGTATTAGAGTGTCGCGGATATACAGGCTCATAACATGTTGCATTGCGATGCGTTGTGAACTTGTAGATTGGAAACAAAAAGTATTAACGAGAGCTGGGTGACTAAATAATAATTACATTGGATCCATTGGAACACAGGTTCTTTTTTTCCCCCCATTTCCTGAAAAGTAAACGTTTTTTGGACATACAAGGTTTTACCACCCGACAGGGACGATATATGACTGCCTTGTCCCTTCTCCTACCTCTGTGTGTGCGTTTCAATGATGCCATTGTGTGCCTGGCAGCCTGGCAGAGTTCAGAGGGCACACTCACACAACAACCAGTGATTGTTCAGTCCGAGGGTCAGAGAGAGGGACGGATGAATCGCCTTTCTGTACACATAATGGCCACCATGAACATTTGTTTAATCTGCGGACTGCAAAACTTTGACAGAACCCGGCTTTGCTCGAGCCCAGAGACAGTAACTGGCCTCTGTTGCATTTACAATGCACGCTCTGATATGTATATGACGAACGCATATATGTGCTCTGACGTCCGTTGAAATGCTTATTTAAAGGTCGTTGCATAGAGTATAATGCTGTATAAACTGTGCTATCAAATGTATAGCCGGCTAAGGTATACTGGGATCAACTCTGTTTTCAGTTTTTCTGATCCAGTCTTGTGAGACCTTTCCTCAAATACCTCTTGCTACAGTGTACTTCATTTATGTCCATGTTTTATTCTAAATCACATGAAAAAAATATATAAATATTATTGTAATTTTCTGCATTTTCCTTTTTTAAACATTTTTTTGGGGGTTTTCGGGCCTAACATTATGGTAATTGTTCAGGCCGGGCCCTGTTTTGGCCCTATTTTCAGGCCAATGAGAACTCTACACTAGGCTACTCGATTCGGCATTCATGTTGGGGAACAATAACATAATGGCGCCCAACCGGATACGGATATTAGTTCGGGCCTTCGGGGACAAATCCCTTAACCAATATCCATATCCTGCCTAGACCGGATCACACTAGTCAGTAAAAATAAAAAACGCCTTTCCGCCACGTGGAAAGCCTGGTGACGTGAGGTTATACGCTAAAGCTAGTGAAGTGATGTCATTGTTTTTGTGCTGATATTCTCCAGCGTAAAAGACAGTTCGAGAGGGACTGCAAAGAGGCGGACAGAGCGCAGCAGTACTTCGAGAAGATGGACGCTGACATTAACGTGACTAAAGCTGATGTGGAAAAGGTACGTGAGCATCACACTGACACTACAGTTCAGATCATCACAGTCACAGTGGCACTGGGTCCTATATAGGGGGTGGGATCCGGAAGTGGAGGAACCGTTTCCAGAACTGTTTTTTTATCCCACTGTCAGAGCTGGTGTGTGGACTTTATGTCTGCTATGCAATTACAATACCAGTGGTTCTCAAACTTTTAAAGGACCACCATAACTCTGAGAGTGTACACATGGAACCAAATGGACCCGTAAGGTCCATTTGGTTCCATGTGTACACTCTCAGAGTTACAGATCTGTAAGGGTCCATTTGGAACCCCCTATAGGAATCATTAAAGGGAACCCTTAAGGAATCGGTTCCCCACCCTACATACAGTCGTACAGTATACTTTATGCACAGAAAATAATGTCTGTGTGTCTCGTCAGGACAGCCTGGGAGATACAGAGAGAAGTGTGTTGTCTTCTATGCCATTAAATGGTGGAAACTACAGTTTGGAAATGGGCGTGGGCGTATGTGTGTGTATGTGTGTGTGCTTTCCTCTGCCTCATATCCATCAATAAGATCAATGCATGCAGTGATGAACACACAATCAATCAGATGTGGAGCAGACAACAGCCCTCTGGCAAATGATGTCACGTCTAGGGGGGAAGAAGTTAATCACACAAATTGATTTTTACGATAAAAAATACAATTATATAAAAATGAAAATTGATTTTGGGTGAAACATTTGAATATTTTTTCTTAAATCTTTTCTCAAAAATACAGAAAATAGAAGATCTACTGTACAAGCTCACGAACGCAACTCGTTGTGAGCTTGTAGATCTTCTATTTTTGGTATTTTTGCATGACATCATTGTAAAATAGCGCTGAAGTAGTGAATCAGACTAAATGATTAGTTAATTTGAAAATATAAAATAAAATAAAAATAAAATAAAGTAGATCCGTACATTTGTTGTTATATACCAAATTATTTTTAAATATAGAAAAAAACTCTTTTAGATTATTCCATCAATCGAACAAGTAATCGATATAATAAATAAAATAATCCATAGTTGCAGCCCTAGACACTTCATGTTGTCATGACAACTTATAATGGACTTTGGCATCCAGTTCCTGTGAACCCACACAGCAGCTCCCACGCCCTGCAAAGCAGTATGGGTAATGAGTGTGTGTGCTTGTGCTTCTTCATCAACAGTCAGAGCAGGGCGGGCTCAGCAAAGCACTAAGGGTAATGAGTGTGTGTGCTAGTGCCCAAGACAAAAAAAATAAAAAAGACAGGCCATCTCAGGTTTACTTCCCGTATCTGCGTGAATAGGTGGCTACCTTTTTAGGAGACCTTTTTGGAGTCTATTATTTCCAAAGGAAGAGTGAACGTGAACACAGCTTCTGAACCATTCTTTAGCCCCATAGTCACTGAACTAAGTATATCTGACCCAATAGTCACAAGCCACACAATCATCCCAAAATTTTCATACTAAAAAAGCTTTTTTCCAGAGAGACAATTCAGAAGAAAATGAACTTTGTTATCGACCTTTCTCTGTCCCAGCAACGCACTCTCACGGGATCTAGCACCAGTAAACATAATGTAGGACGCCCACTTTGAAGACTATTTGTAGGATTTGTGTACCATTTCGCCTCTATAGCTCCAATTGGGATGGTGTATCTTTCTAAATCAACCATCTTCAACCATCTTCTAGTGCTTCTTCATTAATAGTCAGAGCAGGGCGGGCTTAGCAAAGCACTTTGGGTAATGAGTGTGTGTGTGTGTGTGTGTGTGCTAGTGCAGCTTCATCAGCAGTCAGAGCAGGGCGGGCTCAGAGTTGACGCGCTTTGGACCCGATTATTATGCTAATATGGACCAGAACAACGACTCTCTCTGTCCCTCTGGACCGACGGCCAAAGAGCCACAACAAGCTCAGAATAGCCCTGACTGGACTGAGAGTATCTGCCTTTCTGTCTGGACTCTATATGAGCTTAGAACAAACACACACACACACACACACACACACACACACACAGCTGCACCAGTGAATAGTCTCCCACAAACATTTCACTTCGTGCCATGAAAGCCAAAGAAGACACTTGAACCCTAGTGTCCCCTATTCTGCAGTTGTAGGGACATTTGCCGAAAATAGCCCATCTACAAGCTCACAACGTATCGCGAGCTTGTAGATCGGCTATTTTCGGCGACGAGATTTTGGTGTAGAGGCAAATGCTAGCGGACCTAGTAAAGAGTCATGTGGGTCAATGAAGTACACAGTATGGGTTCATCCAGGTTTGTCTAGGACTCTAGATTATGCCAGCACAATATTGAAAGAAGTATTTTTAATTGATCTCTGGAATAAGTGATGAAGACTGCTGTCTGCTAGAAAGAAACAGGTTGAATGTATAGGGCTGGGTGATGTGGACAAAGTCAAATGAATGCTGCATTACAATTAGGTTAGGTTAGGCCTGTCATTTGAAGAAGCATTATTTTCTCTTAATTCAGTGAAGTCTGACTGCAAAAGTACTGAAAGAACGGGCCTTGTTTGATTAGAACTTTAGCAGGCCTACAGTACATGTGTGCAGGCATGTTAATGTGTTAATCTGTGTTGTCATCTGTCTTTAGGAGCAATAGGTCAGCTCTCGGATTACAATCATTATGCCTGATTTATACTTAGTTACACGCCAGTGTCTTGCACTGAAACTAGTAGATCTACAAGCTCACAACGCGTCCCAGTGCGACGCATGTACAGTAGATCTGCTACGGTATATCCGGTGCAAGGCACGATGCGCAACTAAGTTTAAATGAGGCTTTAGTGTAGCTAAAAGAAACATGTTAAAACCAGCTGAAATATCCTTAACATTAGCATTGTGCTGCCGGGATTCCACATGGGAATTTCTATATCTGTTTTGGATTTAATTTGATTTGGTTTTCATCTCTCAGGGCCCTAACTGACCCCGTCTTTCCCAACCCTCCCAAAAGTGACCTACTGTACTGTAAGAGCAAAATGGCTGCCGTGTGAAAATGCCGTATCGGGCTGTTCCCCCAAGAGTCATTAAAACTCTATTAAAACGTGAATTTCAGAAGGCCTTCTTTGTTCCCTGATCTGTATCTCTCCCGGTCAGTGGTAATGAAAAGAGACTGGTGTTTGTGGAGCTGCGCTCTTGAGGTTTGCTGTGTAGTTTCTAACAAAACCTCAAACCGCTCCCTCTCCTCTTGCTGGAAGACAGAACCCCCAATTTTGGGTTTGGATTCACAGCCCACATATCCGGGCTTCCCTTTGCGGTTCTTTAGGGGATCCCACACACACACACACACACACACACACACACACACACACACACACACACACACACACACACACACACACACACACACGATGACTTCCAACTTTCAATGCGTTCTCTCTCCTGATTGGATCAAATTGGTATACAATTTAACTTAACACTTATTTTAACAAAATAATATCACTTACCCTACCTACCCTATTTTGAGGTACTATTACTGTTCTGTACTGTAATTTACTATTATTACAAAACATACATTAACCAATGAATCCCTATTTTATACTTGGTTTGTTTGAAAATAGCTCACAACACATACAGTAGCATCGCGGCTTAAAAGCATGCATTGATGAGAATACTTTGGTAGTTATGGTAATGATAATTTTACTGAAGTAAAAAACTAAAAAGTACTTCTTCCACCACTGCACAGACTCAGTGACTTTCCCCACTGTGGAGAACCGTAATTGTAAACCATTGAGGAACAGGAAATAACGGTCCCTCCCTCTACTTCCCAATAGTTGAAGTGGCTAACAGTCATGGTCTTGGTTTTACCGTCATGTCAAGGGTGCCGGTTTACACTCATTCCAGCATACCAATTCACTCAGTCTGTGGTATATTTAAGGCCCCGTGGTGGTCCACAGCATGCTTCTGTAACAGGATATTGTTACGCTGGAAATGGCTAACAGTTCTTTCTGTTTATGTGCGTGTGTGTGTGCGTGCGTGTGTGTGCGTGTGTGTGTGTGTGTGTGTGTGTGCGTGTGTGTGTGTACATTTTATTTTCTGCCATGCCTTGAAGCGATGTTCGAAGGTAGGTATAGGTCCACTGGACACAGAATGAGTGGGAACACAATGTGGGAACACAATGTTTCAGCTCTCATCACACACACACACACACACACACACACACACACACACACACACACACACACACACACACACACACACACACACACACACACACACACACACACACACACTATATAGAGTATATATACAGTAGCGTCTGAGACACAACCACAACCATGTACACACAAATCCACAGTGTTCATTTAACTCTCAATAGTTAAGGGCATAGTATGTAACTTTGACCTGTGTTTACATAACAAAACATAACATATATATATATATATACCAATCATGTCCTTCTAATCCAGCAGTTATCAACCACTGGAGTAGTTTGGTGGTTTACGTGTAGAAACACACATATGCCTTATCGCTGTATTTTGGTGTTTTCACTGTTTATTTTGGTAGACAAGGCTACCAAAACAAACAGTGAAAGCACTAAAATATAGCTATAGGGCATTGTGTGTCTGCAGGTAAACACCACCACACTACTCCAGTGGCTGATGACTGCTGTTATAGAGGAAAATAATGGGTACATTTTTTTAATATATTGTGTTGTTATGTAAACACAGGGCAAAGTTACATTCGATGCCTTTAAACTAAGGCCTAGTTCAGACCCTGCGCTGAGACGAAAACGTTTTAAGCCCGGTTTTCACTGTGGTGTACAGCGGTGTCGTGCGGCAAAAATAGCCGACTTACAAATGACGCGTGAGCTTGTAGGTCGGCTATTATTGGTGAGCGACACCAATGTACGACGGTGCTGAAGCATACCGTCTCTGTCGGGTGGAAACCTCTTGGGCCCTATCTTGGCCCAAAGTGGCTAAACCCACTATTTGGGAATTCAGCATTGTGCAAGGGGCGTTCCCTTGCAAAAGTTGGACACGGCCTTATCCCTAAAACACCTGCGCTACCCGTTACATTATGCATAGGTGTGGTTTGGGCGTTACATTAATAAAACCAATCACTGTGCCATTATCCCCAGTGCAATCTTACCCCTTCCCTCTCTGCCCATGGAAGAGCGATGTTGCCTTGGAATAAAATTGTATTTGATACACAGAATTATCACTCACACATTGCTGGTTATAGAGAACTATAAATTACAGCAATCTTCTTGTGTTCTGGATTTATGAAACAAACTCTGCAGTCGCACTGAGGCGCTGATAATGTTGGACACTATACACCCAAAGTGTATAGTGTCAAAAAAGTCCCCCAAAAAATGGAGACAGGAGGTTTCTGCCCGACAGCAACGATATATTTAAGCATTAGAACATTGTGGAGAAAAATTGCGGTCTGAATTACCCTTGACACTGTGGATTTGTTTAATACAGGTCTCTCCGACACACACTGTCCCATTGACCATGCTCTGCTCTCCATGCAACGGTTTGCCTCCCTGTCTTCCACTGATCGTTGTGTTTCTCGTAGGTTTAAGTGTGCAAAATAAAGAGGAGAAACAAAGGCTGTGATATAATGTAGGCTGAGTGTTGTGTCTTAAGTCGTGTCCGTCTGTGTTCTTCTCGCTCAAAATACAGTAGACAAATACTAGTCTATGACTGTGTCAAAGGCATAGCCATGTTTTCATCTCTATGAATTCATGTGCTGTTTTTAACTTTATTAATCACAGTATCAGTATATTATGATAAAAATTATCAAAAAATGTGAAATTACTTAAAATGTAATTACTTTTGCATTTGGCAATAGAGGCTTTGCACAGAATTGTTACCTGTAACATTGGTAACCACTTTTAAAAGAATATAGTGCCTGTAACACTTTTTATGAAGCCCATGTCTATAATTATAATAGATTGTAAACTGCTTATAATGCTGCATAATTATATTGATAAGCACTCATAAACACTCCTTAATTATAACACATTTTAAAGTATTTCACAATGACTTATAACACTGTACAATTGCATTAGTATTATAATTTTGATAATGATTATTATGATAATAATTATTAATAGTTATAATCACTCACAAGCTTTCTCATCATCATCCTTCGATCATACCGATACGGTCAATTATCATAATACTTCATAATTGCTGGTCACACACAGACTTTTTCTTTTGGCATTATAGACAGTGGCTTCGTAGAAATAGTGCATCATGTACATTAGGTAAAATTATATTTCTGTTCTACTGTGACTTGTTTACAAGCTCTAGCAACACGACACCAAATTATAAAGTAATTTGTTTTCTTTTTTTTTACATATTGCTCATAAATCAAACACAAAACACAACACAACAATGGTTGCTATGTTACAGGCAGCCATGATGGAGGACAGAGAACTACACAAACGTTTCGTGCAAGGCCTCTATTGTATGCAGACGTACGTGACGTAGGCATTTGCAGGGTCATACTGTAGATATAGCTAGTGATGACTTCCTTGCCAGCGTCAACAGGATGTGGGGAGGTGATGGTGACAGTGAACATTTTCGAGGTTTTGTCATCAGCGAGGTTGCCAATGCAATATTGTGTACAGATCATGCCTCGTAACACACCTGCTTTGCAGTTCAGCTTGCATGCGTTCACACACATGTACAGTAGTACATGCACACAACATGTAGTGTGCATGTCTGCACACACGCACATGGCACGTGAAATGTGAATGCATGCACACAAGCATTCACACATACAGTGGGCCTGTTGTCTCAATTATTACATAATAATCCTAAAGCCTAAGAAAATTATTTGAGATAATTACTATTGTTTTGCATAGTCATGAGTCATCTTCTGTTGAAAAATTGCGAAAATAGACGATCGACAAGCTCACAAGCTATTTCAGCTATTTTGGAAAAGTTTTGAAAGTATAAAATTAGTATAAATAAGTATACAATAAGTATCATGGCCTGTTTTGGCCATAGTACATTATTTATTTGGATTATACTGGTCATTGTCAGTAATTCCTTTGTATATTTCAGTTATGTTATATCAGTTATATAAAAAGAATGACTTGGAATAATTTGTAGAACAATTAATCGTCAACAAAAATGACCATGATCGTGATTCGCCCTATTCACACGTTGACAGTGCGGTAGATGTTCTCTTTAGCTGTTTCCTGGATTAGCCATTCTTCTTTTTATTGGCAGTGGATCATGTCATTTTCCACTGAGGTATTAATTGTCAGGCTTCCAGTGCTGGAAATAATAGAGCATCTGTGTGTCTGATGACTCTTCCCTGTGTGGGACGTCCTGCTTAGCTCACCTATCACTTAACCATGTGTGCATGAGAGAGAGAGAGGGGGGGGGGGAGAGACAAAGAGAGACACAGAGAGACAGAGAGAGAAAGAGGGTGAGAGAATCAGGACACAGACTCAGACATATTTGTGTGTGTGTGTGCGTCTGTGTCTGTGTGTGAGACCAGGTATCACTATACTTCTGGGGGCCAGATGTCCCCTTATAGTACAACTTGAGAAATCGACCTTGTGAGAACCATTTTCCTTGACCCCACGAGGGAAATATTATCATGGTTAAGATTTTTTTTATAGAGCTGAGGTTACGATTAGGAAAAGATTCAGGCTGGGATCAGTGGTAGGATTAGGCATTTAGGGGTTGGGTTAAGGGGTTTAGGTTAATAGAGTTTAAACAAAGGCTATCTCCTTATAACTGGGAAAGCATCTTAGCGTTGACTATTCAAAAATAGCATACATACAAGCTTGTACATCTGCTATTTTTGAACATTCTTAAACAATCTTGAAAGTGAAGAGAACTGCTGATTTAGAAGGCATTTGTAGAATCGGCCTCAGGTCTTGATGGGATATCATCATAGCCATCCTAAAATGTTGCTCTCCTCAAAAAGTATAGTAATACAAACCTGTGTGTGTGTGTGTGTGTGTGTGTGTGTGTGTGTGTGTGTGTGTGTGTGTGTGTGTGTGTGTGTGTGTGTGTGTGTGTGTGTGTGTGTGTGTGTGTGTGTGTGTGTGTGTGTGTGTGTGTGTGTGTGTGTGTGTGTGTGTGTGTGTGAGAGAGAGAGTATTAGCTTAGACTAGACATTCGATCTGTCCCCTAGACTAATTTATAATCCAGTGTGTTACGTGGGAGTTAATATACCAGCCCCTTAGGACTGTGACATGCAGTACCATCCATCCCCTTCCTATGCACTGATATGCTTTTTAGCTTATAATATACAGTATAGTACCAAAGAAACCTGCCCTTACCTCAAGACACCATATTTTAATATACAGTTCACTGTAGACATTGGAAAATGTTACTTAAAAAGAATATATGTATATTTTTGGGTATTTTCTGCCTTTATTGATAGTACGCAGTAGAGAGAGACAGCAAAGGTCGTCAGGCTCTGGAATCGAACCTGCAACTCGCTGTCAGGATGCATTAGAGCCTAGGTGCCTAATGCCGCTACATCATTCTACATTGACACGTTGTGAGCTTGTAGATCGGCTATTTGAACTATTTTAAAATGTTTTTCAAAATAGTGCAAAATGGCAAAAAGGTTTAGTGATAAGTTGTAAGGCGGCGCAAGATAGGGCCCTATACTGTATGTGGTATGCACCTTAACCGCTAGCAAATTTCACTTTGAGTGTAGAAATGACGGTGTACACTGTGTACCTAATCTCAGATCCCAGTGAAAAGTGGATAGAAGGGGGCGGCAGGAGCATACAGCACGGGGAGAACTTGGCCAGGTGTGCACATCACACCATAATTTCCACATTATACTATCCTACACAGTGAAGTGAAACTTGGCGACTGCAGCAAATAACCGCATGCCAACAAAAGCCGCTGGATGTGTGTCATGTTTGTTTACACAGTGCAGTGCACATACCTCAGGCAATGGTTTTAGTACATGTCTCTTCCAATTTTGTTGACAGATTCATTTTGGTTGGCGCACTCGGTCAGAGAAACACAGAAGGACTTGTCACCACTCAATCACAGTTTAGCCACGCCCCCAGCGAGTGAGCTGCTCGCTCTGTCTAGCCACTGTTTGAAATTAGAAATGTGTCTGTATAGACCTCCGTTCGGAGCTTGCATCGACATTGGAGGGCTGGACACGCCAGACTATACGCCTCCCTCCCCTCCAAATTAGCACTGAGTGCAATACAGCTCCGGGTGGCTGGGCTGACATGGTCCATTATAGATGAGCCATTGTAATCAGTGTTTCCACTGGGGGTGGACTGCATGGGCCTCATGGTCTGCCAGAGGTGGTTCTGGACTATCTCCACTGCTGCCAACAGTATACTGCTGGAGATAAGAGACAAACATGAGGACACAGTCAAATACATGTTGTTAATTTAACTCTGTGTACAAATGTAACCAAAAAGGTACAATTTGTACACTCAGTGTTTTTTAGTGGACATCTGTAGGGGCCCATATATCTATTTGTAACTCTGATAGTAGATCATGTTAATAGAATATATAACGCAACTGCGGTGGTTGTATTTGGTCTATTTGCTCTGCCTCTGCCCTGTGGTCTGGCATACAGGACCACTACTGGCTGACAAGAGATATTCCGTGACACTCAAATGGAAGTAACTCACCTACTCAAATGTCCTCTCCGTTATAGCTCAACAGTAAAAAGTTGATTCGAACCTGCAGTGTTCGAATCCTGGGGTAGGAAAGTTACGTATTATGGCTTTTAAGACTGTGGTTTTGACTGTGTAGCTTGATAAACAACCCACCGCTCATTCGTTAACCAAACATTGGACCTGAGGCAAATCAAAATGAATGAAAAAGCAGTATCCGCATACCCAGAAATCCATTTTTGCACAGTTCTGAGTGTGTGGATGCTGATCTTTCATTCACTCTGTTGCTTGACAAAATACATGCACGTATGCAATGCACACACCCATGCATTGCACACACCCACACACCCACGCACGGACGCACCACATGTTGTCTGGCTGAGATAATCTGGTCTCCATCTGGTCACGATTGATCTCTAATAGGCCCTCTCTCAGGCTGCTATTCTCCCTGCCTTCTCTTCCACTGACTGGGGCTCAAGTAAAATCATCTCCATTTCTGTCAGCACAGATATATAGGCCAGACTGTATTGGCTTACTTCTTCTGACTCCTCAATCCCCAGTGTAGATTTATAATAATATTAATCTTTATTTGTGTAGCACCTTTCATATTATGTACAGTATTGTGAAGCGCTTCACAGTTAAAAAGAGAAAAGCAGTTAGTTCCATAAAGACTGCATACAGACAGTACTGTACATATTACTTTTATAAAAACTGTATTCTGTACAGTATTAATGTACAGTACATTTTATAGTCTATTTACTTTAACTGTTTACAGTGCTAGAGAAAGGCACATTGAAAAATAAAATAAAACACACTTTTCTTCTCTAATATCTTTAGGAAGTTTGTTCCATACTTTCCGTACATAAACTTTAAAATGCTGCATCTCCAATTTTATTTTGGCCGTGGTTTTGTGTGTCTAGTAGTAGACCCACTGTGAACAATCTCAGGGGTTCTGGTGAGGGAGTATAAGGCACAGCTAAGGAGACAGTGATATATACTGGGCCCAGGCCGTTTAGAGCTTGGAGCGCTTTTGAAATCGATACCGTATGCCACAGGGAGCCTATATCTGATGCTTAGAGTGTGAAAATGGACCCTCACTGGCCCATGTGGGTCCATTTTTACTCTCTCAGAGCATCGACCATTAAACAAATAATACCCGCACACTGCCAGCCTGCACGGTACAGGAGCAAAACTTTGATTCAGGAAGCAATGTCTCGGTCACACATGACTTTCTTCCGGCATAATACAAACTTTAGTTACTAAACACACACACCTGGGTCAGGATCAACCAATGAGAGTTGAGTATGTGATTGATACAAAGAGGATCAGCAACTTTAACTTGTGGTAAAAGTCAGTGATGACATCATTAAAATTATGACACAAGCACCTCAAAAATAATAATACATCATTGAAGTGAGAACACACAAAAAATTACAATGATGCAAAGAAACATACAATTTTACAATAATTTCAAGGAAGTCAACAATAAAAATGCAACATCATAAGTGATAAAGTCTCAAGGTCCTTCACTTAGACAGAAATTGTCAGAGAGTACAGTGAATACAGTGACATGAATGCCATGCACTCTCCCAGAGTGAAATGAAAGGAAAACTTTGCACAGATTTTCCACCTAAATCCGATCTGTTCTGACGTGAGGGGATCAATACATACCCTATAGTAGTATGTCCTCTGTGAATTTCTCAGTGAAATGAGCGTACAGATTGTACGCCCAATCATGACGTCAACAGAGAAACATACAGAAGACATGGGATATTTTTTTAAAGGTTTTCCTTCAACACTGAGGATTTAACTGTGTTCACATACAGTACAGTACATTTCCGGTGGCTAATGCTGCAGCATTGTGTCACAGTCACAGCACACCTGTCGTTTTGTGTGCTATATGTGTGCAAATGTCGTATCTGTGTCCTGCGCATGTGCATGCATGAATGAGAGTGTCCACTAATAAGCGAGGGGAATGTGTGGGCGAGCCTGCCCATGTGCCTGTAAATCTGCCTATATGGTTTATTAGGGGACATTTCGAGGGGACATTTATCTACAGTATATGTAACTCTTGCGGGTCCATTTGGCTATATTTGTATTTTTTAAAACAAAACGTGTATAAATAAAAAGTTAAAGCTCTCATAGTAATCATGGAGTGCTTGTTCAGTAACAAGGGTCTGTCTCCCTGTCACTCCAGCTCTTTAATCCTCAGTGCATTGTTCAGGTGGGTTACGGATTTTGTTCAATCAGGAGATAGACCCCACAGAGATCATTTATCAGCTTGTGTTCAAAAGTTCCTGCTCATTGGCTGCTCATGTACTATATTTGTTTCATCACTTACACTGTGGGTTTATCTTGTTTACTGCATGAGTTCTCTCTCCTGTTTGAAGGAAATTGGTATCCCGACCTGCAAATGTATTTTCTGTTACTAAAGAGCTGAGAAGATGGACAGACACCTGTTACTGAATAAACACTCTATAGCAAAGATTACTAACATAATATAGAGCTTAACACTTATTTTAACCAAAAATATGACTTACTTAATTCAGGGGTCTTCAACAGGGGAGTCCGTGACCCCTAGGGGGTCCTTGGAGTTACTACAGGGGGGCCACCAAATATTTATGTGATAGGATATGTTTTTTTACATTAACCACTTGAACCCTAGCATCCCTATTCTGAAGAGAACTTTAGCGGGAAATAGCAGATCTACAAGCTCACAACGTCTTGCGCCGCGAGGCTTTGTGAGCTTGTAGATCGGCTATTTTCGGCAAAGAAGTTTGGCAGACTAAGTACAGAGTAAAAGGTTAAAAGTATTGATGGTTTAAGTGGTTTAAATGTACATTAACACGAATTCAACACTGATGATAGTTGCTGTCAAACAAGTCTATGAAGCTATCTTTGAAATCTTTGAAAAAGTTTAAGCTGCAACACAATTGTATACAATATGTGTAGTGGGGGGGTCCCTGCTTCATCTCTCTCTCAGCTAGGGGTTCCTTGGCCTGAAAAATGTTGAAGACCCCTGCAACACTCAGGGTTTCATCGTGCAGGGTTTCCAGGGGACAGTGAGGCTTTGCAAGGAGTTTTTGTGCAGTGTCAGTATGTGGTGAGGATGATGATGTTGTGCATGTTTTCATGTTTTCATGTTTGTGTCCTCAGGCACGGCAGCAAGCTCAGACAAGGCACCAGATGGCCTCCGACAGTAAGAATGAATACTCCTCCTACCTCCAGAAGTTCAACCAGGAGCAGAACCAACATTACTACACAGTAATCCCAGACATATTCCAGGTATGTGGACCAGGGGCGTGGTCCAAACCTTGTTCAAAGGCGGGGCCATATTCGAAAATATGAAAATGCCTTTAGGGCCGACTGCATCTGCTGTCATGCTGTAGTAACTGTATCTGTTTGGACAATAACAAAGTCACATTCAAATGCATTGCGTTACACAACAGAGAAATATCAATAGTCTTTTGTTGGCAGTGTAGCCGAATGTGTTTTCACATGCATGGTATGCACTGCATTGCTGTTGTATTTTACAGCCCAACAGCCCAATTGTCTTTTGCTCGAATGGCAATGTAGCCAGATCTAAAATGGTGTGAAAAGGTCTCTAGAATAAAATAAAATAAAATAAAATAGTATTCTTTCCCAAAATAATCATATTTGAGTTGAGGCATTACATTTAGTTTGACTCGGTTCCACAGATAAATATTGTGAAAACAGCCGATCTACGGTACAAGCACACAACGCCTCGCAACGCTGCTTGTAGATCAGCTATTTAAAAAAAATTGCCTCTGTCTTATGTGTTTTCACATGCATTGCTATTGTATTTACAGCCCAAAAGCCCAATTGTATTTTGCTCAAATGGCAATGTAGCCAGATGTAACCCGGTGTGAAATGGTTTATAAAATAGATAATAAAATAAAATAGCCTTCTTTCACATCTTGAGAATGAAACAACACAAGGAGGAATCCTTACAATTTCTACTGAGAAATAGCCTATCTGCCTGCAGGTTAATTTCAAAATACAAAAGACTGTCACTCTTTGAGTCATTGCACAGCAGTTGACATGTATACAAAACATTTATTTTGTCTTTCTGCTGTGTACAGAAACTGCAGGAGATGGAGGAGAAGAGAATTGAGAGGATAGGAGTGTGTATGAAGTCGTTTGCGGAGGTGGACCGTCAAGTGATCCCCATCGTAGGGAAATGTCTAGACGGGATGACGATAGCTGCTGAATCCATTGAGCCCAAGAATGTAAGTATGAACTTTAACATCAAGCCTGATGCATACTTTGTTGCATGCCGGTGTCGTGTGCCAAAAATAGCCGATATACAAGCTCATATAACGCGTCACGATGCAGCACGTCGTCAGCTTGTAGCTCGGCTATTTGCGGCGCATGAATTAAGCATGACACTATCAGGGTTGCTATTTTAGATGTCGTTACTCACTTCTAATAGTAAATATTCATAGGCTCAGTCACTTGCACAGCAACTCACTCACTCACTCAATCCCTTTCTCACTCAGGAGCTTTACTGGCAGGGAAAACATGCGTTTACTTTGCCAATGCAAAGTGTTAAAAGCATAATAAAACTCAATGTCACACATGGCAGTTGAGCAGTTCTCGAAACGTTTTCATGTCAAGGACCCCTAAAATGAAAAAAAATGAAAAAATATCGCCTCACAGCTAGAAGGTCCTGGGTTCGATTCCCGCCAGGGACGCTGTGGGCGCTGGGGGCGTGTCTTCTCCTCCGCGTCATCAGCGCCCATACCCAGGGTGGGGTTGGCGAAAGGGCCTACTCTGTGTGGAGTTTGCATGTTCTCCCCGTGTCTCCTAGGGTAGTTAATACCCTCACAAAAACATGTAGTAATCCTGGTCGCTATACCGCCTCCCCCATGACAGCCGGGGCGCCTGATGGAGGGGAAGGGAACTGGTTGGAATAACGCGCTACGTCCAACCAGGGAAACTCCCCCCTGTCAGGTGACAAGAAGGTCAGTTGGCTCTCATGCACTGAAGGAAGCATGAGCTCGGCCCTGGCCTCCCTGGCTGTGGGGGACTGGTGTAGTGCTGGTGTAGGGCTGGTGTAGCGCCCAGGATCACTTAGGAAATTGGCACCGGGTGAAAAAAATGGGTTACAAAAATCGCGGGATAAAAATTATAAGTAAAAAAAAAAGGACCCCTAAAATGATTATGTATTTGGCCACGGACCCCCATATGAAAATATGTTGTGCCAGGGACCCAAAAATAGCAGATGTACAAGCTCGCAGCGCGGCACGAAGTGACGCGCTGTGAGCTTGTAGATCTGCTATTTTTGAATAGCCAACGTATAAATGGTTAAAATGATTGTGATGCTGTATTAACTACTTTTGCTGGGGACCCCCTGGGGGTCCCTGGACCCCACTTTGAGAAACAATGGCAGTAGAGGAAGGTTAGAATGGACTACTGGTTTGTTACAATTAACCACTTAAACCCATACTTTGCTGACCGGAGTTCCCCAGGGGAATGTACTTGGTTCATTAATTATTTCCCTCTACACACCAAATCTCTTAGCTGAATTCAGCCAATCTACAAGCTCTCAACGCAATGCATTGTGAGCAGAATGTTCGCCTAGTATAGGACATGCCCAGAATAGAGACGGCAGGGTTGATAGTTAACTAACTATTGTTCCGGAAACCTGACAAATGCAGAGCTACTGTACTGTATATATGCACCAGATTAGAATCCACAGAGCTGCTTGGATTACATTGAAGCACATTCCTAAATGTATGTAATTTGTTGATCAATGTTTGTGCTACAGTATATGCCTTTTGAGTACTAAAAAGGCCAACCTGAACTTGCGAGAGAAAATCAACAGTGTATTACAGTAGATGGAGATGTATCATGTTGTCAGTCTGCCTTCCCTGCCAAAAGAAATCTGTCCCCCCCTGAGAATGTGTGTGTGTGTGTGTGTGTGTGTGTGTGTGTGTGTGTGTGTGTGTGTGTGTGTGTGTGTGTGTGTGTGTGTGTGTGTGTGTGTGTGTGTGTGTGTGTGTGTGTGTGTGTGTGTGTGTGTGTGTGCGAGCATGCGTGCATGTGTGCTTGTGTATCTAGCTCTGAGCATGGACTAGCTCCAAGGAGATGACTAAGACCTGTGACTATAGTACAGTACATAGTACGTAGCTGTTTAAGTAAACAACAGCATGTCCCCTTACATTACATTTACTTTGACTCGGTTCCACAGATAAATATTTGCGAGGCGTTGTGTGCTTGTAGATCGGCTATTTTCACAATTGTTGCCTCTGTCTTTATATTATTTGACAATTTGACCAATGTTTGACCAGTTTTTATAGTATAGTTTGTTAATTACTTTTCATTTAATTTACTTTCTTTCTTTCCTTCTTTTTTTAGGCATTAAAAAGGTCTGAAAACGTTCTTAAATTGTCACTTTACTGTCATCTGGGGGACCCCCCCAAAAGAAATTATGTGTGGGTCCCCGACCCACAGGTTGTGAGTGAACCTAGCATCTCTTTCTCCGACTGTTCTCTTTGGTTCATAGCGCAACATAGTCAGGCTTTGACCCTTATTCAGACCCTTTTTACCCGACCATTTGCCCTTATCAGTTCAGACAGGGAGAAGCACATTGCACACTGACGAATGTGCTTTTTCCTCCCTCTTGACACACAGCTACCTGTTGTTTTTTACCTAAGTTGTGTTCATCATAACTCCTGTTAGACAGATCTAGGTCTCCTTTTTCCTTTCTCTGGTCGACAGAGTGAGTGAAGACAGACTCAGTGGTGGAAAAAAAGTACTGACATCTTTTACTTAAGTAAAAGTATCAATACCACAATCTAGAAATACTCAGTTACAAGTAAAAGTCTGGTATTTAACTTGATGGTATTTAACTAACATTTTTAAATAATTGTTAGTGGAGCAGAAGTACAATATTTGATTATTTAAGTAAGTAAGTAAGAAGTACAATATTTGCCTCTGAGATGTACTGTAGTTGAGTAGAAGTAAAAGTATTGAAAATTGGAAATACTCTATTAAAGTAAAAGTACCTCAACATTTTACTTAAGTACAGTGCTTGAGTACATGTACTTAGTTACTTTCCACCACTGGACATCCTTTCTCCCCACTGTCTGGAGAGGAAAAAAAAAAGAGAAAACTTTCCAGGTCAACGGAATGATAAACGGAAAAGACCTCAGTATAAACAATTAAGTCACCAACAAGTCACACATTATCTGGAAGTTGTATGTTCACACAACCCCTGATTAACCTCACTATGATGACTCACTGTTTTTACATTGTATGATTCTTTATTTACATAACTACAATGTGGATATAGTTTGTTCTGACATCAAACACGTTATTAAATCATTGCTGTTGGGAAGAAACCTTGTACAGTATCTCCGTATTTCATGTTTTTAAGTTTTTTGTTTGCAATATTTTGAAAAGGTTTTAGAATCTTCTATGCTATAATAATAACAAGGCCAAAATAGGGAGGCCGGGTTGAAAGTTATTAAGTATGTCTGTGGATTTGATAAATGTTTAACCAATGAAAAGTATTAACAAGGGCTTGTGATTAAATAATAACTACATTGGATCCATTGGAACACAGGTTATTTTTTCCATTTCCTGAAAAGTGACCAGTTTTTGGACATGCAAGGTCTCCGCCAACAGCAACAATATGCAAAATATATATGAGTCTGTCATTGATTGTTCTCTGTGGTGGAAGAAGTACTCACATTTTGTACTCAAGCAAAAGTACCAGCATTCAAAATATACTTTAGTACTAAAAGTAAAACTACTCATTATGCACAATGTCCCATTTCACAAGAGCCTTAGTTTCCAAATGTAATAAATCCTTTGAAAATAGCAGATCTACAAGCTCACAACGCGTCACTTTGCGACACATTGTGAGCTTGTAGATCGGCTATTATAGCCAAAGTGTATACGGTATACAGGATGTAGTCTGAAGTGGTTAATGTATGTTTTACAAAGTAACTAGTTTTTAAATAATTGTAGTGGAGTAGAAAGTACAATATTTGCCTCCGAGATGTAATGCAGTAGAAGTAAGTAGTCAAGTATTGAAAACTGTACTCCAGTAAACAAACAAACAAACAAAAAATTGTACAATACTTGAGTACATGTACTTAGTTACTTTCCAACACTGATCGTTCTGCCCCCTCTCTCTCTCTCTCTCTCCTCCGTTTTTAGGACTCAAAGCAGGTGGTAGAGTCCTACAAGTCGGGGTTCGAGCCCCCGGGGGACATAGACTTCGAGGACTACGGCCAGGCCATGAAGAGAACGGTGTCCGAGACCAGCCTGGGGAGGGAGAGCGTCAAGGAGAGCTCTAGGCCCGGGGGCAAGAGCAAAGGCAAACTGTGGCCTTTCATTAAAAACAAGAACAAGGTAGGACATGCACACGCACACTGAACGAACGAACGAACGCTCCCTCCATTCGCCAAAAACGACCTGCTGGACAGTTAGTAGTACTACGCCGAAGAAGACGTTTCCATAAACTTTAGATCAGGGGTCTTCAACGTTTTTTTCAGGCCAAGGACCCCCTTAGCTGAGAGAGAGATGAAGCAGGAACCCCCCCCCCTACATATTGTATAAAATTGTGTCGCAGATTAGATAGTTGGATTCATGCTTATGTATTTTCAGATAGTTAACCTTTTAAACCCTCAATATTTAGTCAACTTGACCGTTGGCTCTGCACTTGGTCTGCTCTTTTTCACTCTACTCCGACTCACCTAAAATAGCCGATCTACAAGCTCACAACGCCTCGCAGCGCGAGGCGTTGTGAGCATGTAAACCGGCTATTTTCGGCTCAATGTTTCCCACCACCACACGAAGATTTGTCCGCCCCCCCTGTAGTAACTCCGAGGACCCCCTAGGGTCCCCGGACCCCCTGTTGAAGACCCTTGCTTTAGAGTATAAATACTTCATTTGGTTTTCTATCTTATTATGTCCCCGTTTTTTTGAAGGTCGGCTTGTGCTGGAGTTGCATTGTAGGCTACTGTAGTACTCTGGGGACATTTTTGTATGAGGCAATAATACAGTGTAGTGGCTACATTCTAAATGTCCTTCAAATGTTCTAGATTCTTGGTAACTGTTACATTGTTGATAATGACGTGGTTTTATTTATTTGTTTGTCTTTATTTTTTGTTATAGAGAACATATTAGTTTTATTCTGTTCTGTTACGTTTAAGAAATTAGTTGCTGGCTCAATGTTAAGCCTTATAATTTCATCGTACGATGGTGTCGCGAGTCAAAAATAGCCGTTCTACAAGCTCGCCGCTCGTTTGCGTCGATCGATCTGCTATTTTCGGCGCGTGACACCGCCATACGACGGAGGTTTTGTTGTACTGTAGCTATTATTTGCCATCCCTTTCTGTTTCCCCCCTGCTGGTCATTCACTGGCATTACCCCCTCACTGGTGGTGTGTGGAGCCTCCCCATCTGTAATGTTAACACACTAATGCACCTCTACCCCTCTCTCTCTCTCTCTCTCTCTCTCACTGTGGATGGACTCAACTGACAGACATTAACGTGCTCTTTGTAGATGTAGAATAATAACAGTCTGCGTCACCTTGTTCCATTGTCTGACTGACTGCTCACAGCTGGCCTCTAATCGGTCACATGGTTAATGGTTTTGTGGTGGAAGGGTGTATAGGGCTGAAACCATCATTTATCTTCTCAGCCACTATACTGTATCGATTACGTTTTACGATCAATCGAATAATCGAGAAGTTAGTTTATTTTACTGACTGATTTAGATGGAGAGGGTGTGTGAGTGTTTGCGTGCGTGAGAGAGTGAATGAAGGAATTAATAATGGCAAATCAAAGAAAGAAGTAATTGTGTGTGATTATTTTTGTATGTTTGTTTTGTTGTAATCCCAAAATGTAAGGGTGGTCGATTTAGTAGAGGCATTTTTCTACTCTACAACAGGTACCACTGCTTTAGTAACTTTGGATGAGTTACATATTGCAAGGGAGTGTTTAGGAGCACATAAATGATTAATACAGGGTTAGGGTTAGGTACTATGCCTACTAAAAATAAACACACACACACACACACACACACGTGCACACACACACACGTGCACACACACACACACACACACACACACACACACACACGCACGCGCACACACACACCCGATGGTCGACTATGTCTTCAGGGTCACTTTAAAAGGAGATTTTCTTTTCCCACGAAATTATCTAAATTATCTCATTGCCTTATTAAGTCCCCAAGCACAAACATAAACTCCTTTTAGTGAATAGAAAATAGGGTTTGTTGGAGCCACCGGTCTCTTCGTTGACAGTCGTGTGCACTTCTTTGATTCAAGGAAGGGGTTTCTGAATCCCTTATCGCCCGTTGCATGCTCACCAGGAGGCCTATTAGACCTACTAATCACAGCACCAAACCACGAGCTTATTAACTGGGCAGTCCAGGCTTTTTTACAGAAAGCAAAAAGGCAATTAGGTTTGTGTGATGATGACCTAACTTTCAGCTGCTGGAACATCCCTGGGGATGTTGGTGATTTTCTAGTCCAAGAGCTTTGCATGTGATGAAGAGGTGGAAGAGAAAAAAACACACAGATTCCTAGAATGGATGGTTGCATGCATGTGCTTAATGCGATCCTCTGCTTCGTTGCAGCTGCTTGTGCTTTAATTCCCTGTAACAGCTTCCTATACTACTTACTCCTTCTCCTGTTTTCTTCTGTTGACAGTTGTTGTTTTGATAACGTTTTTTTACACATTTGTTTTATGTTTGACAGAATTGCATAACTGACTCAAACACTGGATTTCAACGTGTCCTCCGGTTTTGTCCTTTTTGTGTTCCGTTCTGTGTTAATTTTAACATTTTGTTGGCGGCTTATTTATTTCGTTTTGTGTTCCCCTCCTCCTCCTCCTCCTCCTTCTTCTTCTTTCTTCGTCTTGTTTTTTGTTCGATTCTCGCCTCCCCCCCTCCCCCCCCAACCGACCCCCACCCCCCAAAAACAAATTTTCCTCCCCTCTCTCCCTCTCTCTCTCTCTCTCTTATCTCTCTCTTCTCTTTCGTCAACAACGGCTCCTTTTTCTTACCGGTAGCTTATGTCCCTGTTAACGTCCCCCCACCAGCCCCCCCCTGCCCCCCCACCGGCCCAGACCCCGCCCTCACCCTCTGCTGTTCCCACCGACCCCCTCCCGTCTCCCAAGCAGCACAAGGAGCCCCTCTCGCACCGGCTCAACGACTTCATGACGTCCAAACCCAAAATGCATTGCCTCCGGAGCCTGAGGCGCGGGGTAAGTTGTGTTGTGTTGTTTTGTTGTGGCTCGTTTGTTTGTTTGCATGGTTGCGTCTCCTTCCCTCTTCCCGCCTGTCCTCTCCTCTCCTCTCCCTGTCAGAGCTTCTTCCTACTTGCACCGCTGTATGGGATAGGTCAGTAGGGGTTCCCAAAACTTCTCCATCATGCCAAGGACCTCCCCCCCAATTGCCATAACCTCTGACTGTGCCCCCCACACCCTATTGCGAAATGGGTTTAAAAGGATCCCTGGCTAATAAGCTAAATGTGCCTAATAGCCTACATTATACTTGCCCTAAATATTGTATTTATTTTAAAAGTAGTACGTCTATCACTCAATAGGGACCGCTCCCGTCGCAAGTTGATGATAGATTGAATTTTTATTGAAATTAATTTATATATTTTTGTTTTTTATGTTCCTCATTTTCCTCTCTTTTCCAATTGGCCACCTTGGCACCCCCTAGAAGTTGAAAGTCACACGTCTGTCACAGTCTGTTTGTGTCCTGTGGGTCCCGTCCACGTCCAATGTCAGAATAGCTCTGTGTCATTCAAAGAAATGTAGCACATCTCAAACACAACCTAATACTCACATTTACACTTTGTTAATTGGCTAGAAAAAGGTCTGTAATGTTGTCATGAAGATACGTTATGGGTGGTGACTCGCACCCTTGTGGTTCACATTCTGTAATAACTGAACACTGTTACATACTGTACACGCAATGTGACCACAATTACACTATACATTAGTGTTCATGTTGGGTCAAACCCGTCCTATTCTACATGTTGCAATTTGCAATACACAATGGTGCAACAAGTATTCAGATTTTACTGTGAGTATAAGTAACTGAGACGTAGTGGAGTAGAAGTATAAAGTGTCAAATAAAGTAATGTTACCTACCTTAGAATTGTTCTTGATTATGAACAGTAGCCTACTTGAGTAAATGTATTTAGTTACATTCTACCACTGGCTATATAGAATAGAAATATGGAAGTTAATATTCTGAATATTAAGGGACGAAGTCCAGGACAAAGATGCTTTCTTCAGTTAACATCAAAAAGACGATAATGATAACAATAACATCAAGCCTCCAGCCCTCACCCATACAGTGTTCTGCCAACCTGCTTCTAAAGCATTCTTCCATAAAGACATAGTTCTGTAACTTCATTGGTCTGTGTCTGTCTCAGCAACGCCACTCTCCTCTCTGTCCTCCCATCCTTCATGTTAACACTGTCCTCATAACGACAGTGGCACAGGATTGTCTGTCCACCACTCTTACCCCCCCCCCCCCCCTTCCACAGAAGACATCGAGGTACCCCAGCGGTCTTAGCACTGGCGTGGAGGTCGGGATCATTACCCCAACGATCTTATAGTGGTGGTGTGGAGATCGTGAACGCTCTCAGAGAGCTTCTCAGCCAGGGACGTGCACAGATAGACTATAGGTGGTGCTAGAGCACCTGCCCTTTGCCCTCTAGACCAGAAGTGCCCTTTTTTTTCAGTTTACAGCAGGGGTTCAACAGGGGGTCCGGGACCCCTAGGGGGTCCTCAGAGTTACTACAGGGGGTCCGCCAAATCTTTATGTGATATGATTTTTCTTTTTACCATAACCACTCGAAACCTAGCATCCCTTTTCTGAGGATAACTTTAGCCAAAAATAGCAGATCTACAAGCCTCGCGCTGCGAGGCGTTGTGGGCTTGTAGATCGGCTATTTTTGGCAAAGAGGTATAGGTGTAGAGGGAAAAAGAGCAGACCAAGTAAACAAAAAAAAGTATAATTTACTTGAGCACCTGCCCCTCAAAATGTCTGTGCACGCCACTGTTCTCAGCCGTCTCTCTCAGAGGCAGAATTATAATGATTTCACATGGCACTAATAGAATTTAGAACGTGACACATTAGAACACATAATGCGTACGTTACTGGTAGTGAATTTATCCATTGGTACAGTAAGTCCGAGAGTATACACGTGCAACCAAAGGGACCCTTTCAGGTCTGTGACTCGGAGAGTTAAATTAACACTGAGGATTTTTTACTGTGTACTATCAGGGCGGATGGTTTCTGTTTTCAGAAGGATTCTGTGCAGTAGGTTTGACTGGATCGCTCCGGATGGAGTGAGACAGCGTACAGAATAATTTAGAGGCTTTTGAAGGGTAGCTTCACCCAAAACGTATGTAGACTGCACTTTTTACCATTACAATAAGCCCCCCATATGTCTGCTGCCAGGTCACTGTGAGTGTAAAAAGGCAGGGGTTTCCGAGGCTACTGTGAGTGTGACCCTATCACGTCAAAAGCTGATCGTCATGCCAGGTCAAACATGACTGATGAACTATGGTCGCCAGAAGGCATGGTTCAAAACATTCCAGTGAGACAGTATAAAAGCACAAAAGTACAACATTTGCCAGAGTCAGACTTCATGAACCTCTTTTGCTAATAAAGGATCTGTTTTGGAACGAAAGACTTTTGGCTGATACTACATCATGGAAAGGCAGCATCTGAACCAGCATCAGTGTTTTTTTCACTGGTTTCTATTCTAAAAATCATTCCATGTTGTTAATGGAATATGGCGAGGTTGTGGCAGGTCACCGCATGCGGGTCACAATACAGCCCAGGTCCAGCTCAGTCTGACCTCAGGATGGAATGGGCGGCCGGCTATTCACGTCTTCCTTCCGGAACCCAACAAATATAGTTTGTTTACACTTGAGCTTTTTCAAAGGCAGCATTTACTCATAGTAAAAACATTAATATACGTCTGAACAAGCAAAAGAAACAATACGGCTGAGGAGCAGAGTGTGTGGGCACATTGTGCAGGAAATGATTGAAGGTCGACCAGAAAGAGGAAGTGTGGCATTTTTTTTTGTAAAGTTGAACAAATCTAGCAGGAAGGGCACGTTTCTGTAAGAGGAAGTGCTGAAACAGCTCTCGAAAAGAGAGATAAAACGTGTGCAGTGCTAAATTAGACTCATTGTTTTTTGACTGGTTGCTTAAAAAAATACTTTTGAACTTACTGTAAAACTTCACTGAAGGACAAAATGAAGTTTCAAGTTTATTTATGTAACCGTGGAAAAACGCATTACAAACACCGTAAAAGCTCAATAAAATACCTTTGAGCCCTACTCTGCAAAAATGCTGATTAGGGTTCCTGTTTTGCAGCAAGAGAGAGAAGAAAAGAAAAAAGAGAGAGCATAAGTAAAATGACTTTAGAGGAAGAGATAGGAGAATTTGGGCAAAAGAAAAAAGAGGATAATGTTTGTCTAGCTTAAACCTAATTACAGCCCAACTATTGCCTCATCATTTATCACTCAGGAGAAGGAAGGTTTTTAGAAGTTGATCGTTATGACAGTTACAGAATAAGATAGTTCATTTAAATTCCTTTGCACTTCTTTTCATATTCCATACAATTACCTATCTATATGTTTCATGTATATAAATGTTGTTTTCAGTTAGATTACTGTTCTGTGGTGTTTTTTGTTGTTTTCTTTATGGAATAAATCTACTTTATACATAGACAAACAAAAGTAACAGTAAACCTAGATGCTCTTATGAAGTCAAATGTCATTAGGGCCTTTTCTAGGGCATACTTCCTTCAACATGGCGTTGAACGAACAGATGAAGAGCCAGAGGGTTTTACTACACCTCTGACAAACCTCTAACAAAGGCCTATATTCCTATGTCCATATTTTGATGATACTCATATAGAAACACTTCTACACATAAACGTTTTATGTCACCTGCTCCATGAAAATCGGTCGATTGTCATAGAAAATTATTTGGAGAAAAAAATAGATTTTATGTCATGAATTTATGGCTTGTTTGAGATTGCATCATCCTGTCGTCATTTGTACATTTTGTCATCCAATTCTAAATGTCGGGTGGCATGGTAGAGGATAATGATTTAGAGATCATTACGAGCTAGTTGTCAACAGCCCTCACACATGCAATGCTTTATTTTTTCCCTCAAGACTTTGCATCTTGAAAATAGGACTTTGTAGCTAAACCACTTAAACCCTATATAATGTGCTCACTTGTGAGTTTGTAGATCAGCTATTTGCCGAATGTTTGCCTATTATGACATGCCCACAATTGGGCTCAATGTGGTTGGTTCAATGTGGTTAAAGACCATTCCCATAAGTCTTTGCATGTTGAAAACATAACTTGTCAGCAAAACTTGTTTGTAGTTTGAAGACCGTGATGAGGAAGGACAATTTGTTCAATGTGAACATCCTGCTCTAATTGGTCCAATCTGCAGTTACTAATTTGAGGTCATACATGTGTTATTTCTCAAAAAGCACAGCTTGCTGACAGACAATGAGAGGGCATGGGGCTCATATACAGTATCTTCAGTGCCGTTAACTCAAAATGTGCTTTTCTTTTTCTGACATTCTACTGATTTCAGTAGAGCAGATCACATTTTTGGTTATTGTGGGATGGATGTTTTTTTTTATCAGTAAAGACTTAATTAACCCTTTCATTCTTTATGCTTAATTGTTTACTTCTTGGAGATCCCTGTGAAAAAATAAGAAAAAAAGAAAACCTATTAGTTCCTTCCTACAGTATTTCTACAGTGTAGGCTACCTTATTAGGGACCAGGGGATCTGTGCCAATGTAGTTCAGTTCTACGTGTGTGTGTGTGTGTGTGTGTGTGTGTGTGTGTGTGTGTGTGTGTGTGTGTGTGTGTGTGTGTGTGTGTGTGTGTGTGTGCGTGCGTGCGCGAATGTATGCGCAATTGTGTGAGCTCATGCATCCGTGCCTGTAGAGAGAGAGAGAGAGAGAGAGAGAGAGAGAGCGTAATGGGGATGTACAAAGGTGTCACAATAGAAGCATTTAAGACAGCACTGCAGTTGGTTTTGTTCTAAGCCAGTGGTTCTCAACCTGTGGGTCAGGACCCCCAGGGGGGGTCCCCACATGATTTTTGGGGGGTCCCCAGATGACAGTGAAGTGACAATTTCAGGACTTTTAAGACCCTTTTAATACCCAAAAAAAAGAATACTGCATCAAAACTGTAGTCAACAAAGTATACTATAAAAACTGGTCAAACTTTGGCCAAATTGTCAAGAATATAAGAAATAGACAATCTACAAGCTCACAACGCCTTGGAATGCGAGAGCTTGTAGATCTGCTATTTTCACAATAATTATCTGTGGAACCGAGTCAAACAAAATGTATTGCCTCAACTCCTACAATTCCAAGTGCTTGTCAGCGTGGGGGTTGAGAACCACTGCTATAGTGAAGAGTGATGGAGCTGTGTGTGTGTGTGTGTGTGTGTGTGTGTGTGTGTGTGTGTGTGTGTGTGTGTGTGTGTGTGTGTGTGTGTGTGTGTGTGTGTGTGTGTGTGTGTGTGTGTGTGTGTGTGTGTGTGTGTGTGTGTGTGTGTGTGTTCTCTCTGATGACCACTGCAGCAGCAGTCTCCTCGCTCACTCATTTATCACAAAGAGCTCATGAAGAGGACTCTTGGGCGACCTACGTATGCTTTCGAGGCCAGGCAATATGTTGTAAGTGTGTGTGTGTAATGATGGATGGATGTGTCCGTTCATGTATGCGTATGTGCGGGTGTGTGTGTGTGCGTGCGTGCATGTGTGTGCATATGTTAGCGCTGCAACTATCGATTATTTTGTTTTCGACTATTCTATCAATTGCTTTTTCAATTAATCGAATAATCTTGAAGCGCGTTTTTTTTAATAATTTATTTTATGTTTTATATTTCAACAAATCGACACGAAAAAAATCGAATTGTCTATTACAAAATATATATATTACCGGTATTAATCATTTAAGCACTATTTTATACTTAATATAATTTCACATTTTCATTTAGTTCGATTAACTGTTGCACCTCTAGCATATGTGTGTGTCTGTGTCTGTCTGTGTGTGTGTGCGCGAGCGTCTGACTGACTGAGCTAAGATGAAGAGCCTGTGTGATTGGTTAAGGCCATGTCCAGCACAGACAGTAGACTCATTAATGATAATAACACAGAGAGAGACTGAAAAACAATTTATCTTTTGACACGCTTTGTGTCTCTATCTCCCCAATGCTTTCTGGCCGGGGAATCACTGAGATCTTTTTATATTCTCTTCCCACAAAGGAGGCTAGTGTCTGTGACTGGCTCCGCGTGGATCACATGGCCGTGACACATGCACAAACTAGTCAAATGATCAGAGGAGAAGATGACATCATCAGCCCATCACACATGTCAGCTCCGGCTTGTCGCCCTCCCTCCGTGTTTTCGTCCGGATACCCGCTGCCTGGCGACATTTCTATTGCTGAGCTGCTTTACAGGGGGGTCAATTCACAAAGTGTCACAAGCACCCCCGGGGGCCTGATGGGGACCGCACGCGAAAAAATCCATTTAATTCTGACACTTAATTCACACCAGCAGTCAGTCAGCTGTCAGCGTTTTCTATCGCACTCTTTTTTTTTCATTGAGGTATGAGTGACAGGTCAAGGTCAAGACCATCTTTATATTCAACATCCCCAATTCACAAAAGCAAGAAAGAGCTGGAAATGATTCTCAGAATAATCCCTCCCCCCCTCCCCCCAACATCTGCAGCCTACAAAAAAAGGTTAGAAGAGAAAGCAAAGAGATGAAAAAAGTCTCAGTGTTATAAAATGCCTAAAAGAAGTGATTGATCAGTGTTAAATATTTAATAAGTGCATGGATAAAAGCACAGCATCATCAGTCAATCTCCTATTTAATCCTAAAATAAATAAGCCAGAGCCAGTGCCAGGGAAGGGTGCAAACATGTGCATAAAGCAGCAAGAGGCAGCCTCGTAAATGAGCAGGTTGTGATCCAGCGAGAGCTCTGCTGCACCAAGCAGCTCAAGCGCAGCACAGCTGGATGGGCTGCCCGGCAGCAGCAGCCGAGCACACAGGCAGGGAAAAGACGTAGACAGGCACTCCGTGCTTTTCTATGGCAGCTTGTTTGTAAACCCATTCAATCCGGGAACGCATCTATGTCATTTTAGAATTTAGCTATAGTCATTATTTCATACTTTGGCTATTCAAAAATAGCAGATATACAAGCTCAAAGCTCAGCACTCGGTGCCACGCTATGAGCTTGCAGATCTGCTATTTTAGAAAAAGCATGTAAATGTGTGCAAATCTTTGACTATATATATATTAAAGCGAACATTTAAAGCAAACATTCAACTCAAATCTTGGCTTCTTCACATTTTGAGATGGGGGTCCGCATCTCGAAAAGGTTCGAGAATCATTGATTATTATGGCGACATACGGTTTTCAGAAAACTGTTAGTATTTCGAAGATGCGTTCCCGGATTGAATGGGTTCATTAATTCCACATTGTTTAAAACTTTGTTATCATCATTCGGTACTTCCATCCAGCAGTCTGTTTCTGTCTATCTCATTGAACGTTCCTCAACTTTACTGCTCTGCTTTTTTTGCTGGCTCTGCCTCCTGCTGCTGTGTCGATAAAGCACCCGATTACCCTTCTCCACAGACCAGACCCCAGTTTGACCCTCATGACGTCAGCAAAAATACCAGCTGCTGGTGTGAATTCAGCGTAAGAATATATAGGATTTTTACTGTGCCTGTAGCAGCATGTGGATCTACTCTGCGGTCCCCCCCCTGTCCTCCGACCGACTGACTGACTGGCAGGCGGTCATAACATCGGGGAGGGGCGCTTGTAATACTTTGGATGTTTGGTTTAGCTCTCAATACAGAATTCACCCCTCCAGGGCTTTTTTTTGTGTGCGCTGGTGTCCCCATAGTCCTGTGATCTGTCTATAGCTGTATATCTCTGTCTGTCTGGGGGATCATACAAGATTTACAGAGTCCCAAAGATGAATGCCCATCATGCAGGGGGGGTGGAGGTATGTTCTGCCTAAATTGAACTGAAGAGGGTATAGGCTCTATGTACAGCAGCCATTTTGGAGAAAAATTGGGCCTCTTCTGACTTCCTTCACAGGTGTTACCAATGATACTAATGAAGGCTCTGTTCCACTCTGGTCAAACAGAGTCAGGGTGCTGATATTGCACATGTTGGCTCACTAGAAATACTAGTGGGTCTCAAAGTGTGGTCCAGGGACCCTCATGGTTCCTTGAGAGGGTGTAACTCTGAGAGTGTACAAATGGAACCAAATGGACCCTCCCGGGTCCATTTGGTTCCATTTGTACACTCTCAGAGTTATGGGGGTCCTTGAAATTAAAAAGTTTGAGAACCACTGTGCTACACTAAATGGAACAGAGCCTTCATTAGTATCATTGGTAACACCAGTGAAGGAAGCAAGGAAGGGGCCCAATTTCTGTCCAATATGGCTGCTGTGCATAGAGCCTATTGCACTGAGACGTGGGCTCATTTAGAAGATAATTGCCGTGTGAGTTCCCAGTAGAGAGTCTGACGTAAGTGAAAGTGAGACGGCGTCTTTCTTGATGAAACCATTTCACTGTAAGCTTGATTCGCGCTTCGTGGCATGACAGTGTCGCATGGTGGAAATAGCCGTTGGTGGAAGAAGTACTCACAATATAAAAAATACTCTGTTACAAGTAAAATGCCTGTGTTAAAAATGTTACTTGAGTAAAAGTACAAAAGTATTTTGGCATCAAAATCTAGAACCAAAATTGAAAGTACTAAAATGTTGAAAATAGCAGATCTACAAGCTCACAACGTGTCGCATCGTGACACATTGTGAGCTTGTAGATCTGCTATTTTCAAATAGCCTATATGAAATAGGGCTGAAGTGGTTAATGTATGTTTTATAATATAATGATCTATATCTTAAAAGGAATTAGTAACTAAAGTTTTCAAATAATTGTAGAGGAGTAAAAGTACAATATTTGCCTCTGAAATATAGTGTAGTAGAAGTAAAAGTACTGAAAACTACCTAGAAATGTTACTTAAGTACAGTACTTTCCACCACTGGAAATAGCCAACCTTCAAGCTCACAATGCATTGCGGATGCAGCGCGTTGTGAGCTCTTAGGCCGCCTGATATTTTCGGCACATGACACCGCCATAAGACGGAGCATTGATGTATATAAGCATTAAGAACGTCTGAATCACCCTTCAGGGAAACGCTGAGAACATTTTAGAGTTTGAAGGAGGGTTATGGAGCGGGGTTGGAAGGAAGGGGCCATGGGAAGGCCTAATAGTTTACCATTTCAGATGGATGAATCGATTAGTAGACTAAAGTGAATAGAGCTCCTGAGTGCGGTAGCCTATAAAACTCTAAACGGATCTCTAACATCATCTGCTTCAGCAGTGAACGGTCCTCCTAACTCCTGCTCCTGTTTTTTTTGTGTTTCAAAGAAAAAACATGACATCCTAACAGATCATGTGTCATCGAAATAATACAATCAAACTCAGTAACAATTTATTTGGTTGCAAGTCTAATTTTCCATAATTTCCTTTTATTTAATGACCGGTCATTGCTTCTTTGCAAGTTTTTGGTTTTCAATTGAGAAAGCACATCAAGGAACGTTGACACGTCACAGCTCTTTATACAGTATGGGTGACAATTATGTCGAGGTAAGTCACAGTTTTGAACCGCAGAGCAGCTTCTCTTCCTAGGCTACATGTTGTATTCCTGCATGTCAACATGAGAAGCTATCTGCCCCACTGTGAAACATACTGTACTCATAGTGCCCTCTAGTGTCTTCTGCCTGCCACGACAACAACACAGAGGAATCAGGGAGAAGTCAATGGGGTACCTCCATCCCTGTCACATTGTCACCATACTGTCCCTCTCTACCTCATCCACCTGTCTGTCATCTGTTTTCTCTTACTCTGACTTTAATGCTTGAGCACTAGTCTAGCCAGTTGGACTTTTGGCCAACATGGCATTTTCCCATTTCTCATTCGTTCACCCATCATGGCTGAAATGGTAAACTTCACCAAATGAGAAAAGAGTGGGGGTTTTATTGTTTGCTATTGGTTAAATGTAATCTTAATTGGAGACCAATTGATACCGGTATATCAGCCATTATTTGACTATTTTGATGACATCGTTATCTGCAATTATGCACCGGTTTGTGTCCGGATTTGCAAATACTTTCAACCTGGTTTAAAACGTTTTTTTGAAAATTATTATTCAAGTGGATGAATACAATATTATCATCATTCAAAAAGTGGTTTGGTTTATCTGGCAAAAACAAACATCTGCCATTGGTCGGGCACTAATTTTAATGAAACTGTATCATTAAGTTGACACGCTTCTCTGTTCTCTACGTCTCACATAATGGTCCGTCCTCTTTTCGTCAAATGGTGAAGTTTGGCAAACGGAAATAGTTGAATTAGTTGATAATAATGAATCCCATGTATGTCTGACTGTCTACTATTTATGTGTGCCGCAAAATGACCAAGTTATGCTTTCCTTATACTCTGATGATGACTGTGTGTGTTGTTTCTTTCTCTCTCTCCTTCCTGCCCCATGCCATTTCTCTCCTCTGTCCCCCCCACACATGAAGCTTTCTCTCAAGCTGGTAAGCATGACCGTATAACCGCACGATTGAAGCGGCATGACGTTCGCATGCATGTCACGTCCTCCCCAGTTAACACATGGTTCATAACGTTTTTGTGCGGCTTTTTATTTTTGCCCTGTTCTTTTTTTTCAATCATGTTATTAATTTATTGGATGGATTTCAGACCCATGTTGTTGTTGTTGTTGTTTTCATTTGTGTTATTTTTTATTTTTGTGCGTCTGTATGTTTGTGTTGTGGTTTTGTCTTGTTGTCTCTCCCCCAACTGTGTCTGTGTGGTCTCTAATGCAGATCACACTCAATTCCCACGTCCGGAATCTCATTGAGGTGATCAGAGTTATTCTATGTTATATCTGTCTGTCTCTTCCCGCTGTCTCGTAGTGCAGTACTTCTTCTTCTTTTCATTATCTGTGTGTGTGTGTGTGTGTGTGTCTGTTGTTTTGATTGTTTAAATCAAGGACAAATGTGCCGATCGTTTGTATTCGGTGATCACTAATGTTCTTCAAGTGAGTGCATGCTGAAATCTGTAGATGATGAGGTTTTAATACCTATCTGTAGTGTTTATTTCAGTGACACTAATGAATATAAAAAATGAAATCAGACTAACCTGTCAATGACAAGCCTGCAAGGCACAGATAGAAAATTACTAATAGGCTAATTTATTCCACAGTAGACTAGTCGTATCAACTTAGTTTCAACAGTCCTGATCCTGATATTATCTAACTATATAAATGGCGAGCAACTTCCGCACCCTCGGTGGTGACACCCCACAGCTCTGTTATCGACTAAACAACGCACCGCCAGACCACATGTCGCCTACTGACTCGCCACGCCGGCCGCGCTGAATTTACGCCTCGCGTAGGGGACATCTCACTGCTCACTACACCGTTTCCACCGCGCAACATAATTAATTCTACTCACCAAATGTCGGACAAAACGGAAGGGGAGCCCGCTTCGTACCGTTTACCGTGCGCACGCCCTCATCACCACAACAGCAGCCAGCCGCTGCGGGTTTTTTTTCCTTTTTTTCAAAACTTTTTTTTTGGTCACCATTTTCTCCAGGCACCATTTCTGGTGTAACGTCGGGTGTTTCTTTTCACCAGCCAATCACCTTTCACGTTGCCACGTCCGTTGCCACGTCGCGCTGACGTACGCTAAACAAGCGCTGCCGTGCGCACAATGCAAACGAGCCCAAAGGCGCGCAAAAATAAGCCGCGCATTGCTTAGACACAAAGTCAGACCTGCCAACGCAGCCTACGCCAATCATGTGTGAGAGATCTACAAGCTATGGGCCAGAGACGCCACCGTATCTTAGCAACAACTACAGCGCTCACTCTCATTGGTCGTGTCACGCTAACAGCAGTCTCCAGACAATGGCATCGCAGACAGCTTGCTGTTACTGCTGTAGCCATCACAGGCAGTTGCAGCACGACGGACAGGGCGCTGTGATAGCTGCCATGTCGCTAACGCTAACCTGGTTGTCATGCCTGCAGCGGCTGTGCAATCACTTTGTCAACAATGCACGTTCGTGTGGTGAATGTCTATATTGCTGCTCAGTTCGTCCATTGTAGATGGTGTATGTTTGTGTGTGTCTTCTGGAGAACTATTTAGCTCCACAGCAACTACAGTAACTAACGTAATGGCAGGACCGCCCCGTGCAAGGCATGTTAGGCTGCATTATGGTCATGTAGTAATTTCAGATAATTTCGCTCCGATTAGAGCAGTGTCTATCAACCCTTTCACGCCGCCCCCCCCCCCCCAAATACACGTACTTGATCTGGGCCCCCCCCATTCTGTTTGACTCCGTTCCACAAGTAAATATTGTGAAAATAGCCGATCTACAAGCTCGAAACGCCTCACGTTGACAGGCTTTGTAAGCTTGGAGATCAGCTATTTCCTACATGATTGCCTCTTTCTTACATTCTTTGCCAATGTGGCCCATGTTTTCATAGCATAGTTTATTGACTACTTCTGTTGCAGAAATGGCCATTTCCTTTACTTTCGTTTTTTTATTGTCTCCGCCAGGCCGAAAGGCATGGCGCAAGACTATGTTTCACCCCCTGTCCGTCCGTCTGTGATAGCTAATCTCTCACATCGTTGACTTGATCGCAGGAAAATAACAGCCCGATGTGGAGAGTCAGTGACAGCTGGATAAACGACGTAAAATGTGTCAAAAGGAGTCTGTACGGCTGTCGATAAATGAACACATGACGTCGGTGGGAGAGGAGATATTGTGTCTTTTGGACAAACTGCAGCGTGGTGCTGATGTTTGTTGTGTGAAGCAGCTTAATGTCAGAGTGTTTGGCTTGGAGCGCCTCAGTGCGGCTGCAGAGTTCATGTGCAACCTCTTCCAGACAGACACAGAGACACTAGAAACTCTGCTGGGGAAAAAAACACTGCTGGGCATTGACTTTCCTATGGACATTGATCTACACACTGCAGGTATATCTGCTACACACACAACATCAAACTACACACTGCAGGTATGATGCAGCGTTTGCATTACAGCCAGCATGCCAGCGTAGTTCCCATATGGTTTCAAGGTGGGCTAAACCATATGGACCCCATGTCAGCAATGTCAGCGGCATCCACTTCAGTCCCAACTGCGATGCCCATGCAGGCTATAAGTAGCTTCTACCTGGCCCTTAGGTGGGCCCCAACTAGCCATGTTTATGTGGGACCAAGGCGGGTCCTAACTGGGTTTGCCCATGCAGGCTTTAACTGGGTTCTACCTGGGCCCTAGCTGTACCCTAACCAACCACAGTGCAGTGCCCATCGCTCCAATTGTTGTGACGTCAGGGCTCTCAATACTGCACATTGGTGGAGGAGGAGGGTCCGCAGGGCGACCGCACACATCGCTGAACCAATGGTAGCCCACGGATGTTTCCTCTGTGGATTTACAATCTGCCCCTCTATGCCACATATCATCCGCACTACAGGGTCTTCACTGACCGAGCCACGGCCCCACTGACCCTCATGACGCTACGCCACTTAAACGTGCGGCAGCATGCGCTGGGTTGCCAGGTTTGCACAGCCTGCGCCAGAAACAAGCAACCACCTTCATGAAAAAAAAAAAAACACCGAAATGGTCCGCAATGTTCCAGGGGTGTCCCCGCGCGTCCCAACACTCCACAGGGGGTCAGTGGACCATCAGGGGGTCCGCGGACCCCCTGAAACATAACAAATATTATTTCTTCAAATTTTTTCCTTTTTCAAAAAAACTTTTCCCCAGTTTCACTCCGGCGATTTGGGTCCCCCAATATACACACGGCCACGCTGGGCCCCGTGCGCGGCTGGGGTTGAGGGGGGCGTAGCCCCCCGAAACTCTAGTATTATATAAAACAATCAATTCATATTTTTTGTTCATTACAAAATTAGCTATAATGAAAAGAATAAGTTGACCATACTTGCCAGTAGTTTTAGTCAAAAGACCACTTCACCCATTTTCAGCCTTCCTTGTTAATGCTCATTATGAGATAATTTCCGTCTACTCAATCTGTGTCTCAGTGGGGGGATGTGGACAGTTCAGAAACCTGCCTACAGTGACATCATCAGTAGGCACGTTGAAATCTTGTAATGTCTTCTTTTTTTTCTTGATTTTTTTTAATCCCACGATTTTGCTACCCTTTTTCACCCAGTGCCAATTGTCTATGTAATCCTGGGCGTTACACTCCCCCTGCCAGCCTAGGGAGCCCAGAGCCGAGCTCATGCCTCCTTCAATGCATGAGAGCCAACTAGCCTTCGTATCACCTGCCAGGGGGGAGTTTCCCCGGTAGGACGTAATGCGTGGAAGGAACGCGTTATTCCAACCAGTTCCTTTCCCCTCCATCAGGCGCCCCGGCTATCAAGGGGGAGACAGTATAGAGACCAGGATTACTGCATGTTTTTGTGAGGGTGAAATCTTGTCATTTCAAACAAGATTTCAAACTTTTGTACAGTACAATGGCTTCTTTTTCAGCATGCTACACACAGTAACTTTCCAGGAAGACAAATGCTGTAGTTTGTATTTGGATATATTGTATTCGCTTGGAATCCCCATCGATGATGTCACTGGTAGGCAGGTTTCTGAACTGTCCACAGCCCACTGCAGAGCGAGTAGACAGAAATGGTACCATCTTATATATAATGAGCATTAGAGAGGACCAAATATATGAAGATAAGGTTGAAATCGGGTGAAGTGCTCGTTTAATCCATTAAGACCGGGAACGCATCTGTGTCATTTTAAGATTTCTTCGGCTATAAAAAAATTGTAGATCTACAAGCTCATAGCACGGCACCGAGTGCCGCACTATGAGCTTGTAGATCTGCTCTTTTTTGAAAAAATGTGTGCGAATCTTTGAATATATATATTTTAAAGCGGGGATTCTACAAATGTTTTCTAAATATTATTTTTTTTAAACTTATGTTGCTATAATATCAGTGGTTCCCAAACTGTGTCAAGGACCACCAAAATGATATGTATTTGGTCGCGGACCCCCATCTCAAAATATGTTGATCCAGGGACCCCCCAGAAGTAAAGATTTGCACAAATGTTCATGATTTTTCAAAAATATCAGATCTACAAGCTCGTAGCGCGGCACTGGGTGTCGCACTATGAGCTATTTCCGAATAGCCAAAGAAATCTGAAAATGCCACATGATGCGTTTCCGGAATTAATGGGTTAACTCTCATTAGTGATCAGTCTGATGATGTTACATTATGTCATTTGATTATGACGTATAATAATCAGTGTCTGATATGGTGTCACCCATTTATTTATCGTTATCATATAGCATTGTGGCATTGCTACAGTAAGTGAGCATGTGTCACTGCATGATGAGTGATGAGCTATACAGTATGTTGGTTATGTTGCATGAAGTGATGCATGCTGCTGGGACACGGGTAAATGGGGTGAGGGTCACCATGGTTACCTGTATTTGACCTGGCTTATGTACAGTAGCCTACTGTGACCCCCTGACTTCTGAAGTCTACAGAATCTAAAGCTGTGGTTCCCAAACTGTGGGTCGATGAGGCACACTGGTGTGCCTTGAGACAAGTCCAGGTGTGCCAGCCACACATTATTATTATTCCAATTTATTATATCGTTGCTGTCGGGTAGAAACCCTTATCTTATCTCCAACTTTTTGTGTTTTGTGTTTTGTAAATGAATGCCCTACTTGATCACACTACAGCGTCACACCAAAGCATCAAAAGTAGCAGATCGTCCCGGATCGCTGGCGTAGTGGTCCGGGCGCCTAGGCTCCAAAGTAGCGTGACGGCGCATTGCGGGTTCGACTCCTGATCCCGACGGCCTTTGCTGCGTGTCACTCCCCATCTTTCTCCCCAATTCCTGTCAAACTACTATCCTATCAATAAAGGCATAAAAAAGCCCCCTCCCCCAAAAAAATGCATATCCACAAGCTCGAAAAAACATTGTCACTTTGCGCCACATTTTGAGCTTGTCGATCTGCTATTTTTTCCATTTTTGAATTTGAATCCTGAAAAGCACTGTAACAGTTTTGGACATTATGAGGTTTCCACCCGATATAGACAACATAACAAATATTTTAGCCACTTACTCACAATTCGTCATAATGCGTGAAATGTGTGAAAGTATGAAATCTTTTTTTTTCTTTTTCTTTTTTTGGCATTAGTAAATCCAATTAATAACATTGATGTGTGAGTGATGAGATTGATAACACAGGTTAGAGAGGCTATACCACAGTTTGAAAACCACTATACAGTACAGTAGATCGTTTGATTTCACTGTAAAAAAAAAAAAGAAATAATCTTGGTGTCCTAACCTATCCAGTCCAAGCACTACATGTTTCAGAGCGTTGAGTGTTAAACTCATGTAACATTTTCTTCACTAATACTATTAGTGCAGCCAGTCACAAGAAAAACATTTAACGGTTTAATTCCATTATTACCATTTGGGGTTTTCAGTCAAAAAATAAAATCCCAACCACTGTCTGACTCGCTAACATACTTCAAAAGTAAACTCCTAAATTGTAAACCACATGGTACAGAGAGGCTTGATATCTCAACAAAGGTTTGGAGAGAGATCTGAGCAGTATGACTCATCATCTTAAGATGGACGGTTTCTCGTCAGGAAATATAATAGGCCCACACTAGGCGTGCCAAGACCACTCACACTCAGACAAGCTTCATTTTTTAAGCAGGCGCAGTCCTCCTATTAGCAAACGGTTGGACAGCTTCATAGTACTGTATCCATTAAACCAGGACATATTATTGGAATACTGCATAACAGGATGTATGCAATAGTGTGTCTACATTTGCTGACAGTATACTGGTCCAGGGAGGCTTGGGGCTCAATAGGTTAGCAATCTCTCAACATAAACACAGACAAGCCTCAATAAGTGTGTGTTTGCGTGTCCTTCAGTGTACACTGAGATATGCACACCCACAAAACATAGAATACCAAATGATGGTTATCCTTTATGCATTCAATAGTGATTTGCAGAGTTTAACTACTTCAACCCTAGCGTCCCTATGCCGGGGGCGTAAATCATTATGCGAAAACGGCCGCATCAACAAAAAGCGTTGTGAGCTGGTAGATGCTGCTATTTTCTGCAATGATATTTCATGGAGCAAAAATAGGAAGGGGGCCTGGTACAGAGCCCTGGTGGACTCCATGCAGTCAGTAAGTATATAGAGTTGAAGTGGTTAAAGTGGAGGGAGATAACTCTAAATTACACGACTACAAGACCTAGTAGAAATACATTTATTCGCCGTTACCTGATATGTTAGGATAGGATATCACAGTTTAAACGTAAACTCGTGAAGGCAATATAATGAAAGGAGAAGCACTGAAACTGATTCTGCTCCAACTGTTATCCTTCCTTCTTTCTTTCTTTCTTTATTTTTTTCTTTCTTTCTTTCCTTCTTTCTTTTCTTCCTCTCCTCTCAGGGTTCTGGACCTGAGGACTTCAGTCACCTGCCTCCGGAGCAGAGGAGGAAGAAGCTGCAGAGCAAGATAGACGACCTGAACAAAGACATCCATAAGGAGACGGATGCCAGGTAAGCTTACCAGTACCACCACTCATCACATGACATGGTGTAATGACATAGTGTTGAACCTACAGTAGGTGGCCAGTGACTTTGACCATTTTCCTTCCACACCTCCTGCATGGAGCGCGTGACCCGAGATGATGTTGGTTCGAATCCAGCACACAACACCAATGGTTGTGATAATGTGGATTGTGGAAGTTAAATGGTGGATTTGTGGATAGGACTCTATATGAACAAACTTGTTATATCAACAGAACGCATCTCATTGCATTCTGTTTGTGTGACATGCATGATGCAAAGGTTTTGAAAGTGAAACTGTTTAAAGTCACTGGCCACCTACTGTATAGAGAACCCAAGTCTAACAGAGGCCGCTATCCATAGTGAAATCTTAGATCACGGTTTTAGTACGATAATAACAAATAATAATTCTTCATATTGTTTAGGAAACAGAGCGCTAGTTTGTTCTGCCTTGATATTATTATTATAATTGTTTAGCTTGAATCCCTGTACTTTTCTCTTCTAGGGACGCCCTGGCCAAGATGAAAGACGTGTACGAGAAGAACCCACAAATGGGAGACCCCGCCAGCGTGGACCCTCGGCTAGCGGAGGTCGGACAGAACGTGGAGAAGCTCCAGTTTGAAGTTCAGAAATTTGAAGTGAGTGCACGTCACGTGCCCTGCATCTGCTCTCATTTTCTTCTGGATGTGTTAGTGTTGGCAGAGGAATCTTGTTTGGCTTATCTAAGACAGTAAATAATGAGGACTTCAAAACAGCCCGTCTCCTGCTCTACTGCAGGGATAGTTCCGAGGCATCTGGCCGCCCTTCCTTATTAGGAGAACACGCACTGCTGCCGCGGCAATGCATGTGTGTTCTGGGGCCAGCTGGGCTTTATGGCAAACCCTCTGTGCAGGGAAAGAGGCGGTGGTGGTGTGACGTAATGATGTACAAGTACTTTGTTATAGTGCTTATAACAAAGCACTATAGTAACGCATCTGTGTCATTTTAGATTTCTTGGCTATTCAAAACATAGCAGCTATGAGCTTGCTATTTATTTTTTAAGTCGTAAAAATGTGTGCACATCTTTGAATATATATATTTTTAAAGCGAACATTGGTCCCTGGAACAAAGATATTTTGAGATCGGGGTCCACCGCCGAATAACACATATCATTTTGGGGGTCCTTGACATGAAAAATTGTGAGAACCACTGATATATAGCAACATAATTTTTTTTTTTAAACTAAACTGTTAGGATTTAGAAGGAATACCAAAACGCTCGCCCACAAAACACAGTCGCCCCGGGTCTTAACGGGTTTAGTAGTTTGTGGGGGGGATCTATACTTTACTTGAGTATTTATATTTATCACAACTTTAACTTTTAATACATTGCATTAAAAAATAGATTCTTCTCAGCAAAGGTTGGATTGGGGGCTACAGAAACAGGAGGCTCCTGACCTATGGGTCACATGGCCATGTCTACTTACTTACTTCATTAACATTAGACACCTCGTAACTCACTATAAAATAGAATCAGACAGCATAATACTCAGTCTGTAATCTGTGATATTGGACCATCTGGACTGTGGGTATTCGTGTGAGACCGGATTCGTGGGCTCTGTCAGCAAGACAAGTTGAGGGTGACATATATCTCCTAAAAGATCACACAGCTGAACCATTTGCTTATTCTTCATCTCTGGAAACATGTTATGCATGCATGTTGCATGCATCTAAACCAGGGGTTCTCAAACCTTTTTATACTACAACCCCATTTTATGGGGAATGTTTTTGGCGACCTCACTCTTTATTTATAGTGCAATTTCAAAGTGGATTAGCCAGTCATAACTCTTAAGATTCTAAACAGTTGTGACTGGCTCAGTCAGACTGCCAACATCCACAACGTTTGTTGTTTAGATGCATGTTTGTGTTTGTATTTCAGGGCTGGTTAGCAGAGGTGGAAGGCAGGATGCCATCTAAGAGTGACGCCCACCGGAGACAAAGTGGACTCTATGAGACGCAGAACAGTACGACGCCTGTGGGTAATAACTGTGCCCAGGACAGAGAGAGGTATAGCGCACACACATGCACGCACGCACGCACACACACACACACACACACACACACACACACACACACACACACACACACACACACACACACAGAAATGTTTCTCTTGTTTGTTTGTTTGTTTGTTTGTAGGGTTGCAACTATCTATTATGTTTCTTTTGATTACTTTTTCGATTAATCGGATAATCAAGAAGCATGTTTTTTTAATAAAATATATTTTTTTTTTATATCAAATGTACAAATGTATTAACCACTTAAGCCTTACTCGTGTTGTGAGCTTATAGATCCGCTAAATATTTTTTGGGTGAAAGTTAAAAAAAAAAAAATTATTACAAAATGTTTGCCTATAGTGGCATGCCCAAATAATGACATGCCCCGATTTGTTGCATCCCTATTGTTTGTTTTCCAGAAAATGACGGCGTGTATTACTTAAGGTTTTCTTTTAACACTGTTATCGTGTTTGCTGTCTTTTGAGCAGCCCGGATGGCAGTTACACAGAGGAGCAGAGTTCAGAGACTCAGGTGAAAATCAACGCCACCCCAAACCCCAACCCCAACCCCAGCCTCCCTACCTCCAGCACACCAGAGTTCGATGACGAGTTTGATGATGAAGAGACCCTACCCACCATTGGCACCTGCAAAGCCCTGTACCCTTTTGAAGGTAGGCCTATAGCTAATGATCATGAGAAGATCCAAATCCCTTCATTCAGTCTATAGAAGTGTCCAACAATCTCCAATAACATTATTACTATTATCATAAAAATTGCTTGCGAGTGTATCAGCCTGTCCGTTGCGTATCTTGAAAACCCCCCCCCCCCCACTACATATTGTATAAAATTGTGTTGCATATGAAACTTTTTTCATAGATTTCATAGACTTGTTTGACAGCAGTCTCTGTGTTGTGTAAATTAATGTTTGTTTGTTTACACATTATAATTTATATTAAAGGACACTTCTCCGGTAGGAGACTCAAATGCAGGTCAATTGAGTCTGCCGGTCATCAAATTATTGGCTTAGGAATGTGACAAAAACAAAAACATCTCCATGAATTCAAGGCTTCATGGGTTGTGTAATTGATAGGAAATAGGTGAACTACTCCTTTAAAATGTTCATGTTAATGTGGATTTTCAACCACTTAAACCCCCAGTACTTTACATTTGACCTTTGGCTCTGTACTATGTTGTTTTCCCTCTACACCAAACCTCTTGCCTTGTATCTGTTTTCCTTTTCTCTTATCTCTCCATTGCCAACCGTTTCTCTGTTGTTCCCCCATGCAGGTAAAAATGAAGGCACCATCTCAGTGACGGAGGGGGAGCTGCTCTACGTTATAGAGGAGGACAAAGGAGACGGATGGACGCGTGTTCGCAGGAACGAAGACGAGGAGGGATACGTCCCCTCGTCCTATGTCGAAGTCTTTTTGGAAACCAATGCCAAAGGTGCTATGACATACATTTAACTCCGAAAAACATTCTTTGTTCTTTAGATTTTTTTTCCCTTACTGTGAGTCAGAAAATGTAACATCATTCTCTATTCCTGGACGTGATTCCGATAAGAGAATGTGATCACAGAATGCCCTGACTTCCTGTCTCGTCATCATCAACAACAACGATGGACCAATCAGATTTGTCCATTGTGCCTGTACAAAGACAATTGGGTTAGGTGGGGTTAGTTACAGTTGGAGTTAGTATTAATATTCTATTACAATATTGCTATTACAACAGTGGTTCTCAAATGTTTTTGCTCGAGACCCCAAAGAGAATTGTGATGTCTTTCTGGTGCCCAAACACTTAGGCCCCATTTCAAAATCTGTGAAAATTGCCAATCTACAAGCTCACAACGTGACGGTCCGTGACGTGGAGAGCTTGCAGATTTGCTATTTTCACTATTTGTTAGGAAACATAAAAAAGGGGATATTTACTCGAAACCCCGTGTGTTTGGGAACCACGGTTTTACAACATTTGGAATCGTCCCAGAAAACACTGAGACAAGCTGCTGGCGGGTAAGTGAGAAGAACTGAAATTGGACTTGCAATATATCTGGACTGGAGAATAGAAGTCATATTCACTGCAGTGTCACCTAGTGGTCACAGAAGATAAGACAGGGCAGGTGTAGTTTAGCTCAGTGGTTCTCAACCTTTTCAGGCCGCTTTTCAGGCCCCAGTTCAAATAATCATAATTGAACTAGGGGCGGCCATAGCTGAGTGGTTAGTGAGCCCGCCTAGGGAGCCAGAGGCCCTGGTTGTCCCAGGTTCGATTCCAGGCCAGGCCAGCATATGTGTCGATGAAATGAAATTTGTCCCTGAGCAAGACTCTTAACCCCTAATTGCTCACAGGTTCATCATTGGAAACAAGACTGCAAGGACTTTCATGAACGACCTGTTAAAAGGAATTATCCTTATCCCCACCCTGACAAGCACTATTATTTGACAATTTCGTCTGACCAGTTTTTATAGTCTAGTTTGTTGATTACTTTTGATGCAGCAATGGTCTTTTTTTTAGGTATTGAAAATGTCTTAAAAGTCCTTAAATTGTCACTTTACTGTCATCTTTGGACCCCCCCCACCACCCCCCAAAAAAAAAATCATGTGGGGACCCCTGACCCACAGGTTGGGAACCACTGGTTTAGCTCACGCACTGACAGTAATCAGCTGTACATATTTACATACATAGTACAATTATGTTTTGTCCTGATTTCTACACAGAGGCTGACATGTTAGGTCAGTGGAAAGTGGCTTATTATTTGTATGGTCCAAATGCCACTTAAATCACTCATTTTATGAATATGCTGAAAAATTACAATGAACAATATCAAGATACTGATCAAATCGACACCCAAGCAATTGTGTTTTGGTTGTTTGCTGTACCTATAATAGGAAAGCATGCCTGTTGTGCAATCATGCAAACGGAAAAGGTAATTTGAATATTATGTAATATACAGTATATATACATATGGAAGAAAAAATATTTTTGTAGGCTATAAAAAAATTAAAAAATAAATAAAAAGACTGCTCCCACTCATAAGTAGTATTGCATGCTATAGCTCAATATTAGTACTGGTAGACATAAAAAGATAATGTTAAGTTGTTATGGATATTATTTTTACCCTTACAATGGTTAGTCTCTTAACATAATGGATACAGTAAATGTCATGTGATGGCCAGCTAAACAAAAGTCTTTCTTTTGTAAGTCATTGCATTTGGTAATGCTAGTGTTGGGCTGTGTTTCTGCAGGCCCATAAAGGAATACAGGAGTGAGAATTAGCAGTACTAAAACTCCATGGTGAGACGTTTCTGACATGCAGGGCTCACCGTGATGTTTAAAGCTCTGTGGTTTCTTGCATGGGGTTTGTGGAGGGCCGCCTCTGCGTGTGTGAGAGGGTGTGTTTGAAAGCATGATCCGTCTTCAAAGCACTTTTTTTGGTCTTATTGAGTTCTGCGACATTCCTTACCATTCAAAATGTCTGCTATGTTACAGCCTGATTTAGGGGCTTTTTGTGTCCACCAAGGTGTTTTTTTCCCCGGTTGAGAAAAAGCCCAAGGCGCTCACCTAAAAAACGCTTCCAAACACCCGAGTTGAAAATATTTCAGCTCTCAGCAAGCAAATAAAAACGCCACACGTGAGCTTGCGAGGACAAAATAACTCGCTCAGCACCTCGACATGCTGCTGGGGTGTTTAAAAAATGTGAAGCTCCCATTATTGCAAACAATTCAAAGTGTGCTCAGGAAATAACATCATGGTGGACACGGCCCTTTATACTTTGTCACACTACAACATATTGCATACCTAAAATAGAAGATCGACACGTTGTGTGTGAGCTTGTAGGTCTGCTATTTAAGGCAACATCATCATCGGGTGCTGGGGCATAAATTAGGCATATTGCTGCTGCTCAGATTTATTTTGAGGATTTCTTGATTTAGACGTAGGCTGAGATGTCAAATAGACAACAGCTTTCTCATTACAAAACTGTTGTTGTTCCTGCTCATTTGTTTTCTGTCACAGCTTATGGTTCAAGTTGGAAACATCATTTACATTTCATACTTTAAGGGCCATTCACACCGAGCAGCACTAGAACTATAAAACTATACAAAAATATAGTTTTAAAAATCGTTCTAAGTCAAGTGGATGGCAGAGTTTGCACCAAAATGATGACAAATACAATGGTGAACGATAATACTGTAGTTATCGTTATAGTCATAGTGCTCAGTGTGAACAGCCCTTTATGGAGGTGCAGTTGAAATGTTGTGCATGCATACAGCACTAGCACATTTTGAGATAACATGTGCTTTCAGCATGTTGTGACAGGTTAAATTGGGTTTCATTTAACTTGCATTCATGCCAGAACATAAACCAAACTAAGCAGAATATGCTGAATTGATTTTTTTTTGCTCATGGTACAATAACTGCTAAACAAAATAATATGGACAATTAACAGACAGTTTTCACCTAGGTATGAACAGATTACATTAGAGTACCTTGCTGACACCATGGCATCATTCATCCAAAATAGTTTAACCACTTAAACCCTATACACTTCTCCTCCTTTTTTCCCCCTCCACCAAATCTCTGTGCTGATCTACAAGCTCAAATTGTGCCGCTGTGTTGTGAGCTTGTAGTTCTGCTAATATTCGCCCCCAGAATAGGGGCGAGCGCTATAGGGTTCATGTGGTTAATGTAATGGAATGACTGCTTCTTCGTTCTTCATTCTATATCTGTCTGAATATCTTTTGGGTTGCTGTGTTTTCAACTTGATTTCCTTGAGAGCTATATCTAACTTTTTCTTTTTGTCGTTTTTTTTGTTTGTTCTTTTTTTTTTCTTTTTCTTATTTGCAGATTCCTAAAAGTGTGAGGCTGGATGAGGACTGGCAGGGCAAGCAGCCTGGAGAGAAACCACCGCGCTAAAGTCAGAGAGACAAAGTGAACGATGAACAGATTGATTAAAAACATATCTCAATTTACAAACAATTGCAAAAAAAAAAACTACAACAACAACATAGTATTATGCTTCTCCTGTAAAAGTCGCTGTCATCATCAAGCAATGATAAAAGAAATTCCCTCCAAATATTTTTTAGCACCGATAACCTTTCCGTTCTTCACACGTGTACGACAACAATCACACACACAAACAATATCGTTTTTTTTGTCTACGTTGTCTCTGCAAAGCTTTGCATCTCGATGTAACTTGACTCCGCTTGGGCTATACCGCGTGTTCATGATTGCAGTTGTTAGCTCGCTCTCTCTCGCTCGCTCTGAAAACCTCCGCCCTTTTACCGCTTCTCCCTCTCCTCACCTTTTTGCCCCAACACACTCATGCACATACAGTAGGTACAGTATGGCAGGGTGGGGTCAGAAACAGGACGGTGAGACCAGCTGGAGATAGACCTGGATATAGACTCTGCCCGGCAACCCGGTTCAAATATAACCGGGGCAGAAAGCAGGAAGCCATGAGCCCCTCCCACAAACACACTCCATTCTACCTTTGTGGGTTTGCTCTGTTTGGGTCAGTGATTCTCAAACTTATTTAATTTCAAGGACCCCCAGTTAGATTTGCATTAGGCCACGGATCCCCATTTGATAGAATTGTGTGTCTCTGTGTGTCTCAGTGGTAATTTAACTCTGGGAGTGTACATATGGAACCAAATGGACCCGAAAGGGTCCATTTGGTTCCATTTGTCCACTCCCAGAGTTACAGTCCTAGTGGACCAGAGTTTTGACCAGAGTTTTGACCCATGGTGGTCCCCAGACCCCACATTGAGAACCAGTCTGTTCGGTCACTGACACAGAGCATATTCACTGATTAAAAGGCATTGCTGAGAGAATCGTCCAGCATGCGGGACCCATCTAGGAGTGGCATAAAAGCGGCAATCCGTAACTTTCTTGACCTACCTGCACGGGGTTTGAACCCAGCGGGTATTGCCCTTCGCGAGCACTGACATTTCTACTGTTGAGCTAATATTGCCTTCTGAGCGTCATGCAGTACCTCTTGTAAACCACAAGGTGTCCTATAATTTCTCCTCCAGAGCGACTTACAAGTGTGAGATCTAAAGAGGCAGAGTTAGCATGAACTCTATAGTCCGCAAACAAGGTAAAGAGAGAACAGTGTAGTGCCTCAAAGAACCTAAACAATATGCTATCTAAATAACATTCTGTGGTCAAGAAAAATCTTCATAGTAATCTAGCCTTTATCGAAAAAAAGGAAACAAGAAGGAAATACAAGGAGAGAGGAGGGCTAGGGGTGAGGTGAAGTCTGAAGAGGTGAGCCTTCAGACTATACGGCGGGAAATTGGGAGTGAGTCTGCGGTTCTGACTGCAAGAGGGAGTTTATTCCACAGTTTGGGAGCCAGGGGGGAGAAGAGTCTAGGAGGAAAACAGGGTGTTTTAGGGAAGCCTTGGACAGCATTCCTACAGTATGTTAGCTGATCAAAGTGAGTGGTAAGGCTTGGGCTGTGTGTCCTATACGACCCAAACGACAGGATAGTAAGAACAGGTAGAGCAACTACAACCACTGCAGTTGTGTTAGTCATATTGTTTTAACATATACTGTTCTATACAGATTGGTCAGAATAACATTTTATTCACTGAAGAAAGTTATGGATTGCAGCTTTAAGACAACCTACCATTCATTCCACTCACAAAATCAGCTCTATATTACCAGGTTTACAAACCATACGTAAAGGAAGGACAGAGATACAGTATTTATGCTGAACGTCTGGGGTATATGTTTGTTTCGTGTGTGTGTGTGTGTGTGTGTGTGTGTGTGTGTGTGTGTGTGTGTGTGTGTGTGTGTGTGTGTGTGTGTGTGTGTGTGTGTGTGTGTGTGTGTGTGTGTGTGTGTGTGTGTGTGTGTGTCTCTCTCAGTGAAGATCTTTGTATTGTGTGTTTCACTCCCTCAGAATCATGTTGTGCATATTTCAACCATAATAACTCCCCCTGACTTGGAGTCCATCCATGCTGGGACTGGTATCCAGTCTCATAGTGACTGGGATGATTACTTCTGAGGTCATTTGAGCTTTTGTGTGCACCCCAGACAGTTTTTATGTTGCTTGATTCAATATTTATATATATTTAATATTCATTTGATCAGACACGCAAACCCTCCTATATAAGCTCATTCAACTTCAAGCTCACTGAAAACACACATCCCTGCTTCTGGTGGCTGATATTGTACTTCCAATGAATGGGGAGACCATCATTTTCCCAACTACTTTATTATGTTAATATAATCTGTAATGAAATGTTGCATCCAGGAGTCCCGGAAGTCCATGCATGAAATCCATGAAGTCCATGCATGAAATGTCGAATCAAAACTGTCTGGGGTGCACACAAAAAACTCTGAGCAGAAGTGTTTCAAAGTGTAATTCCCCTTTAAACTCCATCATCTTACGACAGAGTCAGCTTGTATAGGTCGGCTATTTTCCGGCAAGCGATGCCGTCGTATAGCGACGCGTACATCAGGCTTCATCATCTCACATCACCACTGGTGTCATGTTCCTCTCTCTGACTCTCACATCCCTTGCATCTCCTCCTCTCCTAACCCTCTCTCTCCCTCGATCGCTCCCTCCTCAAGCGTCTTATATTGGCTGCTTTGAGCACTGTGCAACAGCAGTGTGGTCGTGTTCGGGTTCTGCATGCTTGCCCTGTCTCCTCCTCCTCCCACCCTCTGCTGGCAGCCCAGGGTGGTGGTCGGTGGCTTACACACACACCCCCTGCCGTGCCGTGCCGTTGTTGCCACTGGCCTTTCTGATTCAGTTAACCCCCCATTTGCCTGGTCATTCACCTTCTTAATTAACCTGTTACGCCACCATCCGGGTTCTGTGCCTGTGGTTGATTTATTTTTTTAATTTATAATTTTTTTGTTGTTGAAAGAAAGCTCTTATGTTGTTTCTTCGCTGGCTGATATTTTGTCTCGGAAAGCATGTTTACCTGACCTGTGTCCTTTAACAGTGAGTGAGTGAGTGAGTGATGCCCTCCCAGTATTACCCAGCTTAAAGCTGCAATCTGTAAGGTGTACGCCCCGGTCCCGCCCCGGGAATCGAACCCCGGGTCACCCTGCGCGAGCGCCAAAATGAAAGCCCTGTTTGGGCAGGGGAGATATTACACTCTGGATGTTGTGCAATACCTCTCATCAACCAGTAGATGACCTACAGTACCTACCTGTACATTTCTCAATAGAAGAGCAAGGAGACCACCTACAACCACTGTTGGACTTGTGCTAGAGATATTGTATAACTGTAACATAGTCGACCATACAGGGCAATTCAAATACCGTTTTATTCACTAAAAAAAGTCATGGATTGCAGCTTTAATCTCGTTACTCTAAGCAATTGACGGTAGGGGTCCGACAATGTCTTTTTCCTCAATCATGCTATGGTTGGGTGGGTTATGAATGTGTCATACTGTGATCACACACAGTATGGTTGTAATAATGTCAGCAGTGTCCCGTTTGTGTCTAAAAGCAAATGGTTGTGATAGTTTACAGTTATTATCACCTCGTCGAAACCACAGGTGTGTCAAATGTCTCCGTAATGGTCCGAGCATCAGTTATCCCCCCCCCTCCCCCGATTTATATCCAATGCTTTTAATATGGTCTGTTTACTGCTGTCTACTGTATATGAAAATATACTGTGATTCACTCCCACACAATGTCATGTGACTGAAACAATTAAAGGAGACACAGTTCTCTCAATTTTGGGCCTTAAAACCACTTAAACCCTATTATTTACTTCGTTGACCGGAGTGTCTATACCATGCCCGCTCCTTTTTCCCGTCTACAACAAATAAATAGCCGAAAATAGCCGTTCTACGAGCTCACGACGTGTGGCGTTTTGACACGTTGATCAGCTTGTAGATCTGAGCTTGTAGATTAGCTATTTTCTTCATCAAATGTTTTGCTAGGGTTCATGTTGTTAACCGTTTTTTATGCTACCACTATTTGAAAACTGAACGAACAATGCTGATGTCATCTGTGGTAAACTAAAAAAAGATTTTTCAGCTTTGTTTGGGGGCAACAAGAGATTCTGTCAGACTACAGATAAAATTATGTCCACTGTTTCCCTATCTCAAAGGCACATACATGTTAACATTTTTATTTCGTTTTTTAGTTTTTTTTTATGACATTGGGTCGAAGAAATGTTTCGCTTTATATGTTTTAGTGGTTTTTTTTTAAAGCTGGAAAAAAAATGTTGCACCTGTTTTTACCAGCAACTTGACTGAATGATCTGCCTACATGTTGAACTGAAATCCCTTAACTGCAAATATGTGTAATAAATATTTTTCTGTTTTGTTTTGTTTAAAATTTAAGCCGTTGTCAAGATCTCGTCTCAGTAAGTATTTTAATACATTTTTAAATGTAGTAGCGATTGACATTAATAGTGTCAAATCTGGAACAAACAGTGAATCGATTTGTCTCTATGGTTAACATGGGCGCAACGACTAATGCAAAACACCTGCTTCCGGCAGGGAATCAAGTCTAAAGAGCCCCAGTTTTAACTTTTCGCCCCCCACCCCCCCTTATCTTGACCTGTGAACATTATGAAAAAAGCCACTCGTGTCATTAAAATAAACCTAATATTCATAAGAGTCAAATAATTTCAAAGTTGGTGATATTTAGGTGAAGCACACATACTGAGTTATAGGGAGAGCGGTAGCTTTATGCAGTAAAATCCTCAGTGTTAATCGACACCATTTGTAACTCTGGGAGTGTACAAATGTGGGTCCATTTGGTCACATTTGTACACTCCTCAGAGTTAAATTAACCCGAAAATGTTGACAGTGTACAGACAGCCACGTCTACCAATGTTTAGCCAGTTCACCGGCTATATCTGTACAGAAGAAATGGCTTATTGGAATTAGAGAAAATATATGAATATATAAATACATTTTAAACTAAGAAAAAAAAGGAAAAACATCTATTTTAACTATTGAAGTTATACTGTTACCTTTTCTGCTTTGCTAAGTAAGACTTCTTTTTTTCTGTCTCTTGTTTTTTTGTTTTTGTTTTGTTTTTGTAAAGTCTACCAAATGGTGTGTTTTTGCACTTTTCGTTTGTGTTCCATTTGGTAGCCTATGCTTGTGTTTTTTGGAGCACTGAATACTTTGTATTGTGTTAACTGTGCCAATTAAATATACTTGGTAAGCAGATAGTCATGTGTTATGTCCTTTTCTATGCATATTGTCTTTCAAAAGTAAATTAAATTAGCCATAATCCCACACCAGACCATTACTATCCACTTATTGTTACAATGACATCACTTCAAGGTGGTGTAAGTGATATTTCTTTGTTAAAAGAAGTGTTAAATAACTATATTTTGATAGAAATCACTGCTATAGAGTGTTCAACAGGTTCCTTCCCATCTCTCCAGCTCTTTAGTGAACAGATGATACTGCACATTTTCAGGTCAGGATACCAATTTCATATAATCAGGAGAGAGAACTCATACAGGAAGTGATGAAACATATAAATGAGCAGACACAATTTGAACTGGAACACTCAAATCGAAGCCGATAAAGGATCTTTGTAGGGTTCTCTCTCCTGATTGGATGAAATGTGTAACCCACCTGAATAGTTTTTCTTCTGTTTATTAAAGAGATGGGGAGACCGCTGTTACTGAACAAACACTCTATAACAATGATAACTAGAATATGTACCTTAAACTTTTTAACAATCAACTTTTTGTTTTATGACTTACTTTATATCACCTTTGAAAAGGATCTAAACCCTAGGGCACAAAATGTGTGAGTTTGCTGCCATCTGAAGGTAAGAAATGATAATAATCTAAAGCAGGGGTCTCTCTCAGCAAGGACCCCCTAGCTGAGAGAGAGATGAAGCTTGGTCTTTTACTCGGTCTGCTATTTTTTCATAAATAGCTCCATTGACTATCATCAGTGTTGTGTAAATTAATGTTTTTGTTCATTTCAGACTTTTAACCACTTAAACCTTCAATACTTAGTACTTGATTGATGAAGAGAGGTGATCATGTTATTAGAGGCAGGTGTGTGAGAGCACTTGATAAAACTTGATTTGTTAGTAGTAGCAAAGAGAGTACATCCTCTTAATTGCTTTGTCCAATTTGATGTTTTTTTTCTCCACTTACCCTCTACTTACCTTCACCAGGAGAATGAAGTTATAATTCATGTGGAAGTTATAATTTCATGTTAGTGATAATTTCATGTGATGTGTGTATAAAAAAGTGAATATTAAAAAACAATAGTTATAAATAGCATGGTTATTTTAAAGAGGACAGGACACCATTTCATGTTGCATTGTATGTAATGTTTGTTGTCAGTTTTACTCCATGACCCTTAAGGGTCCGCAGTAAAAGAACAAATGGGAACGTATCTGGGTTCTATGTTCCCCGCTTACAACTCTAACACTAACCCTAATCCTCCTAACCCCTTTGGTAAGTGGGAACATAAGAACCCGGGGACTGTCGTTTCTTTCTATGGGTAAGTGGAGTTTAGCTCGCTGTTGAGCTGAAGTTAAGCTCAAGAACAGCTCAAACACTGAAGATTTTACAGTGTAGATTAAAAAGACATTGTAACAAATGCGGATTTGTGGCCTAATGTATATCAAATTGGGGGTCCTTGAAATAAAAAAAGTATACAGGATTTATGTTCATTGCAACTGCTTTTTGTTAAACAAAATAACATACAAAGGATATGCACATAGGCCTAAAGTATAGCTTCAGCCTTTTTTTTGGTCACCCTAAAAAAAAAAGGAAAGTTCAAATATACAGTAATGTTCTATTGTGGATATACTGTTGATGCTCGAAATAAACTAAACTAAACTGAACTAAAGGAAGCACAGCATAGGGCTCAGCATGCAACCCTGGGAGGCTCTGGTGTAGAGGTGTCACTTCCTTGACAACCTGCATGGGCTTGGTAGTTCTGCGTAGCCAGACGTTCAGAGTCAGATATCTCAGTCTACTGATATGTCTGGTAAATTAATTAATACAAATATGTCTGTTAACATCTAAATTCAACGTAGGGGAGACTGTCACTGGGCTTGTTGTCTGTATCGTTGACAACTGTAAACCTGCTTCAACTACTGAATGACACCTCGACGCATGTCCACACGCACATGAATGCACATGAACGCACATATGCGCAGACATACACACACAGAACTTCTGCTAGGTTGTGCATGACATGTAGCTTCCATTTGTTGTGTTTTTACTTTTTATACACAATACTGTCACAGAAGCTATATTTAAAAACATCAATAAAACAGTATTCTGTATGTGCGTGTGTTCACTTGGGGGCGGCGTGCGTGCGTGTGAATGTGTGTGTGTGTGTGTGTGTGTGTGTGTGTGTGTGCATGTGTGTGCACGTGTGGCACACCAGTGTGGCTGAGCATCTTACCAGACAGGAAATGGACCCTTCAGCCAACCAGAAGCAGAGGGGGCTTTGTCAAACAACGTACTGCAACTGTCTCTCAGTCAGGTTGTCAGGATGAAATTTGCATCAACCTGTATGATAACATGTGAGTACTTTTTTAATTTTAATTTGCATTTTAATGAGACAGAAATCCACTGTCACCAAACTAGGTTATTAAAGTGCTGGAGGGATGGTTAAGTGTTTTTATCTAAAGCAAATGGAAGCTCAGGTTGAAAATGGATGAGGGCCATTACTATAAAGCAAGGGTTCTCAACCTTTTCAGGCCGTGATCCCCCAAAATAATCCTATTTAAACTGGGGACGCCCCACACTGGGGGCGGCAGTAGTTCAGGGCTCAGGGCGGTGGCTGAGGGGTAGAGTGGCCGGGTAGAGTGAACTGGAAACCACAAGGTTCCCAGTTCGATCCCGGGCTGGGGCGCTCCGCAAGAGTTAGTGTCGAAGTGTCCTTGAGCAAGACGCTGAACCCCTAATTGCTCCCGATGAGCAGGTTGGTGCCTGGCATGGTTTCCTCCACCATCGGTGTATGAATGTGTGTGTGAATGGGTGAATGTGATGCACAATCAATGTAAAGCGCTTTGGATAAAAGCGCTATATAAATGCACCATTTACCATATAAATGCACCATTTACCCCGACAAGAACTTGGAATGTATAGGAGTTGTAATGTAATTGTTTGGCTCAGTTTCACAAATAAATATTGTGGAAAATAGCCGTTCTACAATCTACTCGTAGATTAGCTATTTTCACAATTTTTGCAATTCTTTCTTATATAATTTAACAATTTGGCCAATGTTCGACCAGTTTTTATAGTATAGTGTGTTTTGATGCTGTAATAGTCTTTTTTTTAGGTATTAAAAAGATCTTAGAAGTCCTTAAATTGTCACTTCACTGTCATCTGCTATAAAGCACTATAACTAGCTATATCATTTACCATTGTCTTTGTTAGTTGTGATGTGTACGTATCTTGCCATCCACTTGAGTTAGAGAGATTTTTAATATATAAATAAATGATAGCGCTTGGTGTGAATGGCCCTATAATACAAATGAGTGGATGTGAGGTTTATGCTGCGTTCACACGGGCAGATACAAAGATACAAAACTGCAACTGTAGCTCGATGATGGATGCACACTTGATGTCAACGACCGTGTTGAGCAACACAGATACAAAGCGACAGAGTCACAAATATGCTGTGTATGTATCTCTGTATCTGCCCGTGTGAACGCAGCATTATATGTAACGTTAGTGAACCTGAGGTTCTGTCAGTACAACTCCAATTACATGGAGTGTGGTTAAAGTGTGGAAGTCTACTTGTATCATAAAAGGTCCTCACAGCTAACATCCCCTCTCACCCTGCTGTAGAGAGAACAAACTTTCTGCCAGCCGATCAGGACCCAGCAGGTTTTAAAACTTGGCATTATTGAGGGTTAACAAGGTTTGATTCTATTGTCACTTTCTCAGTTTCAGCAGTGAAATAATCTATTATGATGTACTGACTGCTTTTAGTGTAAAGTGTCTTTGGGTGACGTATGTAGAGCGCCCTATGTCTATGGTTATCTAAACATATTGTTAGTGTTTATTACAGAGCTTATCTAAGACTGTCCAGACTACTAAACAGGCCTGGCTTGACAAAGACTTAGACATCACTATTAAGGAGGACTCAGACAGACAGAAATTATGCAAATCCATTCAGTTCATAGTAATGCGCACATACTGTACAATACGTACTGTAAAAACCTGTTGTTAATAACATCTGTTCTTTAATTCATCACCTCTTTGCCTTGAATGTGGTTGTGAAACTGGTATCCATTGTTTCTGGTCCTGTTACAAAGCTTTAAGTTTGTGTTATTCCAATAGATTGTCATCCTCATGTTTTCTACTGGCTTTGCTGATGATTCAAATCATTAAAAAGACATCATGCATTTTTGTGCTCTGGCAATCTGACCTGTAGAAATAAAGTTAATAATGTTACACTCAATAAGCTATTTAAACATTCAATCTTTCATTGAGGAAGAATATTTTCTTTAGACCAAGAGGTAGAGAGAATGTGTGAAAAAGAGAGGAAGAGAGAAATAGACAGAGAAAGAGAGAGAAAGAATGAGTGTGAAATATTGACAGAAACAGGAAGTCAGAGACGAAAACACACAAAGTTACGTGAAGTGTAGTACAATGTAAAGCTGTACAGTCTTTCTTATTTCTGTCCATTCAACCATTGTATTGTGTGTTGACATTGTTGTTAGTTTTATTGTATGTGTCCATAATATAATCCATAATGAATAATCCATGATGAGATTGCTCTTGGTTTAGATCTAGTCACATTTCATTGGTGTGTGGATCATTAGTTGTCTGTGGATGGACTGAATGCAGCTCTAGGCTCTGGCTGCAGGACAATCATAGAATTGAATATTGACTATGATTCATGCACATGAAATTAATTTAATAACACAAATAAATGAACTGAACTACAGTATGAAATCAATTGAACTATTGATCTGAACCGAATAGAGAGCTGAATTGAATAACAATGATTAAAAAATACGTCTGTCTGTCTGTCTGTCTGTCTGTCTGTCTCTCCACAGTGCTGTATCTCCTCGTCTGCTGTGGACCTGCTCAAACAGATGGTGAGACAACTACGATACATTGCATTATGGGTAGTGTGAGACAAGCCATCTGATGTGTTTCAACCATCCTGTTAATATAAACTAGCGTTAATTCTGGGATGCCAACGTCAGCGAAGAGAGAGAGAGAGAGAGAGAGAGAGAGAGAGAGAGAGAGAGAGAGAGAGAGAGAGAGAGAGAGAGAGAGAGAGAGAGAGAGAGAGAGAGAGAGAGAGAGAGAGAGAGAGAGAGAGAGAGAGAGAGTGTCTGTCTGTCTGTCTGTCTGTCTGTCTGTCTGTCTGTCTGTCTGTCTGTCTGTCTGTCTGTCTGTCTGTCTTATGGTTTATTCCGTGGTCTACTGACCAGTTCAAATCATCCACAACTATCAATAGAATCAGGGAACAATACATATATTTTTATTTTAACATACAGTACATGAACTGTTTCTCATGTCTCTGCCCCCCAGCCTCTATCAGACTCAGGCCTGACAGGTCTCAGTTCGCTAGATATGAGTCTGTCTTTCTGAGCTGTGAGGACAGACAGTCTAACTCTACTGTCTGGAGAGTGAAGAGGACCAACATCAAAAACATCACCTCAGAGTGTGTCAGGTGGGGGAGGATGAACAGCACAGGATGTCTTGTCAGGTTTTTGCACCGGATGGATAGTGGATTTTACTGGTGTGAGTCTTCGGAGGGAAAGAGTGACACGGTTAAAGTCACTGTGACTGGTACGTTCTTTAAATAAACAACTTTGGTGTCTTTTTTTCTGTTAAAGAGTATTTTATGTTCATTGATTGACTGAGGTTTTTATTAACAAAATGAATATAATGTACATGTATATATATATATATATATCTGTCATAAGATTATAATACAAAAAAAGCTTGAGAGCTTATTTTCTGTTTGTAAAAAAAAAGTGTGTTTGTTTCGTTTTGTTTATATTTATACAATTTAAAACCTCATCATGTTGGGATAGTGTTGCTCAGAGTGATGTGCAGTAGGTGGCCAGTGACTTTGACCAGTTTCACTTTCAAAACCTTTGCATCGGAATGCGATGTGTTTAGTTCATATACATTTTTTCATATAGAGTCCTATCCGCAAATCCACCATTTAACTTCCACAATCCACATGATCCAAACCATTGTTGTGTGCCGCATTCTGTTTGTGTGACATGCATGATGCAACGGTTTTGAAAGTGAAACTGGTCAAAGTCACTGGCCACCTACTGTAACCTCAGTCAAATGTTTCTTCTATTCTGATGTTAATTGTCATTGTTCAGGTGGAGATGTGATCCTGGGGATGACTGTACTTCCTGTGATGGAAGGAAGTGATGTCACCCTGCACTGCTGGTACGAAAATAAGACAACAGGGAAACCATCCTCTGACCTCCCAGCTGATTTCTATAAAGATGGATCCCTCATCAGGACTGAGTCTACAGGACAGATGACCATCCACAGTGTTTACAAGTCTGATGAAGGATTCTACAAGTGTAGCATCTCTGACCGTGGAGAGTCACCAGAGAGCTGGATGGATGTGAGAGGTGAGATCCTTGTATCACATACACACTATATGAAGAGTGATGAAAGGACTGGTTGTGCTGATTGGTCAGGAGCTTAACCCTGCCTAGGGCTGATATGACAGTTGACCAGTCAGTGCAAGTTAAGTCATATGTTCCCCAGGGGTTATATCGCAGTTCAGCAATCAGTGCAAAGTTACAATGTGAGGTCAGCTGACACTGTGAGTGTGCTCTCACCGTCAAACAAGATGAATCTCAGTCGCCAAACAAGGTACATTCAAAGCTGAAGAGAATTCAGCCGAATTCAACCAGCTCATGCTGGGGATAAAAATAAATACAAAGTAATGCACAAGTTTGTTTCAACCCATGTTTCGATCCAATGTTATTCAATCACAAGCTCTTGTTAATCTTTTTCATTGGTTCGATATTTGTTAAACCCACAGACACACGTAACCACTTTAACTTTCACTTTCAAATCTTTTGGAAAACAGCTAAATTAGCAGATCTACAAGCTCAACGTGGTATGATGTGCCACGTTGTGAGCTTGTAGATCGGGTATTTCTGCTACTTTTGTGCGACACTCTTGTCCAACGAAGTGGGGCTGGTTGGACATTAAAAGTTGAGATACAATTGAGGTTTCTGCCCCACAGCAACAACATAGGTTGTTGTAATAGGGGTAAGTGGTGAAGGGAATCTGTGTGTCATTCTCCTTCAGATATTCCGGACTCCAAAGACAACGACCAACCAGACCCTCCCTCTCAGCCTCCAAATTTCTACCCTCTGATGGGGGCTGGAGTCTCCATCTTTCTGCTGATTCTGGGTCTGTGTCTCTGGAAGAAATGCAGAGGTGAACTGATGTGCACGCACGCACGCACGCACGCACGCACGCACGCACGCACGCACACACATTTACACTATACACTGTACTTGTGTATTTTAACTTGTCCAATATAATACAATACATGACTTATTTCACAGCATATGCACTTCCAATACTGTGTGTTCACATTGATGATACTGTACGTGGTCTTTTTGTATTTTATTTACAGATCCATGTTGTATCAGGTAAGAACAGTAGATCTCTGTCTATTCATCTACATGACAGCACTAGATTCCATCTTGTTTTCTACTTCATTACTGATAAATATTTATCTTTTAATTAAAGACCTGTACAGTCTCAGGAAACCAATCAGGGCTCAGCAGCAGACCAGAGGACCAATCAAAGTGGAGCTCCTGATGATCTGTACATCCCTCTGCAGCACGGTCAGTCTTTGAACCAATCATGTTGGTTAAGAACACTTCTGTTCTGAATCCACTGCAGTGCGTCCAGCTTTGTCGAGCGTCTATAGTCTCGATACGAACACAATTGGCCTGTGTTCGGGGGTGGGAAGCCGGATGGGGAGGGGGATATTTGTCACTGCACGTACTCCTACGGGCTGGGGCGGCACCTGTCAGCAGGGAGTGTTGGGCGGGAGGAGTAGGACGGAGGCTCTACGTCCTCCCGGTGGGGGCTCCTCACTGGGAGGTGAGCCAGTAGGACAACAGCAGTGACAACACACAAATGTGTGTGGGAAGGAATTCATTCGTATATCGACTAAATTGGGGAGAAAAAAATAGAACCGTTCTGACAAGGACTGGTTCTATTAACTATCTATTTATCTATTTTTCTCTTTTTAAATCTCCGACAGTCTCATAGGCCCGAAGGCGGATATTATGGATGTATCCAAAATCACTCCCTACTCACTATAAAGAGCACTATACAGTATAGTGATTATGCCTTTTTGTAGTGTTGTCCGAATGTACAGTGATAATTATTATATTCTATATAGTGGACTCATTCTATCCCAAAATGTATTGTGAAAGGTAGGGCATAGACAAATCCACAGAAGCGCTGCCTGTAGGCAATCATAACTGCGGTGTCGCGGTGCGGAGCGACAGCTGCTTGACACCGCAGTTATGATTGCCGTTCTGTGGATTCGTCTATTGAACCAACCATTGGTCACTATCACAAATCCTATGCATTGGGTTGAAAGAAAAATGCCAACATTGATCTGGCACGTTTTAAATGTGTGACCTGTGTAGAGTCCAAAATGTGTTTTTATTTTTTATTTAATGAAGTGCACTAGGACTGAATAATAAATGCAACATCCATCCTCAAATTGGAATCACATGTTGAGGGGCCTCTAGAGATTAACTGAGTAATTAACTAAATTGAAATAACTAATTTGAAATAACAAAAATAAACACCACAATAATGATTATTTTGTTTAACTTTAGGCAACACAAGCGTTTATGGTGTGATCAATGACTCTGATTCTGAGCCTTCTGATGAATATGAAAATGAAAATGGTACAGTATACAGTATATATTTTTTAGACATTCCATCCATATCTAATTTCATTTGGTTTTACTGTAGAATGTTAATGTTAGGAGTGTCATTTTTGTTTTTGATTTTTTGCATCAAAGTGGGGTTCCTGATGATGTGTACTGCCCACTGCAGCACGGTCAGACAGACAGACAGACAGACAGACAGACAGACAGACAGACAGACAGACAGTTGGTTTCTGTCGTTAAATTCATTTAGCATTAGGCCTAAGTGTGAAACATAGGATAAGTAGAGAGTAGAGATATATATTTTTTTAAAGTAGGATAGACAAATAGACTTCTTCACCCTATAGCCATCTGCACTTGCTGCGACTGAGTTAACATAATGTATATAACCTGACACCTCTGACAGGACAACTGTCTAACCTTTATAGCTGAATATAAGTGCATTAAAGTCGATCAGTTCAGATGTGTTCGTCCTTCCCTACTAATTTGCAGAATAATGAACACAATTGAAACCATGTTTAAAATAAAACAACAATTTGTCCACTTTAATGTTTACCTTTAGGCAACACAAGTGTATATGAAGTATCAAGACGATCTGATGTCTATGGAAATGGTACGTTATACTGTTTAAATGTTCTCATATTATACTGCTGTCTAGAGTTATTCATATTTTGTGGTCAAGTGGTTGTTGAGTAAATGTCCAGCAAGCAGAGATATATCTATGTGATTTATTAAGATGGAATGGGAACTGAACTCAGTGAACGACAAAAGTTGAACTCTATCAACTAACTGACAGATGAATACACCAACATTTTTATCAAACTGTTCAATGACCCATATTCTGCAAAGCTACTAATTGTCTTTCAACTCATGTTTCAGTCACAGTATCACCAAGACCTAAATCTGAAGTTGATCCAGTTTATTCAAATCAGCAATAAGTCTACAAAATAAATGTGGAGGTAATGCTATGTGTATCATCTGCATATGTTTTTACAATAATAAAAAAAAAAGCTGTACATTCCACTGTTAATTAAGTAGGCCTATTATCCTATTACATAAAATACCAGACTACATTGTATTGCATGTTCAATGACAGTCTATCCTGTACATTTACACTGTAACTTTGTTTCAGGTCTTTAGATCAAGACGTGTATGACAACCCAACATGACAGATGGTTCAAACATCAAATCACCATAGAAATAAATACATAGAGTATGTTTATGTGTTGGCATGTGCTTGCATAACTTTGGCATGACATGTTTTGTTTTATTTTAAACATGCTTTCAAATGGTTTTAAGATATCCTGTGTTGTTCACTCCCTGCTCTGAAGCTGTTCACCCAACCTGTTGTTGTGTGGCCGCTCACACAACCACAACATTATCATTGTCTGTTGCTTTTATATATAATGCAAACTCATTAGGGAATTTGGATTAGGGAATTCTTCATTCCACATGACATTTAATTATGAACCCAGATCATTTAATAAAACAATCGACTAATGTGTAACAATTACATTAAATTTCCTGAAGGCTAAACGGGTCCATTTTGGTTACATTTGTACACACTCAGAGTTAAATTAACACTTAAAATTTTGACAGTGTAGACAGCAATGTCTTTCAATGTTAAGCCAGTGCACGAGAGAAGGCTATATCTGTACAGAATAATTTACTTATTGGACTGTGTATTGGCCTATACATACATTTTAAACTAATAAAAAAAGGAAAAAAACATCAGAAAAATATGTTACCATTTCTGCTTATCTAAGTAACTTATTTTTTCTGTCTCCTTATTTTGTTTGTTTTTGTAAAGTGGTGTGTTTTTGCACTTTTTGTTTGTGTGTTGAAGTGTTTAATGGCTCTATACTAACAGTAATTATTGTCACTAGACCATACCCGGTGAAGGGCGCAGGCGAAAGTAGTTGCAAAGTTGGGGTTAATGCACGTCCTGTCGCGGTTTCTCCCCCGCGCGCGCCCCGTCGTGGCGCCCCCCTATTTTTAAGTATTTTTACGGTTTTTCTCAACTTTTAGGTATTTTTAGTGTTTTTATCAATTTTTAAGTATTTGTACTTTGTTTTTCAACTTTGAAGTATTTTTACTCATTTTCAGTACTTTTAAGTATTTTTACTCATTTTGAGTACTCTGAATTATGTTTACTCAAGGTATTTGAGTATTCTCTCCGTCCCTCTCTCTCTCTCTCTCCATCTCCCTATTTTCACAATGCATTGCGAGGCATTGTGAGCTTGTAGATCTGCTATTTTCACAACGCATGGCGACGCGTTGTGAGCCTGATGATGAGGTATTTTCAAACATTTTAGTACTTGTACTTTTGGAACTTTTAAGTATATTTTGATGGCAATGCTTTTGTACTTTAGGCCTTTAACTTGTGTCAGAGTACTTATACATTGCAGTATTGATACTTTTACTTAAGTTGAAAATGTGAGGACTTTGTCCACCACTGGGCGTTTTTTTAATGTTATAGGGGGGTGTTGTGATTTATTTCATATAAATGTAATTGCAGGAGTAGTTAAAACAGTTAATAAAGGAATGTATCAATTTAGAGTTTAAGAAACGCATATGATTATTTCATTGCATGGTGTGTGTATTTGTTTCAACCTTTATTGTGAAGGAACCACCGGAAGTGCTAAGCTATTCATTCCGTGTTTACATAACACTCTTGAGATGGTACATCCGGTAGATGTGTTGTTGTCGTGCGTGCTGAAAGCACGTTGATTGGGGGACAGGGCCACTACCATGATCCGAGGCTTCTGGTGGCGCAGCAGGCCGCGATTCCCGCGAGCTGCGTCCGCGACATTGTGACATTGTGTCACAGTCAGAAACCCCCAGAAGTCACCAAATGAACACTGTTCAACGGGCTAATTAGTTAGCATTGATGACATTGACCATACTGACGTTCATACAGGTTGTTGATAAGATGTTTAACGTAGCCGTTTGAGTGACGACAGCAGCGTTGGTTAACATTAGCGTTAGCCGCATGCTAGCGCCAAACGTCCGTTAGCTTAGCATCACGCTAACGGCTCATATTAACTTGGTTTGGCTAATAAACATTAATCCCAACTAACGCCAACACAGTAATGGATGTAAACATACACAGACATGCTTTGGACATTATTATCAGGTTGCATGTTGGTGGTATGGGGTTCGTTTGGTTTGGCCTCGTTTTCATAGACCTCGTTGCTTGTTTCTCTCGCGAAACCTGTGGCCATGTTTCCCATTCAACCCGGAAAAAAACCCTACGTCCGCTGCCACTACTGCTCCCGGTTTGGCTACAATGGGAAACATGGCCACAGGCTGACTAAATAAGCGATTTAAACGGGTAGTTTCGCTGGCGACCTAAAATATTATGCAGCCGACCAAACCTTAAACATCCGTGCGGTTTAGAATCTACCATTAGTTTTGGGATACGATGTATACAAAAGGGTAAACAGCGGAGCCTTGGCGGACGTTCGCCCGATCCTGGAAGAGAACGACATAGAACCGTTCTTTATGGAGCTAATGTGCATCGTGTCATGTGTGGGGAAACAAATCTGGAGTGTTTACTTTCCACAGCAGAGAGTGGGCGGGGTCTATGGTGTAGGGTCGGCGTCGGTGTTGCCATGTCCGCCGATTGTAAGCGCTTTAGGGCCAATGTTGGTGTTATAGGGTTCGTTTGGTTTGGCCTCGTTTTCATAGACCTCGCTGCTTGTTTCTCTTGCGAAACCTGGCACACAACGACGCATGCGCAGTTTGATCAAGAGACCACTCTACCACCAACCACCACCACCGTGAGCTTACTAGAATTATAATAGGATATTGTGTTTGTTCAGTAACAGGGGTCTCCCCACCTCTCCAGGCTCAGCTCTTTAGTAATCATAAAATACATTTTCAGGTCGGGATACCAATGTCATCCAAATGAGAGAACTCATACAGGATAAACAAGAGAATTTGGAAGTGATGAAACAAATAAATGAGCAGACACAATTGGAACTGAAACACAAGCTGATGTGTTATCTTGGGATTACATTTGTAACCTATACCTGAAAGAGCTGGAGAGACAGGGAGAGTGAGACCCCTGTTACCGAACAAACACTCAATGATTAGCATCAGAGTGTAGAGCTTTAACCTGTTAACAAAACAAAACAAAAAGTTTTGTTTTAATTAAAAATGTTCACTTACAGCTCATTTAAAGAGGATCTAATCCATAAACCACAACATGAGTGGGTTTGCTGCTGCCATCTAGAGGTTAAACATAATCTAAAAGGCTATGCTTACACCAGTACAGTGTTATCAAATTAATAATGGGTGCGTTAGATATTAGGTGTTCCACAAAATTGGCTATACGTTTAATTGAATTGTCCTTGAATACTTGTGTGTTTAGCATAGAGGGTGGACTTACCATCAAAAGGCTACTTATTATTATTAGTAGTAGTATTAGTATTTTTTATTATCAAGGGTTTGAACGCATCTGGACAAATTTGTAATATGTGAAGACTACTGTGAAATCTATGAATTCTCAAGTCAACTGAAAACACATAATCTTTAGCCAGACAAAAATAGACATAGGCCTTTAGACGTATTTAATGCAAAACAATGTTTATAGTAAGAAAGTAACTGGCTCACAGCGCAATATTTACTGTGTAGAAAGGAGGATTAATAGTACAATGATCAAAAACATAATTATGGATACAGCAGCACAAACATGACACAAAGCTGCGCCAATCCATAATTTCTTTAGGCTATTGTGCCGATCAGTATCAGAATGGAGTTCTATTGCAGTGGTTCTCAACCTGGGATTTTATTTGGGGGGGTACCCCAGATGACAGTGAAGTGAAAATTGAAGGACTTTTAAGACCTTTTTAATACCTAAAAAAGAAAAAGAAAAAGACCATTACTGCATTAAAAGTAATCAACAAACTATACTATAAAAACTGGTCAAACATTGGCCAAATTGTCAAATAATTTCAGAAAGAGGCAAAAAAAATGAAATTGCGAGGCGTCTTATGGTTTATTCTGTGGTCTCTGTCTCAGCAGAAGTTCCAAACAGTGGTGATGTTATGAGAGGTGAGTCTATTTGTCTTCTACTGACCAGTTGTTCAAATGATCCACAACCATTGATAGAATGACTTGTTATAGTCTAAATCATGTGGATGATATACATGGGCATAGTGGCATACTGTACATGAATGGAGTTCTATTTTACACCTTGCCACTTATAGTGGCCCCTGTCTATGATAGTGGCACAGTGGCACAAACGTGACACAAAGCTGCGCCAATCCGTGAAGCCGGTTGTTGTTGAGGAGCTCCTCCAAAGTGTCCTCTCATTGGCCCAAATAATGTATTTATTGTGCCAATCAGTATCGGAATGGAGTTATATTGCAGTGGTTCTCAACCTGTGGGTCTGGACATGATTTTTGGGGGGTCCCCGAAGACAGTGAAGTGAAAATGTAAGGACTTTTAAGACCTTTTTAATACAAAAAAAAAAGAAAAGACCTTTACTACATCAAAAGTAATCAACAAACTATAAAGATTGGTCAAACATTGGCCTAATATAGCCGATCTACAAGCTCACTTGCCTCGCAACATGAGGCGCTGTAAGCTTGTAGATCTGCTATTTTCACAATATTTACCTGGAACCGAGTCAAACAAAATGTAATGCCTCAACTCCTACATTCCAAGTGCTTCATTAAAAGGAAGCCTGATAGGGGAATCAGTACCAGAGCAACCACTCGAGGAGATTGCGAAGTGCCGCACCGGCAAACAACATTTGGTCAAAATGTCCTCTCAGTACAGGGTTGTGTAGCATGGAATGGCCTTCCTCTGCGTATAAGGGATTTTGCTACATTTCCGTCTTTTAAAATAACAACTTGAAAAGATGGTTGCTTCAAAACCAAAGCTGCAACCATTTGTGATCTTGTTTTAGGTTTATTTTTATGCTGTGTTCCCTATGTAATGTTATGTAAACGTATTCCACTGTTTGTCTGTCTGTCTGTTTTCTGATTTTATGTTTTTTTGTGAGGACTGTGGATGAAAACTAGCATATTTGCTAAATCCGATGTATTTACGTCCATGTGACGTCCTTTAATATGCATTGTCCTGTCCAAATAAACAAATAAAGTAAGTAAAGCTTGTCAGGGTGGGGGGTCCCCCTGTTCAAATGTGATTATTTCCGGGGGTCACAGCCTGAAAAGGTTGAGAGCCACTGTTCTATTGTACACGTTGCCACTTACTGTATAGTATTGAGGTGTGACTTCCTTAACCTGGGCTTGGTACTGTAGTTTTTTATAGCCAGACGATCAGCCTACTGAGATGTGAGGTAAATTAATAAATATATGTCTGCTAACATCTGAATTCAATGTAGGGGAGACTGTTAATGGACTTTGTATCTGTATCATTAACAGCTGTAACTGTGCTTCAACTATTGAAGGTCACCCGCCTCTGCCTGTGTGTCCTGCATCTGCATGTCCACACGTACATGAACACACGCACGCATGCACACTGTCCTCACAGAACTTCTGCCAATGTTAAAAACATTATTGTGCGCGGGCGTGTGTGGGTGAGCATCTTACCACACAGGAAATGGACCCACCCAGAAGCAGAGGGGGGTCTTTGTCAAACACCAAAGTTGTCACTCAATCAGTTTCAGTCAGGTTGTCATCATGAGGTTTACATCAACCTGTATAATATCACTTTATTAATTCATTTATTTTATTTTACTTATTTCAGTTGACACTTACCATTAAAATGTATTTAGTTGAGCACATTTTCTCTTTTCATTAATCTGCTTTGCTCTCATTTTCATTTAAAAACACAAAAATCCATATTTTGTTACCAAACAAGGTTATTAAAGCTGTTATTAATGCTGGAGAGACGGTTTAGTGTTTTTTATCTGAAGCAAATGGAAGCTCAGGCTGAAAATGTGCAAATTTCTGGTTGTGGGGTTTAGATGAAGAGAGGCCTGTCTGTAAACGCTTTTATTACAGAGCTCATCTAAGACTGTCCAGACTACTAAACAGGCAAGGGACAAAGACTTTTGTTCTACTGGGCTTTGCTGATGCTCATATCACTAAAAAGACATCATGCACATTTTTGCTCAATGAACATACCTTGTAGAAATAAAGCAAATTAAACATGGAATATTTTATTGACAAAAATGTATATTTGTTTTAGACCAAGAGGTAGATAGATGAAATGAGACAGAACATCTAAGAGAGAATGTGTGAAAAAGAGAAAAAAATAATGAGCGGATTGAGAGACACAGGAAGTCAGAGAGGAAAACAGAATGAGACACCACATTAAATATAACACTACCGGTATTATTCCAAAGAAGCCCACACCTCTCAAATAAGAAAGCACCACAGCGGATGCTGACACACACACACACACACACACACACACACACACACACACACACACACACACACACACACACACACACACACACACACACACACACACACACACACACACACACACACACACACACACACACACACACACACACACACACTGTACACACACTGTACACACACACGGAAATGAAAAAGGTTATTGGAAAAACACGGCCCTCTCACACATTAGACGGCCAAACTAATATCAGTCACACACTTACGCACGTACCTACATGCGTAGGTACGTGTGTGTGTGAGTGTGTGTTTGTGTGTGTTGCATGTGAAGCATGAAGTCAGCTCCTCTCTGCTCTGGGTCATAGTTGGGTCAAAGCATTAACTTGTATTTCTATTTGTAATGATCTTGTGACTTAAAGTAATTAGCCTATAAGCCAGAACACAAGTAACCGGCTATGTAACAGGTCAGTGTGGTAAGAATATTTAAAGAATAATGTAAAATGGAGTTTTCTATTTTATATAAAGAATATTGTAATGTAGTTGTACACATAACACCCCAAACTGCAGAATAACACAAGCCAAGCTCAGTGGTTTACCTGTGATCCTAGTTTACTGAGGCACTGCACTGTCACTGTGTTTACCTTGCTATTGTAAGTCGCTCTGGATAAAGAGCTGCTAAATGCCTACATTGTAAATTGTTAATGTATGAGAAAGATTATTTAAATGAATTTGATAACACAATTAAATAAAGTTATGGACTATGGAGCTATGGAATGTAATTAACTTTACATGAATTGAATAACCCTGGATTAGTAAAGATCTACAATATCTCTGTCTGTCTGTCTGTCTGTCTGTCTGTCTGTCTGTCTGTCTGTCTGTCTGTCTGTCTGCCTCTCTCTCTCTCTCTCTCTCTCTCTCTCTCTCTCTCTCTCTCTCTCTCTCTCTCTCTCTCTCTCTCTCTCTCTCTCTCTCTCTCTCTCTCTCCACAGTGCTGTATCTCCTCATCTGCTGTGGACCTGCTCAAACAGATGGTGAGACAACTTCAATGCATTGCATTATGGGTAGTGTGAGACAAGCCATGATGTGTTCCAACCATCCTGTTAATACACAATAAACGTTAATTCAGCGCGAGAGAGAGAGAGAGAGAGAGAGAGAGAGAGAGAGAGAGAGAGAGAGAGAGAGAGAGAGAGAGAGAGAGAGAGAGAGAGAGAGAGAGAGAGAGAGAGAGAGAGAGAGAGAGAGAAAGAAAGAAAGAAAGAAAGAAAGAAAGAAAGAAAGAAAGAGAGAGAGAGAAGGGGGAAGGGGGAAGGAGGAAGAGAGAGGGGGAGAGAGGGAAATTGTTATTGAACAGTTCCGCAGTCATTACTCTGTCTGTCTGTCTGTCTGTCTGTCTGTCTGTCTGTCTGTCTGTCTGTCTGTCTGTCTGTCTGTCTCATGGTTAATTTGGTGATGTTATGAGAGGTGAGTCTGTTTGTCTTCTACTGACCAGTTGTTCAAATAATTCTCAACTATCAATGGAATCAGGGATCTGTAATAAGAAATGTGTTTTTGGATTTTAACATACAGTACATGAAATCAAATGTTTTCTCTGTCTCTGCCCCCCAGCCTCTATCAGACTCTGTCCTGATAGATCCCAGTATTTCAAATTTGAGTATATCTTTCTGAGCTGTGAGAACAGACAGTCTAACTCTACTGACTGGAGAGTGAAGAGGACCAACTTCAGAAACATCACCTCAGAGTGTGGTGTTGGTGATGCTGATGGTTTTACGTGGGGAAAGATGAACAACACAGGATGTCATGTCTCCATGATTCCCAAAACAGATAGTGGAGTTTACTGGTGTGAGTCTTCAGAGGGAAAGAGTAACACCGTTGATATCACTGTGACTGGTACGTTCAATCAACAACTTTGTTTTGTTTTTTTTGTATGTTAAAGAGTCTTGCATGTTAATTGATTGATTGAGGTTTTTATTGACAAAATGCATACTTTACATGAACATATATTCGTATATACTGTATCTATCCATCTATCAAGGTATTGTATACCTTTGTATACAAATGTGTGTACGTGCGTGAGTGTGTGACTGATATTAATTGTGTGTGTGTGTGTGTGTGTGTGTGTGTGTGTGTGTGTGTGTGTGTGTGTGTGTGTGTGTGTGTGTGTGTGTGTGTGTGTGTGTGTGTGTGTGTGTGTGTGTGTGTGTGTGTGTGTGTGTGTGTGTGTGTGTGTGTGTGTGTGTGTGCGTGTGTGTGTGTTTCTTTTATTCTGTTGGGGAGGGGGGAGTAACATACTGTAAATACATTTCTACAATTTAAACTTCATCATGTTGGGATGGTGTTGTTCAGAGTGATGTTACCTCAGTCAAATGTTTCTTCTATTCTGATGTTATGTATCATTGTTCAGGTGGACCTGTGGTCCTGAGGATGCCTGTACTTCCTGTGATGGAAGGAAGTGATGTCACTCTGCACTGCTGGTACAAAATCAAATATGATAAACCATCCTCTGGCCTCCCAGCTGATTTCTATAAAGATGGATCCCTCATCAGGACTGAGTCTACAGGACAGATGACCATCCACAATGTTAATAAGTCTGATGAAGGATTCTACAAGTGTAACATCTCTGACCTTGGAGAGTCACCAGAGAGCTGGATGGATGTGAGAGGTGAGATCCTTGTATCACATACACACACTTTATATGAGGAGTGATAAAAGGACTGAGAGGTTGTGCTGATTGGTCAGCTGCTGTATAACCCAAGGGCTGATACAACAGTTGACCAGTCAATGCCAGCTAAAGCCATGTCTTCCCTAGGGGTTATATTGCAGTTCACCAATCAGTGCAAAGTAGCAATGTGAGGTCAGCTGACACTGTGACCTCTCTGTGTTCCAATGGATCCAATAGTTATTATTTAATCACACGCTCTTATTAATGCTTTTTGTTGGTTCAATATTTATAAAACCCACAGACACACTTAACCACTTTAACTTTCACTTTCAAATGTTTTGGAAAACAACAAAAACAGCAGATCTACAAGCTCAACGTGTTTTGTGATGTGAGGCGTTGTGAGCTTGTAGATAGGGTATTGCAGTGACCCCACAGAAGTTGCCCGGCCTTAACTTTCTCCTCTAAGGGAACTAGCTCTCTTAGCATTGCCTGTTGCGTGCCGGACTGGTGAGTTTGGCAACCTGGGTTTGGAACCAGCTCAGAGCATTTCGCTATTCACTACAGTTTTTTCGCTACTTTTGTGCAAAACTCTTGTACAACGAAGTAGGGCACTATTTTAAAAACTTTTGAGATAAAAGGTTTCTGCCTGACAGCTACAATATACGTATAGGGTTACAGGCGTATAAGTTGTTAAGACTTATCTTTGTCTTATTCTGCTTCAGATATTCCGGCCTCCAAAGACAACGACCAACCAGACCCTTCCCCTTCCTCTCTGCCTCCATATGTCTACCCTCTGATGGGGGCTGGAGTATACATCTTTCTGCTGGTTCTGGTTCTGGGTCTGTGTTTCTGGAATAAATTCAGAGGTACCGTACTTCACTGATACACACACACACACGCACACACACACACGCACACACGCACGCACGCACGCACGCATGCATGTTTGTTTTTTTACATGTTTTTTGCTCAAACATGTTAAGACAAACACTATAGACCTACTATACAATACTGAGCAATATAATATGATAAATGCTTCACAGCATATAATGCACTTCCAATACTGTTCATTCTGATCACACTGTATGTGGTCTTTTTGTGTTTTATTTACAGATCCATGTAGTGTCGGGTAAGTACCAAGTACAGTAATTCATTTATAATGAATTGCATTTTTATGGCGCTTTTTCTAAGTACTCAAACTTACTCAAAGCGCTTTACAATGGTTCATTCATTCATACAGGGGGGGGGGGGACATTGGGAGGTAGTATTGATCTCTGACTACTCATGAACATGACAGCAGTAGATTCTACTTCAATTTATTTGTATTTATCTTTTAATTACAGACCTGTACTATCTCAGGGAACCAATCAGGGCTCAGCCTCAGACCAGAGGACCAATCAAAGTGGAGCTCCTGACAATGTGCACTGCCCACTGCAGTACGGTTAGTCTGTGAACCAATCACGTTGATTAAGAAGTACACTTCTGACAAGGACCATTGTGGTCCATAGACCATATTCACACGGCGGCCATATTGGAATTTAACATTGAAAGTGCCGCCACCCGGGGTGGCTACTTTCATTGACTTCATAGAAACATGGCCGCCGTGTGAATATGGTCTATGGTACTCAAATCATTCATCGTGCTTGTGTGTATAACATCTCGGATACCTCTGGATTGGTGTAAAACCTTGCATGCACACTTCCAGTAGGCCAAAGAAGAACCTCTACCCCAAAATGTACATAATGCATACATTACGCAGAGCCTATGTCTTACAAAAAGTGACATATATCATATATGCAACGTCCATGCATCTCCAAATTGGAATCACATGTTGAGGGGCCTCTATAGAGATTAGCAGAATAATTAACTAAATTGAAACCATGTTTGAAATAACAAAACTAAACTAAACAAAACTAAGCACTAAATTCATGATTATTTTGTTAAACTTTAGGCAACAAAGTCTATGGCAACCCAATCTATGGTGTGATCAATCACTCTGATTCTGATTCTTCTGATTCTGACGGATACGAAAATGGTACAGTATATGTATTTTTAAACATTCCATACTGTATCTAGTCTCATTTCATTTGGTTTTACTGTAGAATGTTAATGTTAGGAGTGACTTTCTTTTATTCCAGTTTCAAATATTTATCACTTGATTAGAAATGTTTTAGCGCTGCCTGCTGAGCACAGTAACTTCTTAGTGGCACAGTTTTGTTTACAATGTGACAGTGTCACCACTGCCTCGTTGACAAGCTTTCTCATGAAGGAGAAACTGCCATACTGCTTGTATGTTGGTATTTGGTCATATATTTTAGCTGCAACTTCTTTCTTCTTTTTTACAGATCGAATTTATGTCATGTAAGTACAGTATGGATGTCTCTGTCTTTTCATCAACATGACAGCAGTAAATTACATCTTGTTTTCTTCTTCATTTCAGCTAAATATATATCTTGTTTGCATTACAGACCCATTCCGTCTCAGGGAACCAATCCAGGTTCAGCTGTCGAGCAGAGGTCCAATCAAAGTGGGGTTCCTGATGATGTGTACTGCCCACTGCAGCACGGTCAGTCTACAGACAAATAGACAGACAGACGGACGGACGGACGGACGGACGGACGGACGGACGGACGGACGGACAGACAGACAGATACTGTATCATTGTTTTCTGTCGTTTAATTCAGGTGTTGTAGCATCAACAGCAGTAAGTGTGAAATAGATATATGTTATAGATATATGTTTTTAAAAAGCAGGATGAAAATAAAACAACTAGTATCATCTGCATTTTTTCACATTTTCTTAAAGCCGTACATTTCACAGTTAATGAAATATTATCCTAGTAGATAAAATACCAGACTACATTGTACTGCATGTTTAATGACAGTCTATCCTATACATTTATACTGTAACTTTGTTTCAGGTCTTCAGATCGAGACGTGTAGGACAACCCAACATGACTGATGGTTCAAACATCAAATCACCATAGAAATAAATGAGTAATGTTTGTGATATAGGCTGGCATGACTTTGGGAAGACATGTTTTGTTTAATTGTAAACATGCTTTCAAATGGGTTTAAGACACAGTATGTATATTGTTTACTCCCTGCCCTGAAACTGGTCACCTGACCTGTTGTTGTGTAGCCGCTCACACAGCCACAACATTGTCATTGTCTGTTGCTTTTATATATAATGCAAACTCATTAGGGAATTTGGGAAAAATCTTCATTCCACATGACATTTAATTATGAACCCAGATCATGTAATAAAACAATCGACTAATGTGTAACAATTACATTACATTTCCTAAGGGCTAAATGGGTTAATTTGGTTACATTTGTACACTTAGAGTTAAATGAACTTTCAGAATTTTCACAGTGTAGACAGCAATGTCTACCGATTTTTAGCCAGTGCACCAGAGAAGGCTATACAGAAGAAATTGCTTATTGGAATTAAAGAAAACTAGACCATACCCGGTCGACGCATCCTTGGGGGGATATGCGCACATGATCTGGCAACCCGGGAGGCGACATTGTTTGACACATAAACGCTAAAAAGAAGCTGAGATTTGATGAAATTGAAAAACGGGCTTCACAGTTAAGTTCAGATGGTAATGGTCAATGGCTGTGTGCAAAATCAGAGCAATTGGTCCAGCCACTGAGGAGAACCGGGTAGCTTCACCTACCACTACAGACACTCACCACTACAGACAGACAGAGGTTACTAGAATTATAGTAGGATATTTGAATGTATACATACATTTTAAACTAAGAAAGAAAAGGAAAAACTATTGAAGTTATACTGTTACCTTTTCTGCTTTGCTAAGTAAGACAGTTTGTGTTCATCATACATACAGTAAGTGTAAGTGTTAAATGGTTCTATACTGACAGTAATTATTGTTATATTGTGTTTCTTCAGTAACAGGCGTCTCCCCATCTCTCCAGGCTCAGCTCTTTAGTGATCATAAAATACATTTTCAAGTCTGTACCAATGTCATCCAAATGAGAGAACTTATACAGGATAAACAAGTGAATTTGGAAGTGATGAAACAAATAAATGAGCAGACAAAATTGAAACTGGAACACAAGCGAATGTATTATCTTGGGATGAAATGTGTAACCTATTCTACCTGAAAGAGCTGGAGAGACGGGGAACTTGTAGGAGTTGAGGTGTTAAATTTAGTTTGACTTGGTTGTCGGTTCCACAGATAAATATTGTGAAAATAGCCGATCTACAAGTTCACAACGCCTTGCAATGCGAGGTCTTGTGAGCTTGTAGATTGGATTGAATACTTGTGTGTTTAGCCTAGATGGTGAACTTACCATCAAAAGGCTATACTTATTATTATGATCAAGGGTTTGAATGCATCTAATCAAATATGTGATCTGTGATTTCTCAAGTCAACTGAAAACACATAACCTTTGGCCAGACAGAAATATAGGCCTATATATTCTATATATATATAGATGTATTTAAACTATGCACACTGTTTATATAGAAGAAAGTAACTGGCTGACAGCAGTTTACTGTGTAGAAAGGAGGATTAATAGTACAATGATCAAAAACATAAATGGATTCAGTCATATAGAATTAATAGAAATAACTACAGATGAAGACTTGTTATAGTCTATCTCTTATTTGATACCACTGTGGTCTTTTACTCGGGGGACAGAATACACATGTTTTAGGCTCAAAGCATGACAATAACTACGACTCAAAAAATATATAGGTGTTTTTTTGTTGGACAGCAGAGGGCGCTCATGCTCTACCAATAGATGTTAGTTTGGCAGCGATGAAGTGTTGTTTCTCTCTCTTTCTCACTATGCTTTAGTGGACGCATAAACAGATATCTACATTTCATAGCAAACCGTACATTTTTACATAATCATTCAGAGTGGATTATTATTAAGATTTTATAGTATTTTCTGTACTAATCTCTGCAGTATGGATTTCACATTTCTCTATTCCAATCCACACCTTTGTGAGGACGTATCTCACATATTCATATTGAGCAAGCCTATTGTCTTTGATATATTATATCTCTATCAGCTGAGCTCTATGGCATTGGTTCTCAAAGTGGGGTCCGGGGACCCCCAGGGGTCCTTGGGGGGTTCCGGTCCCCAGTAAAGTTAACATATAGCGTCACAATAATTTTAACAACTTTGATTGATTGATTGATGTACTTTATTTAGTAAGACATGAGAACAGTACATGACAGTACATAATAGTACATGGAAGTACAAATTCGCAATACAAGGTCTACTAAACTGGATAGCTCAGTTAAGCACTTAGCTTGTTTAAGATGAGATCCCCATGTACACAAATCATGATGACATATAAGAGACAGACAGATATACACACTACTATACAGAATGTCATACAATCAGTTTACAGGTTACTGGTATGAAGAGTGAAAAATATGTACAAAAGAAGAAAGAGAGAGGGGGGGGGGGGGTAGGTTAGGTTAGGACACGGGGTAGGTTAGGACTTGGACAGGGGCCATTTTTGAATTGCAGCCTCCTGAAGGTGTATCTTTAGGGCATTTTTGAAAGTGAGTAGGGTTTTACACTCCTTTACTCCTTTTGGTAGGGCATTCCACATTTTTGATGAGTAGCATGAGAAACCTTTTATACGTTGGCTATTTTTCTAAAATCTTGAACATTTGATTTAGTCAACATTTTTAACACAAATCTTTGCTTCTTGGGGTCCCTGGCAACATATTTTCAAATGGGGGTCCGTGGACAAATATTTATCAATTAGGGGGTCGATGACCATGACGTGAACAAGTTTGAGAACTAACTATGTGGTTCTCAACCTTTTCAGGCCGCGACCCCCACAAAATAATCATATTTGAACTGGGGACCACCAAGCAATTGTAGGAGATGAGGCATATACATTTTACGTTTGACTCGGTTCCACTGATAAATATTGTGAAAATACAGTAGCAGATTTACAAGCTCGGCGTTGTGAGCTTGTAGATTGTCTATCTTATATTATGCATCCACTATCTTATTTTATTTGACACGTTTCCCCCCCCCCCCCCCCCCCACCTTTTTTTCCCTAAGTATTAAAAAGGAAATTGTCACTTCACTGTCATCTGGGGACCCCCCTGGGGGTCTCGACCCACAGGTTGAGAACCACAGCGACTTCCCCATAGCGCGCGCACCCGGGCAGGCTCATATCGGGAGCGAGCACGCGGAGGTGCGCACCTGTCACCTGACCTGATGATGAATACTGATGACGACGAGAGAGTCACTGCTCCGGGTTCAACACCTACTATTTGCTGTGTCTTTCATTTAATACAGACTTCTAGACTTCTGCTTGTTGTGACATCTGTAGAGAAAGTGTCACCAATCAACAAAAAAACAACAACGTGTGAAATAGGCCAATTAATCTTCGCAGAGGCAGCACTTGATGGTAAATAATATATGGTAAGTTGTGTCTCGAGCTGAGGAGAGACGATAACATTGGCCATGTCTGTGAAACCAGATACAACTTGTAGTTGATACATTTGTCCAATAGCTATATATTGTTTCCAGTGAGCCTTTAGGTCTAGTTTCAACAACATTCATTTCATGTCATGATGTGTATTATATATTCGGAGGAGGATATCAACACTGTATTTATTTTCCCGCCTTTGCAAGGTCTAGGCTATATAATAGTCATGTGTATACAGTAGGTTACTGTAGGGTAGCCTACATATAATTTCGAAGTTTTAAATAATGGTTTCACTAACTATGCCAAGTGTTGTGAGCTTGTAGATCTGCTAATTTCACTATTCTTTTTAAATAGGGCCAAGCATATTAAAAACGTAACAAAAAGTACAGTCTAAAGTACAATATTTGTCTCTGGACTGAAATGAAGGCTAGAGGAGTGAAAGTCATGAGCTTCTAAAATTAAACAAATAGTTTAATTTAATATCTGTGACCTACTTTATTAAAGGTAGGGTAAGTGATATTTTTGGGTTAAAACAAAAAGTATTTTGTTAAAAGGTTGAAACAGTATATTCTGATAGTAATCATTGCTATAGAGTGTTTGTTCAGTAACAGGAGTCTCCATGTCTCTCCAGCTCTTTAATAAACAGAAAATACATTTTTCGGTAGGTGTCAAAATCTCAGCCAATCAGGAGAAAGTAACATTTTTTAAGCTTAATTTGTATAGTGTTCCAGTTCCAATTTTGTCTGCTCATTTCTTAGTGTCATCACTTCCAATTTCACTTGTTTAATCTGTATCCTGATTGAGTTCTCTGTCCTGGTTGGATAAAATTGGAAATGAAACTGAAACTGAAACGAAAATGCATTTTCTGTTTAATAAAGAGGTGGAGAGACAAGGAGACTCCTAATACTGAACAAACACTCTATAGCAATGAGTACTATCAGAATATAGAGCTATTTAATACTTATTTTAACCAAAGCAAATCACTTACCCTACCTTTAAGTAAAGTAGGCTACAGATAAAAAAAAGGAGCTTAACTACAATACTCAAGTAAATATACTTGTCCACCACTGTACAGTCTGTCAACACCGCTTTTTGCTCACAACAGAGCACACCCTGTCATTATTCTCTTTCTTATATTTGGCACAAACATCCTGCATGTTTTAATTGGCATCATATACTACTTAAAGGGATAGTTCACCCCCAAAATGACTTTTTTTCCTATCAATTAGTCACCCCATCGAGACTTGAATTCATGGATATTTTTTTGTTTTTGTCCCATTTCTAAGCAAATAAGTTGATGACCGGCAGCGGTTCTGGTAGGAGACACATAGAGTCTCCATTGTGTCTCCTACCGGAACCGCTGCCTACCGGTCCGATGGTCATTTATTGGCTTAGGACAAAAATATATCCATGCATACAGTATATACATCTTAAAGATGTGTCTTGTAGTGTGACATTTTTTAGGAGATCAACTTTTCCATCTCAGAGACGGCTTTAGTTATAATCAATTGTGGGATACAGATAGGTAAAGGCCGGTTGCTGTAGTAGTAGGCTTTTTGAAAATATATAAATTATATATAAATAAATACTATTACCGTAGTCTCCTCCTCTAGCAGAACCATGCACCCTCCCGTAGAAATATCCACCCTCACAAATATGTCACACTGCTTGGGACTGGAATCACTCAAAATGTCAGGCGACAATTACGGTACACAATGTGTTCTCCTACAATAAAGAAAGCACCTCTGGACAGTATCATATAATGATGATGTTTAACAAAGCAGTTTTTTGGTTTTTTTAAGCTACACTGGTTTTTACCTCTAGGCTTTATACCCTCATGTTTTTAATGTTTTGCTTCTGTTTCTTAGATCTTTTATAGTGGTGTGATGGTTTTTATGCACATTTTTATTGTAAGCACTTTGAGATTTACCCAAATGTAAAGTGAATTGTTATAAATAAAATCCATTAAAAGAAAAAAGTAGGGGGCCTAGTATAGGCTCCGGGTGGACCCTAGTCAACTAAGTATACACGATTAAGTGTTTAAAACGGATATATGGGCTACTTCCCTGCTTCCCGAAAATAGCCGATCTACAAGCTCACAACGTGTCCCGACGGGACACGTTGTGAGCTTGTAGATTCACTAGATTGGCTATTTTAGGCACGGGTCACTGTTGTGCGATTAAGTATAAATCGGGCTTGAGAGCCATGGCAGTCTCAATTTACTCATTAATCAGCAGCCAATGTAGGCTATGTTTTGGGTGGCGAACCCCCATTTCATAAACAAGTGACGTATTACAAACGGTTCATAGATGACATCTCCATTGTACTTTCAGGCACACAACAGGACCTTTCCAGTTTTCATGACTTCCTAAACAATTGTAAGGAACATCTTCGCTTTGCTGCCGTGACTGCAGATGCAAGGGACATGAACGTCCTGGACATTAAGGTAGCCAAAGACAACAATACCCTTATTACCAACTTGTATCCAAGCCAACAGCCAACAGACAAAACACCCTTCTCTGTTGTGATTCCTATCATCCCGCAGCATTGAAAAAGAGTCTGCCAATAAGTCAATTCAACAGAGTTCGGAGGATATGCAGCACAGAGGATGCCTTCAAGGAACAGTGTCAAGAAATGTCTAGTAAGTTCTCACAGAGACAGATGGATACAGGGAGCAATGGACAACGTTAATCATAATTATCTCCTAGGCAGAGTGTCTAAGCTCTAGTACCAAGAACATTCCCACAGGCATTTTCAAAGGCAGTTCATGTGCACAGTGTAGCTTCACCTCCAGATGTGAGTTTTTTTTTTAACCGCCCACACACTGGGAAGAAGGCAAAATTTGAGGAACCATCACCTGTTCAACAACTAATGTCATATACAGTGTATGCTGAAGTGCCCTTGTAGTCTTGCTGATGTAGGTCAAACAAGCAAAGCCCTAATGGTATCAAATGATGTATTAAATGTAAATATTGTATTATCAAACTGGGGTCCTCTAAATGAAAAGGGGGGAGAATCACTGATGTGCAGTATAGGCTACAGATCAGACAAATAATAAATGGGCATAAATATTTTATCTATCTGAAACTCAACTGTTTTTTTCCTTCCCTCCCTCTGCCACTCAGGTTGAAGAGTGCATCGCTGCATGCCAGGTTGACGTCTCACAGTGGATGTCTTCCCTCCACCTGAAGCTCAACACAGACAAGACTGAACTTCTCTTCTTCCCAGGTAAGTCCTGCCCCATGCAGGATCTCGATATTTTCATCAACTAACTACTGTACCTGGTGGCTGCTGTTCCACCCGCCACCAGCCTGAGAATGGTCCTGGACAGTCAGGCATTGCTGTCCTTCAAGGCACACACTGCAGCGCTCACTCAATCTTGTAGGTTTATTTACACTTTACAACATCCAAAGGGTTGATCGAGTTTTTACACCGATCATTATGCACAATGGACACTCCCACACTCCCAACAGATGAACGCAAAATAAGCTCAAGACCGTGTGTGTGTGTGTGTGTGTGTGTGTGTGTGTGTGTGTGTGTGTGTGTGTGTGTGTGTGTGTGTGTGTGTGTGTGTGTGTGTGTGTGTGTGTGTGTGTGTGTGTGTGTGTGTGTGTGTGTGTGTGTGTGTGTGTGTGTGTGTGTGTGTGTGAGACACATGGGGGGGGGGGGGGGGCTAGACTGAGGGAATTGACACAAATCAAATAAAAAAAAAAAATTGTTACATTACATCGTTTCAGACATTTCCTCACCCAGGAGTCTGCTCAGATCCTTATACAGACCTCAGTCATCTCCAGGCTTGAGTATTGTAAGTACCTTACTGGCCTCCTGCTCCCGGCTTGCTCACTGAAGCGCCTCCAAATGATCCAGAATGCTGCAGTATGCCTGGTCTTCAGCCTCCCAACATTTATTCTTCACATCTCTTCCGTTCCCTTCATTGGCTTCCTTTTGCTGCCCGCACTCAGTACAAAACACTGGTATTTCCATACAAGGCAAGGCATGGCACCCTCGCCATACATGATCCAACCTTATAGGCCAACTGATCACTTAGATCAGCAGGAACACAGGCATGCTGTCCGAGCCTTCCCTAAAACACCCTGGCCAATGTCCTAGTCTCTTCACCTTATTGGTTCTCAAACTGTGGAATAAAGTCCCCATTGCAGTCAGAACTGCAAATTCATGCCAAATATTTAACCGTTGCTCCCCCCTAGCACTCCCATCTGTATACCGTCTTTTCACATTTTATTGGCCTATATTAGATGCTAGTTGCAGATATATATTTGTAACGTGTATTCTGTTATTTAGATAGCATGTTGTTTAGACAGATGCAAGGTTCATTGTTTACCTGGTATCTTATCTTTGCACTCGACTTATGGCACTATTTATTACGGGGCCAGAGCTCTGCTCTGGACACGTATTGTTATTCGCATTATTCTGTCACTTCTTCTTCTGCCACTTTTCGCAGTTCTGGCTGAACCGTGCAGTCGCTTTTTACGAAACTCGGCCATATGGTAGATGGTCATGAAAAACGATCAAGAAATAATTCTCACACTCATTCGTCAAAAGGTGGCGCTATAGCACTCAATTGAAAAATGCCAACTTTGAACAGGTACAACTCATGCCCTGTTTGACCTACAGCCATGAAACTTGGATACACATATGCGTCTCCTCACGCTGAACAACTTTCACACTCTGACTTTTGACCTCTGACCTTTAGATCTCCCACCATTTTGAATTATATGAAAAACAGTCATTGGCTCCTAACTTCTGCATTTTTTCACTTATGGAAAATCCGTTGGAAATTTTTGTAGAAAGTGGTCCAAAGTTCAAGTGTGAAACGTTTCGTGCAGATTGCTCAAAAATCCCAGGAGGAGATAGATTTGAACTATTACAGTTTTATGAAAATTATTCATCTGTGCCTAAAACATACATGCAGACTCACATTTCTTTGAAACTTTGCAGAAATGTAGAGGGTCATTCCAAATATCACTGAAACCAATCTTACTCCAATTGGCCAAAAGGGGGCGCTATAGCAATTTTTTGAAAAGGCAGACTTTAAACAGGCATAAGTCATGCCTCGTTTGGCCGAAAGTCGTGAAACTTGCTTACACATGTGCCTTGACTCATGAGGAACACACGTATCGATTTGACCATTAAGCTCCGCCCTTAGACTTTCCGCAATTTTGAGCAGTTTGAAAAATACTTGTTTTTGCCAGTTCTGGCTTAACCGTGCATACGCTTTTTACGAAACTCGGCCATATGGTAGATGCTCATGAAAAACTACCAAGAAATAATTCTCACACTCATTCGTCAAAGGGTGGCGCTATAGCACTCAATTGAAAGTGCCAACTTTGAACAGGTACAACTCATGCCCTGTTTGACCTACAACCATGAAACTTCGATACACACATGCGTCTCTTCATGCCCGACAACTTTCGTGGTCTGACTTTTGACCTCTGACCTTTAGATCGCCCACCATTTTGAATTATATGAAAAACAGTCATTGGCTCCTAACTTCTGCATTTTTTCACTTATGGAAAATCCGTTGGAAATTTTTGTAGGCAGTGGTCCAAAGTTCATGTGTAAAATGTTTCGTGCAGATTGCTCAAAAATCCCAGGAGGAGATAGATTTTAACTATTACAGTTTTATGAAAATTATTCATCTGTGCCTAAAACATACATGCAGACTCACATTTCTTTGAAACTTGGCAGAAATGTACAGGGTCATTCCAAATATCACTGAAACCAATCTCACTCCAATTGGCCAAAAGGGGGCGCTATAGCAATTTTTTGAAAAAGCAGACTTTAAACAGGCATAAGTCATGCCTCGTTTGGCCGAAAGTCGTGAAACTTGCTTATACATGTGCCTTGACTCATGAGGAACACATCTATCGCTTTGACCAGTAAGCTCCGCCCTTAGATTGTCCGCAATTTTGAGCAGTTTGAAAAACACTTAAACCCAGGATTTTTCAGCTATTTGCGTGAAACTGTATCATCTGTGTGATCTCCTTTTTCACAGTTACTTATCTGTTGGGCCAATAGCGTCTCCCTTAAATGAAGGCCTCACAATCTCAGGGTCGCCAGTTCAAGCCTCACTTGATGCAGACTTAATTTAAGTTGAATTGCAAACAACATGACTGTATCATTGAATACATGTGCAACTGTTAAAGGTAATGATGAAATGCTTCTTGGAGAAAGTATGTTTTTGCAATGTATGACAAACTTCATTGTGAAAATAACCGATCTACAATCTCAAAACTTTTCAGATAGCAACATGTTTCTGAGCTTGTAGATCGGCTGCTTTCACTGGTTCACTTTTATCTTCAACAGATGACCTCAGCCTGGACAAAGCTATAGCCCTATAGGTAGTGTCTCAGCCTGTGAATCCAAAGGTCGAGAGTTTGATTCCTGTCAATGGCAATAGGTTGAGATGTCAATGGGTGAGGTTTTTCACCTGGGATTGCCCCCCTGCGTCCTATATATGACCACCTCAGCTTGGTTGGGCTGAAAAGAATATTCGCCTGTTGGAATCATTTGCTTTGTCTCAATTTCAATCTATTCTCTTTCCATGTCTTATTGTGCTATTATTGCACTTTGCTTTTTGTCTGTCTGTCTGTGGGTGGGTCATTCCACTTTTCAATTGCATTGCACAAAACATAACTGCATCAAATAATGCATGTGCAATTGTTAAAGATAACATGAAATGCTAATTTGAGAGTATTTCATGTTAAAGATAACATGAAATGCTTATTCAAAAGTATTGTTGTCAAAACTCTCTCTCTCTTCAATTTATTCCGTTTCCATGTCTCTCTCTCTCTCTCTATTCACTGGCCCCGTATTATCGCTGCTTGCAGCTATATTACGAATTGTTTTTCGCTCCCTCTCAATTCAAGGCTAATCTTAGTTCTGGCTTAACCGTGCTGTCGCTTTTTACGAAACTCGGCCATATGGTAGATGGTCATGAAAAACGATCAAGAAATAATTCTCACAATCTTTCGTCCAAAGGTGGCGCTATAGCACTCAATTGAAAATGGCAACTTTGAACAGGTACAACTCATGCCCTGTTTGACCTACAGCCATGAAACTTGGATAGACATATGTGTCTCCTCATGCTGAACAACTTTCACCCTCTGACTTTTGACCTCTGACCTTTAGATCTCCCACCATTTTGAATTATATGAAAAACAGTCATTGGCTCCTAACTTCTGCATTTTTTCACTTATGGAAAATCCGTTGGAAATTTTTGTAGGCAGAGGTCCAAAGTTCAAGTGTTAAACGTTTCGTGCAGATTGCTCAAAAATCCCAGGAGGAGATAGATTTTAACTATTACAGTTTTATGAAAATGATTCATCTGTGCCTAAAACATACATGCAGACTCACATTTCTTTGAAACTTTGCAGAAATGTACAGGGTCATTCCAAATATCACTGAAACCAATCTTACTCCAATTGGCCAAAAGGGGGCGCTATAGCAATTTTTTGAAAATGCAGACTTTAAACAGGCATAAGTCATGCCTCGTTTGGCCAAAAGTCGTGAAACTTGCTTACACATGTGCCTTGACTCATGAGGAACACACGTATCGATTTGACCATTAAGCTCCGCCCTTAGATTGTCCGCAATTTTGAGCAGTTTGAAAAACACTTAAACCCAGGATTTTTCAGCTATTTGCGTGAAACTGTATCATCTGTGTAATCTCCTTTTTCACAGTTACTTATCTGCTGGGCCAATGGCGTCTCCCTTAAATGAATGCCTCACGATCTCAAGGTCGCCAGTTCAAGCCTCACTTGATGTAGACTTAATTTAAGTTGAATTGCAAACAACATGACTGTATCAATGAATACATGTGCAAATGGTAAAGATAACCTGAAATGCTTATTTGAGAGTACGTTTTTTACGTATGACATACTTCTTTCTGAAAATAGCTGATCTACAATCTCACAACTTTTCATGGTTTGTGAGCTTGTAGATCGGCTACTTTCATTAGTTTTGGTTCTGAGGAGATGTACAATTTCTTCATTGGTAAATGGCTTGTGAACGAGTGATCTTAGTGTTAGTGAAACAGGGGCTTGGTTCATGAAAGAAGGCAAGAGTTTATGATCTTCAAGAGACAATATCAGCCTGGACAAAGCTATAGCACTATAGGTAGTGTTGCAGCCTATTAGTCTGAAGGTTGAGAGTTCGAATCCTGTTAATGGCAGTAGGTTGAGATGTCCAATCAAACCATTATGTTTCCATCTCTCTCTCTCATCAATCTATTGTTTCCATGTCACTCTCTCTCTCTTCAATCTATTCCGTTTCCATGTCTCTCTCTCTCTCTATTCACTGGCCCCGTATTATCGCTGCTTGCAGCTATATTACGAATTGTTTTTCGCTCCCTCTCAATTCAAGGCTAATCTTAGTTCTGGCTGAACCGTGCATACGCTTTTTACGAAACTCGGCCATATGGTAGATGGTCATGAAAAACGATCAAAAAATTATTCTCACAATCTTTCGTCAAAAGGTGGCGCTATAGCACTCAATTGAAAATGCCAACTTTGAACAGGTACAACTCATGCCCTGTTTGACCTACAGCCATGAAACTTCGATACACACATGCGTCTCTTCATGCCCGACAACTTTCGTGGTTTGACTTTTGACCTCTGACCTTTAGATCTCCAACCATTTTGAATTATATGAAAAACAGTCATTGGCTCCTAACTTCTGCATTTTTTCACTTATGGAAAATCCGTTGGAAATTTTTGTAGGCAGTGGTCCAAAGTTCAAGTGTTAAACGTTTCGTGCAGATTGCTCAAAAATCCCAGGAGGAGATAGATTTTAACTATTACAGTTTTATGAAAATTATTCATCTGTGCCTAAAACATACATGCAGACTCACATTTCTTTGAAACTTTGCAGAAATGTACAGGGTCATTCCAAATATCACTGAAACCAATCTTACTCCAATTGGCCAAAAGGGGGCGCTATAGCAATTTTTTGAAAAGGCAGACTTTAAACAGGCATAAGTCATGCCTCGTTTGGCCGAAAGTCGTGAAACTTGCTTACACATGTGCCTTGACTTATGAGGAACACATCTATCGCTTTGACCAGTAAGTGCCGCCCTTAGATTGTCCGCAATTTTGAACAGTTTGAAAAACACTTAAACCCAGGATTTTTCAGCTATTTGCGTGAAACTGTATCATCTGTGTGATCTCCTTTTTCACAGTTACTTGTCTGTTGGGCCAATGGTGTCTCCCTTAAATGAATGCCTCACAATCTCAAGGTTGCCAGTTCAAGCCTCACTTGATGCAGACTTAATTTAAGTTGAATTGCAAACAACATGACTGTATCATTGAATACATATGCAAATGGTAAAGATAACCTGAAATACTTATTTGAGAGTACGTTTTTTCAACGTATGACATATTTCATTCTGAAAATAGCTGATCTACAATCTCACAACTTTTCATGGTTTGTGAGCTTGTAGATCGGCTACTTTCACTAGTTTTGGTTCTGAGGAGATGTACAATTTCTTCATTGGTAAATGGTTTGTGAACGAGTGATCTTAGTGTTAGTGAAACAGGGGCTTGGTTCATGAAAGAAGGCAAGAGTTTATGATCTTCAACAGACAATATCAGCCTGGACAAAGCTATAGCACTATAGGTAGTGTTGCAGCCTATTAGTCTGAAGGTTGAGAGTTCGAATCCTGTTAATGGCAGTAGGTTGAGATGTCCAATCAAACCATTATGTTTCCATCTCTCTCTCTCATCAATCTATTGTTTTCATGTCACTCTCTCTCTCTCTTCAATCTATTCCGTTTCCATGTCTCTCTCTCTCTCTATTCACTGGCCCCGTATTATCGCTGCTTGCAGCTATATTTTACCTTGTTGTTTACTGACTAGAGTTCTTGTTTACTCTGCTTACTCTGATCTCACAGTTTTAAGTGGATCTGGATAAGAGAGTCTGCTAAATGCCTAAATTGCAATTGTAAATTGTAAATGAATCTGGCTAAATGTGTGATCTGTGAAGATTGACCTTGAAAATATATCATTTATGTATTCTCAACGGTGACCAGAGTGTTTTGCATTTAACTATTTGTAATCACTTATGAACAATGAGGTGCATTGTTATCATTCAGTGTACAACATTTACAGCAGATGCATTTTACCCTCCATAATGGTTCCTAAAACACATGATGCAGTGTCAATACAATAGGCCTACATAATAGACAGCCAGAACAATATTTGAATGTTTACACACTTAGGGCTGGGCAATAGGAATTTCAAACTTTTGCCTTGATTATTTAAAAGAAAAAGCTCACAATGCGTCCTAATGCGACACATTGTGAGCTTGTAGATCTGCTATTTTCGAGAAATTACAGGGTTAAGTGGTTAATCAGACTAATTAATTTAGTCGATTATAAAATGTTGATTCATTGATGTATAAGAAATGATTTGATCAACCTATGTGAGCAAGATTAAGTCGGTTATTGGTTCTATCGGTTTGGATATATTTTCGGTTAATTGCCCAGCCCGAAGTACAGTGTTAAAAAGGACATGAAAACAATATGGATGGATACCAGACATAACTTGTTGAAGACTTGCCATGATGTTGCAGTGATGCTCTCCTATCCATCTTACTCAGGAATCAGTTAATGCAACAGTCAAGGCTCTGGATATGACTCTAAAATCTGTAAAATCTGGATATGTATCTTTTTTTTGTTGGCCAGGAGAGGGCGGTCATGTTCTACCAATAAGATTTTAGTTTGGCAGCAATGCAGTTTCAGGGCTCTTTCTCGTTTTCTTCCTTTTTTTTCTAGTTAGGCTTTTTCCTCTCTCACTGTGCTTTCTGGGGGGATGTAAGCAGTTATCTAAATTTCATAACAAACTGTAAATTTGTACATTTTAAATTAGAGTTGGCTTACTGATCGACCGTGTTGGAGCCTTTACAGTCTTCGCTGCAGTATAATCTCTGGCGGCAGATCAGCTATCTCTCCATCCCACACAACGTTGTCTAAATACAATCCGTCACATGACATTTCTATCAAGCCTAATACATGCAAAATCTGGCTTTGACTTAAGCCAGTTTAAAGTGTGGTGTACATGATAATCATGTAGCCTGTTGCATTGCATGTAAGTGCCTGCTAGTAGGTGGGGTTTTGGTTGGATGTCAAAGGGGTGGGTGGGTTTTTGACACCAGGTACTGTATGAGGCAAACATCTTTCTACTTTTCTTTAGGCCCACACCTCTTAGCCGCATGAACCCTATCGTCCCTAATCTAGGGCGAACGGTGACATCTGCAGCTTGCAGTTCGGCAATTATTGGCGAAGAGATTTGTTTGTAGACCTTTATTAATCCCACGCGGTGTGGAGGGAAAAAAGTAGGGTGCCTAGTATAGACTCCCAGTGGACCCCGGTCAACTAGGTATACATGGTGTTAAGTGTTTAAAACTGATATATGGGATACTTCCCTACTTCCCGAAAATAGACGCTATTTTAGGCACGGCACACTGCTGCGCGACTAAGTAAATGGTGCATATACTTAGCGCCTTTATCCAAAGCACTGTACAATGCATTCACCCATTCACACACAGACACATGACGTTCACACACCGATGGCGGAGGGAACCATGCAGTGCACCAACCAAACTGCTCACCGGGATCGGTTAAGGGGTTCAGTGTCTTGCTCAAGGACTCTTCGACACAGTAACACAGGGGGAGCCTGCGGGATCAAACCCGGGAACTTTCCGATTCCCAGTGGCCACTCTACTGTACCTCCTGAGCCACTGCCGCCCCATACGAATGTAAATCGGGCTGGAGAGAGGCACGGCAGTCTCACTTTGCTCATTAATCAGCAACCAACGGTACGGATAATGTTTACCATGGCTGGCTTGAAACAGCACATTAAGACTGGTTCTGTAATAATAATCACAGGCTAAAGGGACTGTTGATCCTTTTGGTTTTGAAACGCTTGACGTTGAGAACTCACTGAACTGGTCCCGCGTATGTAAAATAATTAGAAGCTTGGGACATTCATTCTTCTGCCAACAACCATAGCCCATGCCAATGATGCATGGAGATCATTATCTCGGTCATGAGATTTTCATTCTTTTTGGTCCCAACTGGCATGTTTGTATTTCATTCACAGGGAGGGCCACTTGCTGTTTTTTTGTTTTTGTTTTTACCCCAGTAGGTTTAAATTGCACGCTCAGCACTTACGGAATCCACATTATACAACGTTGTGTGTCTTGAGGCTAATCGTCTCTACAGTTATTTGTGTGCATCTGAAAACCTCCCTGTAGCCAAAGCATGATATGCTAAGCTACCGTATAAGGGCTTTCTCTTCCATACAGAGGCCGCGACCCCCCAAAATATCATATTTGAACTGGGGACCCGCCACCCTGACAAGCACTTGGAATTGTAGGAATTGAGGCATTACATTTAGTTTGACTCGGTTCCACAGATAAATATTGTGGAAAATAGCAGATCTACAAGCTCACAACGCCCCGCATTGTGAGTTTGAAGATTGGCTGTTTCTTTTGCCTCTTTCCTATGTTATTTGATAATTTGACCAATGTTTCACCAGTTTTTTATATTATAGTTTGGTGATTACTTTTGATGCAGTAATGGTCTTTTTTCTTTTTCTTTTTTCAAGGTATTGAAAATGTCTAAAAGTCCTTAAATTATCACTTCACTGTCATCTGGGGACCCCCCAAAATCATGTGGGGACCCCCCACAGGTTGAGAACCACTGCCATACAGAGCTACACTAAGACAGTTGGGGCTCCAAACCCTTCTGTGACCTACAGTATGAGCTAATGCATTGGATCTAATGGATATCTTATATACAATGTTAGGTATGTTTTACCACATAAACCCAGGCATCCCTATATTCTGAGGTGAACATACGGCAAAGAGATTTAGTGCCGAGGGAAATACTAGCAGGCCTAATATAGAGCCCTGGGGGACACCGGCAGTCAAGTAATATACAGTGTTTAAGTGGTTGAGGCTAGCGATGTTTTCATCTGCCTGTGCTTTTGAGAAAACTTGGAAAAAGTTGGAATTGCTTGCTCTATCAATGCATGAGTTTTTCACAGAGTGGCTGGCTCTGCGGGGGGTTAGCCATCTATAAGAGGGTCAGTCTGTGTGTATGTGTGTGTGTCCTTGCCTTGGGTACGTTTGTCCAGGACTAATCTTGCAAAACCACTGGGCCATTTGGTTACCAACTCTCCATCATTTAGCTGGGGACCACCTGGAACCCCCTCAAGGACCACTGGTGGTCCCCGGACCACTGGTTGAGAACCACTGCTGTAACGTCATAGATTGTCCACATGAAGTCTGACATTGTCTCGGTCAGGTGGAAACCTGTCCAAAACTTTTCAGGATTCAAATTCAAAAACAGCAAAAGTAGCAGATCTACAAGCTCAAAACGCGACGCTTCGACGTTTCGAGCTTGCAGATCTGCTACGTTTGATACTTTTGTGTATTGCATGGCATTAATTTACGAAAAAACACAAAAGGTTAGAATATTGAGATAAGAGCTCTCTGCCCGTCAGCGACGTCATCCACATTGAAGCCACACTGTTCCCATGTGAATCCTGAGATCCACATGATTAGATTTTCTTTCTTTTCTGTCTGAGGGTTGTACATTAAAGAAGACAGGATCTAATAGCGGCATGGCTTCCATGTGGATCTCAGACGTCATGTCATGATGTCAGTAAATTGCCACTGATGATCAGTCCAGTGGTTGCAAGAGTGACAGTTCTTGCAACCACTGGGCGCTCTGTGCTACAACTGACAGTTGTAGCACAGAGCGCACAATCACAGTGCAACAGCATGCTTAAAACCTGATTTAGAATTTGTCACACTTGTGGCGTTGCGAGCTGAAAACAGACGATCTACAAGCTCACAGCGCGTCGTGATGCGACGCGTTTGTGAGCTTGTGGACCCGCTGTTGTTGGCGCGGGACTCAACGAAGCGCAAGTTTTAATTTGGTTGGAAAGGATATTTGTTTAATCGCACAGCTCTGACTTCAGACTGTCCATCTGCAGAGCATGTTCAGCAGACTATCAGTGTAAACAAACATTCTCTTGGATGAAGATGAGCAATTCATAAATGGGCTCTAACCTCATAGACAAACACTGTAGTGATATTCTGAAAGTGGCCAACTGGCCGTTGCTCCGGACTTCATTTCCAAGAGTTGATCAACTGGAACATCAAACAAATGGCGCATCTGTCTGTTCACACCCATTACTGTATGTGTTCCGTACGAAATTATGTAGACCTTTTAGGCAGATCACCTGTTAGATTTGTATGATCTGTAGAAATTTCTTCTCTCAAACAATTACGTTTTCATGATCTTGTTTTACTGAATGCCGCACACGCATATACACGCGTATGGATGCACGCACGCACGCATGTGCAGTCACGCATGCATGCGCACGCATGCGCGCACACACACACACACACACACACACACACACACACACACACACACACACACACACACACACACACACACACACACACACACACACACACACACACACACACACACACACACACACACACACACACACACACACACACACACACACACACTGGGATTTGTGGGAACGATCCGATAAAGGTAAATATTATTTGGCTCTGTGGTACATAGAAGCATTAAACACAAATGGAGGTTTTGTTTCATTTCGTTTTTCTCTGTTCTTTCCATACTATTACTAAATGTGCTTGTGTTGCAAATATGTCTTACTTGTTTTTTGTTCACAGACGAGAATGATTTGTCTCGAATAGACAGGCCTTTTGGCTGTTTCCAGTTTAATATGTAGATTTTATGCATAGCTGTTACATACATTTTTGGTGTAGACTGTGATAGATAGATAGTGTGTTGATAGAATCTGTGCAATAAAATGTGGGCAATAAATTAATCTTAACAATAGCTTCAGGGGGAGGGGGGGCGGGGGTAATAGAGTCTGGGGCAGTTTCAGTGTTAATGTAACTCTGACGAATGGAACATATGGGCCCATTTGGTTCCATTCGTACACTGTCAGAGTTAAGTTAACCCCCAGTGTATGTACCCCAGTGTGCATTCAGCCCTAACCCATACGTCAAATCGATTGCTGTGTACCTTGTGTTCTGTTTCATATAAGCCTCATAACCCCTGTAATTGTATATAATACAACTGTATTATTGCCTGTATTACGGCCGACTCGACGCCAGGCACCGCACTCCCTTGGGTCCTCAGCGAAGCGCGCACCGAGTTTGAAGTTGGTCGGTCAGACAGACAGACAGACGGACAGAGATTTTGTGTTTGTTATTGATCATCATTTAGGTAACCGTATGTTTTTAATGTACATGGTGGCTAGCAGGCCTTTAGGGCCTAGCGGACCACAACCACTATCCCGCTAACAAAGTTGATTCTGCATTTATATTAAAATGACTGATACATTAGAGTATGGATACAGGTGTGGTGGTGAGCAAAGTAGTCTTTTTTTTGTATTTGTGTTTGTCACAGCAATTTAAATACCGCTGGAATAGGCTCACTGTTGAACAGAACTCGGTAACAGTAACTTCAGTTTTCCTTGGTAGCTTACTGTACATTTTGAGCCAAAACGTACTGGATCCTTTCCAGAAGTATGAGGCACTCAATGGGAACTTGAAAGAATGAAAGACACAAACCATCAGGCAACAAGAGCTCGTACTGTACATTGTGCCACCTTTGACAAATAGCCTGTCTGCTTTCACAACGGCACATTAATAAACTGGAATAGAAGTCTGTAAAGTTTTTTTTCTTTTTTCATCAAACCCACTCTCATGGCATGGCATTTCCTAAAATGAAAAGACATTGGTTACCGATGCAAAAAAGAAAAAGAAAGGCTCTGAAAAGCATGAAAAGTGAAAGTAGGTCAGAGCAGCTGGTTCCTCCATCTGGAAGAGATATGCTGTCAGAGAGAGCACAGCGTGCTGGGCCAGACCGGGCCGGGCTGAACCGGGCTGAGCCGGGCTGAGATAATGCTTGGACCGAGGCCCCGGTGGACTTCTATAATAGTATAGGGTAATAGCATAATGCATATCGTCTCTGTCGGGTGGAAGTGGAAACTTCATATGTCCAAAACTGTTACTTTTCAGGATTCAAATAAAAAAAATAGCAAAAGTGGCAGATCTACAAGCTCAAAACGCGTCGTTACGCGCCACGCTTTGAGCTTGCGGAACTGCTACTTCTGATGCTTTTGTGTGACGCTGTAGTATGATCGAGTAGGGCGTTAATTTACGAAAAAACATAGTTAGAATACGGAGATAAGAGGTTTCTCGATATACTCTCATATATACTCTTAGATATACTCTCAAACACAAAATGTTAGAATACAGAGATAAGAGGTTTCTTGATATACTCTCATGCATTGTGTTGCGTGCCCCAAAAATTGCAGATCTACAAGCTCGAGAGTCGTGAGAAGGCCCGTCATAGCATAGCCTAAAGCGATGGTTCTCAAAAGTTTTGGGCCTAAAGCACCCAACCGACAGCTCAACACTGTCAACTCTCCTAACAACAACAAACGGCGCTGAGATAATGTTTGGACTGTGGCTCCACTGTGACTTCTATAATATTCTACGTATCAAACAAGCCCACTGACAGCTCCACACAACTGTCAAGCTCTTCCTGTCAAACAATAACACCGTAACCTTGTTATTATGACAATCCCATCTGGAAGCAAAAACCTCCATATTGTCAACGAAAAAAAAATCTGTTCCGCAACAGGGATGCAACCCTAGTCCAGAGTATATAGACTCACACACTGTGCGAAAAACAAACTATACATGGGTTTGAACTAGGGCTGTGAATCGATTGCTATCTCACGATTCGATTCGATTCCGATTCTTGGGGTCACAATTCCGTTTTTTTTTTCAAAATAAACGATTCTCGATTCAAAATCGTTTTTTTTTCGATTCAAAAGCGATTTTTTTTTCGATTCGATTCAAAACGATTCTCGATTCAAAACGATTCTTGATTCAAAACATAGGATGCATTTATGTAACTTTTATAATTGTAAAGGTTTTATCAACTGATAATAATGTAAATACACAAAGGTATATCCAAGATCCTCCCAAAAAAAAAAATATATATATATTTTTTTTTAATCAATAAAAAAAAAAAAAGAGAATCGATTCTGAATCGTCCAACATGAGAATCGCGATTCGAATCGATTTTTTCCGACAACCCTAGTTTGAACACGCACGTGAATTGAATTCATAAACCAGGACATATTACAGTACGTTTTGAACTTTTGCAACGGCTCATAATCCTTTTTTGAGGCCGTCAAGACAAGCGGTCGTCAAGACACCTTTTGCATGATGTCACCAAAGTGTTATGTTGCTGCTAGTATGTAATTTAAGCACGTCTGGAGGTGCATCAGCAAAGACCTCTTTATACTTTCCCTTTGCAGTGAGGCCGCGACTGCCGGCCACTCTGTCGCGTCTCCTCTCTAATTAGCAGCTGCTAATTAGAGATGGAGCTAACGACCACGGGTCAGAGAGAGACCATAGGATAGTCTACCTCTCAACCGAGCAGCTCTCTCTCTATCTGCACTCGCTCCCTCCTGCTCTTCCACTCTCCCTCCCCCCTCTACCCCCCCCCCCCCCTCCCTCTCTCTCTCTCTCTCACCTGTCCCCCCCTCCCTCTCTCTCTCTCTCTCACCTGTCTTGCTCCCTACACTCCCCTCTCCAGTGGTGGAAAAATGTACTCAAATGTTTCACTTAAGTAAAAGTATCAATACTGCAATGTAGAAGTACTCTGTTACAAGTAAAAGTCCGGAATTCTAAATTTACTTGAGTAAAAGTACTATATACTAGAATTTATTGGCATCAAAATGTACCTAAAGTACCAAAAGTAAAGTACAAAAATGTTTGAAAATAGCAGATCTACAAGCTCACAACGTGTCGCGATGCGACACGTTGTGAGCTTGTAGATCGGCTATTTTCAAATAGCCTAGGTATAAAACAGGGCTAAAGTGGTTAATGTATGTTTTATAATGTAATCATTTATGTCTGCAAAGTAACTAGTAACTAAAGTTTTCAAATAATTGTAGTGGAGTAAAAGTACAATATGTTTAGTGGAGTGAAAGTATAGACATTTGGAAATACTTCAGTAAAGTAAAAGTACCTCAAAATTGTACTTAAGTACAGTACTTGAGTAAATGTACTTAGTTACTTTACACCACTGCCCCCCCCCTTCTCTAGGCCAAGAGTAAAAATAAAGCAACCATGATTACTAAGGTAAAACCATGCACCATAGTGACAACCTCCACATATCCCACTGGGCTGTGTTCATTTGTATTTTGATCTCATTCTTTAGTTGCACGGTTCAGTCACTTATTATACACACCACCTGAGCCTGAGCCTTGTCTCTTGTCAGTGCCCTGCTATGTATTCCAGTCTGTACAAGCGCACTGTAGTTGTAATTTGATGGGAGGTAGTGCCAAGAGAATATGATTACCAGGACCAGGGATCTGTGTTTTCAAATAGTCTTAACATGGAGTTTGAAGTTGAAAGGGCTTATATTGGAGGGTGGCGCGTCTGATCAAATGAATATCAAATAAATTCTAAATATTTAATGAAGCGACTTAAAAACTGAGCAGATGTGAAAATGACCCCAGAAGTGTTGTAAAGTAAAATTCCCCTTTTAAGCCTGATTTAGACTTTGTTGTATGACCGACAGACTGGCTATGAATTGAGCATTAGAGGTACACTAAAGAGGGAGGAAGCAAAAACAGAAGTGAAAGAAGTGCTGCCAAGATAGCGGTGTGGTTTTACATGAAAAACAGTAACATCTGGTGCAAAAACAGACCCGTATGATGGATGAAGCGGTGGTTTATGAATCTGTGTATAATTTGCAACAATATCAGTCAATCTTTAGTTGACTTAAGATTGGGATACATTTTTTGTAGGAAAACCACAACTAAAATGGCCATCTCAGTTTAACTTAAATGTTTTCCTCCCAATGTCCTAATTGTTTTACTATTTCTAACACTTTTCTGTTCACATTAGTTATAGTTTAAGCAAAAATAAGTGACTCTTAAGATGGGTTTGGGAACCAGTGTGAACCTGCAGTTTGGTGATACTTTGGGAGCTTGTAGATCAGGTATTTTTGGCATGCTACACTGTCGTACGACAAAGTAAAGCAATCTGGCTCAAGAGATAAAGGGAAGGTAGAGGAGCGTGAGCAAGTTCCAAGAACCCCCTTTCAAGAACCTCCTCCCACTCATAAAAACTAGAATGACCAACAATGAAATTCCAGCGTTGACCTGGTCACCTTGTGGTGTAATTACATTTCAACAGCACTCATTGCACCGTGACTTCTTCACATGGATGGCCTACCTGCAGTGTGATCATTTTCTGAACGAGTGACAAATCTAGCACGCACGGCGCACACACGTAGCCACACACGTAGCCACTCACACACACACACACACACACACACACACACACACACACACACACACACACACACACACACACACACACACACACACACACACACACTCTAGATGTTTTTTATTGAAGTAAAAATAGCAAAACCAATGTAGACAATGTCCAAGTTCCAAACGTAAAAGTACTTATTATTATGCAGAATGTCACACATTCGCGCATGCATGACGCGCGCGCGCGCGCGCGCGCACACACACACACACACACACACACACACACACACACACACACACACACACACACACACACACACACACACACACACACACACACACACACACACACACACACGGGTCAAACACATCATGCACACACCACAATGGGTCGTGACATTTGAAAATGCAAGGCAGTGGACATTCATGGTTAATATGAAGGAATGTGTTCTCAACAGGACAAAGGAACGTCTGTTGTCTGCCGGCTACACACTGTAATCTCAGGACAGTTGGACAAAGACTTTTGTCCTACCATGTGTGACTTCAGTAGAGGCACATCTATAATCTTTGGACCTTTTTCTTTTTCTGTGTGACCCCGTGTGACTGCCAGTGGTGGACAAAGTACTCAACCCCAGTTGAGTTCTTGAGTCAAAGAATAGATGTACTCCTGGTCAATATTACTCAACTACACTACAGTGAAAGTTGCTCTGTCAAATTTGTACTTGCTTTTAAAAATACTTAAGTATTCAAAAGTATCCTACTATCCTACTATAATTCTAGTAACCTCTGTAGTGGTGAAGCTACCCGGTTCTCCTCACTGGCTGGAGCAATTGCTCTGATTTTGCACACAGCCATTGACCATTACCATCTGAACTTAACTGTGAAGCCCGTTTTTCGATTTCATCAAATCTCAGCTTCTTATTAGCGTTTTTGTGTAAAACACTGTCGCCATGGTTACGGGGCTGCCCAGCTATGGGACGAACTGCCTCCCGGGTTGCCAGATCATGTGCGCATATCCCCCCACGGATGCGTCGACCGGGTATGGTCTAGTAAATATGATTTTGATACCATTGGATTGCTGTATTGACATTTTTACATTGTCTAAAAAAAAAACAATGATTCTCCAGAACTTATCAAAACATATCAATAATAGTGAAAGAACAGTATGACTATTTTCACTACATTTAAAATAGGGCTTAAGTGGTTAATTCATAATATACTTTTTTCCCTTCCTATGAATGTAGTGCATGTCAAACGTACAGTGTTTGCCTTTGAAATGTAAAGTTGAGTGAAAGCTGTCCAGTATCCAAAAGATACAAATACTCCAGTAAAGTACAGATACAAAAAAAAAAAAAAAGTACATGGCTACTGTCCACCACTGGTGACTTTCAGTAGAGGCACATCATGTCCAGACCATTGAACCACCTCTGTCTCCACTGAGGCAGTGATACCACAGAGAAGCAGATGAGATGGTCCAACCGCGTTCACATCAGGCCAGCAGTCAACCACCATGATAACATGGTGCACATACTGAAGGTCCTAAAATCATGGTTGCACACAGACAGACAAACCCGTATCTGCTATAGGCTACACTGTAAAAATCCTTAATTTTCGAGCTCTGAGAATGTACAAATGTAACGGGTCCATTTGGTTACATTTGTACGCTCTCAGAGCATTTGTACGCTCTCAGAGCTGAAAGAAAAAAACTCCTGCACACTGTATTCAAATTAAGAAAAAAAAGTTTTAATGGGAATAACAAAGATTCTGTCTATTAGACCATTAGTTCTCAAAGTGGGGTCCGGGGACCCCCAGGGGTCCTTGGGGGGTTCCAGGGGGTCCCCTGCAAAAGTAGTTAACATAGCATTACAAGCATCTTAACCACTTTATCCATTTATACGTTGGCTATTCAAAAATAGCAGATGTACAAGCTCACAGCGCGTCACTTCGTGCCGCGCTGCGAGCTTGTACATCTGCTATTTCTGAAAATATTTTAAAAAATATGGAAAATGTTCGGGAAAAAAATGTATAATTTAGAATTTTTAACCCCAAATCTTCTCCTTTGGGTGTCCCTGGCACAGCAAATTTTCAGATGGGGGTCCGCGGCCAAATGCATATCAATTTGGGGGTCCGTGGCACAAAAAAGTTAGAGAACCACTGTATTAGACCTTCATCAGGTTATCTCGACACTCTCAGAGCAGCATCAACACTCAAGATTTTACTGTGTAGACCTGGTGGACACACACACACACACACACGCACACGCACACGCACACACACACAAATCCAGACGCTCTCTTTTTAAAATGTATTCTCCCTTCCTCTCTCTCTGTCACTTCAAACAAAATCAAGATATATTGCATCCTGCTCTCTTCTTTTCATTTGATTCTCCCCATTTGCAATTGTTTCATCTCGGCTAATCTACGAGTGTAGAGACTTGTCTTTCCTTTCAAACCGTTTCGGTGCCTTCGAGTAGTAGTTCCAATATATTATGCATGACCGTCTGATGAATAATGCATAGAGAGTGTGATAAAGTGTCAAGATGTCAGGGTGAGAAAAAGTCCCACATTTGTGTTTTCATCTCGTCTCTCTCTCTCTCAATCAAAGCCTCGGGTCTCTCTCTCTCTCTCTCTCTCTCTCTCTCTCTCTCTCTCTCTCTCTCTCTCTCTCTCTCTCTCTCCACGTGAACTGACTTTTTTTTTCTTTGAATGATTGATGTTTGTATTGACAGAAATGCCTATACGTGACCATATATTTGTACATATATATATATATATTTGTCAAAAGGATAAGACTTGCACAGAAAAGTATAAGTCCAGAACTGGGCGCTATGAGTGATTTTGATTTTAGTATTACAAAACACACCAACCACTTCAGCCCTATATATTTTCAGCCATTTGAAAATAGTAGATCTACAAGCCCACAATGCGTTGCTATACAACACATATTTTTGGCTGTTTTCAAAATATTTTTTATACATTTTGAACTTGTGAAATGGGACATTCTGCACAATGAGTACTTTGTACTTTTGTACTTTTACTCAAGTACATTTTGAATACGGGACTTCTACTTGTAACAGAGTATATCTACATTGCAGTATTGATACTTTTACTTAAGTAAAACATCTTCCATCACTGGATGTAACAATAAAGACACCTTAACCTTGACCTTGCCCAGGTGTTCCAGCAAACGCGTGCATTAGTTGTTCAGAAGGTGACACACCTCATTCAAAGGAGTAGTAAAAAAAACTTTTTTCCTAGGGTTAGGGTTAGGTCAGTTACACACCCCATGAAGCCTTGAATTCATGGAGATTTTCTTGTTTTTGTCACATTCCTAAGCCAATAATTTGATCGGTGGAGTCTCCGATAGGAGACTTGCAGAGTCTCCTACCGGAGAGCTAAGGACCATTCCTAGCTCTTTGAACTATAGGAATGCACAATATTGAATGTTTGGCTGAAATCGATCGATACCAATATAGAAGTTTCCAATAAGGTTTACCTGTTTGTTACACAGTAACTGTGATTCTGAAGAAACAACAACATTGCATTATTACCTGATTTATTAGCCTTCTGAACACTCAGTTCCAAAGTGTCTGTTTTCACTACTGAAGGAGATGAGCACAAATTAGTTCAAACAACGTATTTGCTTTTATATGTTCTACAGGTACAGTAGACCCCTTTGAAAGCTTCCCTGGAAAACACTGATAAAATCCGCTGACTTCAATCATCACAATAGGCGTTTTCAGCTTCACGGTCAAACGGAGCTAAAACAGTTTAAATTGTTAAAACATCAAGATAATTTTTTAAATATCGGTTCAATACCGATAACGCATTATGTAATTGTCTGTGGATGTGGCCTCATTTGGTTTGCTGCTTTGGCATTCTGTCCATTATTGGCCTGTTGGCTTGTGTACTTTGTGTGCTGGCTATTTTGTCTGGACCTTTGTTACTGATTATGTCTAGCCTTTGAACATGACTGGTAGTCTGTCAATGAAATTATTTGAACTTTAACACATTGCACTGTGTGATTGATTACCAAAAATGAAAGGAGTGAGGTTTGACCAAAAAAAGAAGCAGAGAAGAATATTGCAGGCCAGCTTCAATTTTGTATGCTTATACTTGAGTCAGGCTTCTTGTTTTCTATTACCTAAAACAAAATGTTATCAAAGACTTGCCACATGACAAAGTTTGTGTTAAAAAAATAACTGTGTGTGTGTGTGTGTATGTATGTATGTATGTATGTATGTATGTATGTATGTATGTATATGTGTGTGTGTGTGTGTGTGTGTGTGTGTGTGTGTGTGTGTGTGTGTGTGTGTGTGTGTGTGTGTGTGTGTGTGTGTGTGTGTGTGTGTGTGTGTGTGTGTGTGTGTGTATATGGATCCCCATACCTCTGAGAATGTACAAATGGAATGTACAAATGGAACCTAATAGACCCATTTGAACACTCTCTGAATTACAAACCTGTAAAAGTCCATTTGGTTGCTATCAATATTTAGCTAGGGACCCCCTGGAACGCTCTCAAGGACCCCCGGGGGATCCATGACCAGCACCCCACTTTAAGAACCAGTTAAGATGGCACAAGAGTGCCCTTGTGTTTCCTTGGCACTGTGCTAATGCAGTCTCTACCACAGCAGTCATTTCTCAGCTTGAGTTAATCAGGTGTTTGGCTTCAAAGGGATATTTTGGCCAAGCATTGTATTCATTTGTGTCTATCACAGGAAACTAAAACCAGGTGTGAGACCTCTTGTCTGTTTTTTTTCCTTCCTTTCAGTAAAGCTGACTAGTATCGTATACGGATTCCAAGATTAAGTCCTAAGATTATTTAGGTTATTAGTTGTAACTGAGTATAACGGGTCACCTAAGGGTGCCCTCGCGGATGATTACAGATTGGCCTCAAGTGGGTGCTCTGTTCGAACCTCTGTATTTGGGAGCAGAACAGCCAAGTCCTTGACCTGCCTTTTCAACCTGGTGTCCATGTTTAGGGATTTCCTTATTTTTATAAAACAAAACAAACCAACAAATTAGAAGATATACACTCGGAGTGCATCACATGTGAGCTTGTAGATTGGCTATTTCCTCAATCTTTTGACAAAAAGAAAATTGGTATTACCATCACAGTAACGATATTAGCGTCCCAATGTCAATATCGATGTACTTGCTCTATTTGGGGAGGCTCAGTCAGTTAATGCACAGAACATTAATGCAGCTTGTGAGGGTGAGGACTCTGGTTTGAATCTGACCCCCGTCTTGTCTCACATGTCTCAGAATCAGATTTATTGTCACATCACAGCAGGTTTACAGAGGTAAGAGGGGGTGGGGGGAAAGGGGGAAGAGAGATCAATCAAAGAAAACAAACCAATGATCTACATATGTACACATATTACCTGAGGTAAGATATAAATGTGTGTGAGCATAGCAGCAGAAGTATACTGTACATAATACTATATGGACGTTAGTTAAGGTGCGAGAACTAAGGATATGTCTATCCTCTCTCTGCCCTTGGATTCCTGTCTCTAGACACTGACCTGACATCTGAAATGTAGCACACAAAAGCAAAACAATAAAAACATTATTTTAATGATTGTTCAATATGGATGTGATAAGCTAATTCTTATGGTTGACATGGACAGAAATAGAAACCGGTTTACCATGTCTCTACTGCCATCTTTAGTCAGCATCAGGAGACGTGGAATGTTGTGCCTTTACATGGAACATATTTTGGCAACGACAACGACACGGCGTATAACACACATGGCTTAAGTGGTCAATCGCGAAGGTGAATCTTAAACAATCAGCTCTACGATGCCATGGACCCTTTCTGCTCAGTTTAGAGTTTCCATGGTCTCAAAAAGAATGAATCGGGGTCTGTTACCGTGTCTTTGCTGTGTGTGGGTGGGCTGCAGACCTGCACTGCTTGGTGGCTGAAGGTAATTTGATTTAGGTCAGTGATAAGCCACGAACTGGATCCTACACAGTACAATCCATTGTTATATTCACACTCCCCGATATAGCCGTGTACTACCTCGATGGACCACCGACATGTACTCCGGTTCACATGTCAAAAGTATTGAGAGACACTCTTTGAGTTAACATCTGCTTGGATAACCTTTATGTCTATTGCTAATTGCTCAATTGCTGTGTTTTAGTAACGTTCCCTAATTGGAGCTCTTGCTCTTCTGAGAGTAGGTTAGTCTTTTTTTTTCCCACTGTCAGCTGTTGGTCTGACACGTGAATTCCAGCTGGGATAATACCAGGCCCAGGGACATGATGGGACGCTGTCCTTCATTAGTCATAGCCTTGTTCCGGATCCCCCCCAGATACCTAAAGACTTGCAGGCCACACGCTGTGGACCTTCATTCACGCTGCCAACTATTTCCCCTCTCTCCCTTCAATTTGTATTTATGCTGCGGTCGCCTAGCGACCACCATAACACTCACCCCATTCCCTCTATCTTATCCTTCCCTGTTCCTCTCAATGTGTCTTTCTGTCTGTCTGTCTTCCTCACTCTCTCTCTCTCGCACACACGCACTACACCCATACTGCCCCCCCCCCCTTCTCTCTCTCTCTCTCTCACACACACACGTGCACACGTGCACTCTCCCTGCATCTCTCCCTCCCTCCCCCCCCCCCCCCCCCTGTCTCTCCCTCCTACTTGAGTAATAAACGTAGACGTTCGCCCATTTGCACAAGTCACATCTGGTGCAGCCAGAGAGCTATACTTTTTTGAGCCATCCAGATTCCATTGGCAGTCTCGTCTGTGGGCATATGTTCTGCACGGGAATAAAAGGAAGAATTGTTCTCTTTAGGTATAGCGTATTGCACGGCCATGTGTCGTCGTGTACTCTACTGTACTGTGTACTGTACGTTCACTTTAACGCTCACGCAGTGGGGTTTATCATGGGCAGACGGCCACGACTCGGAACAATCCTGTCCGCCACATTGAACTGAGCGAAGCTTGATTTATTTATACTTCAAAAATATCTACAAGCTACAACGCAGTCAAGCAATGCAACGCTGTGAGCATTGTGAGGTTAATGTATGTATTTTCACATAAATGTGCGAACTAAGTAACTAAAGGAACTAAAGCTGTCAAATAATTGTAGTGGAGAAAACATACAATATAATATAATATAACTTTATTACTTTCCACCGACGATATTGGCCCATGTTGCAAATGCTCAAAATGTTATATCTCAATAAATTCACGCGTGTGTGTTCGAGCCCAGAGTTGTGAACTTGCTATTTCTGGCGCGCGATATAGCCTACTGTCACATGACGTAGTATAGCTATAAATGAAGCATTTACATTGCTGGGCATTAAGCATATTGTCGGTTCTCCTGGAACTGATCAACTCTCTCTCTCTTCCTTCTCCTCCTCCCTCATCCACCATGAATGTTTTCTGGAGAAGAAGAAAAGTCTCGGCGTCCAGCGCCTCCGGTCTGTTCTATGACATCATCCCCCTGCACACATCTGGAACTGCTAGAGCGTGTGTGTGTGTTTGTGTGTGTGTGTGTGTGTGTGTGTGTGTGTGTGAGTGCGTGTGTATTACTATACTTGTGAGGGCTGAATGTCCCAGCAAGTATATAGTAGAATTTGAGTAAATAGACATTGTGAGGACAAGTTTCCTGGTCCTCACAAGAGAAATCATGGTTATTTTTTGGTTATAAACAGATTTGGGGAGTTGGATTTACAATTAGGAAAAAGATTTAGGTTAGGATTAGGCATTTAACCATTTAAACCCCAGCATCGGTATTGTGGGGAAAACTTTTGCTGAAAATAGCAGATCTTGTGAGCTTGTCAATCGGCTATTTTGAGCAATAGTTTTCCCCACAATAGCAGAAAACAGAAAATACACTAGTGCTGTGCCCTGAGGGACTCCGGTTACCCATATGGGGTTTAAAGTGGTTAAGGGTTAGGGTCAGAGTTACGTCTGATTTATACTAAGTTGCGTGCCAGTGTCACACGCCGGAAAATAGCCGATCCACTTTGCTATTTTCTGCTATTTTATATGACATCCTAAAATGTTGAAGTCCGCACAAGTTTAGTAATACAAACGTGTGTGTGTGTGTGTGTGTGTGTGTGTGTGAGGAGTTTAGCTGCTGAGAATAGGGGGGGTTGGGGGGAGGTGTGTGGGGAGACACATCAGCAGTATGGGGAGAGAGGAGGGGATAGAGGAAGAAAAAGGACTGTTTATCTGAAAACACAGACAGCGCAGAGATGTATAACCGTTCTGTGTAAACACTGCATTTTCTGCCAGAACGCTAATGAATCTGAAACCATGCCCTTTTCAACAATAACTAAAGACAAACGCTACAGCTAAAAAAAAGTCACAGTTGATTTTTTTCTCTCCCTTCTTCTAAAGGGATATAATTCTGCAGAATGCGAGGAATCGAGGTATGGTATGCCATTTCATGCCCGAGTCGTTCCCCTGAGTAGTTTTACTGCTTTGTTAACTGAAGAATCCAACAACATAAAAACGTTGCTTTAACCACATAGCAGGACAACGGCTTCTTCAGCCTGTTTTTTTGTGTGTCTTTGTTTATTTTCCTGTCTATGTAAGTCCAAACAAGTTGTTAGTTCTTTGTTCACATGTTTAAGTCGTTGCTTCTGCAGATTCTGTACGACAGCGTTTCTCAAACTTTGTTCATTTGAAAAGACCCCCATTTTGATGTGCCTTATTAGGCTTACGGACCCCCATAACTCTGAGAGTGTACAAATGTAACCACAGGTCCATTTGGTTCCATTTGTACATTCTGAGTTACACACCCCACATTGAGAACCACTGCTGTAGGAGACTATTGGCAGAGAGAATGAGAGGAGATTGGGCACCATTATAGTTTGTTATACTACTCAGCAGCCACTAGGGGGCAGATTATACTTATTGTGCAGTGTAATCATTGATCTGGTGGCATGTACTGTAAGTGACTACTTGGCATTCGATGAGCAATGCAGTGTCTGATTACTATAATTAGAAAACTACCAGTGGTGGACAGTAACAAAGTACATTTACTTGAATACTTAAGTTCATTTTTTGAGTATCTATACTTTACCTGAGTATTCGTTTTTTTTAAAATATATATACTAATGACTTTCACTCCAATATATTTCAAAGAGGAATATTGTCCTTTTGACTCAAATTTTATTGAAAATAACAGATCTACATCGTTCAGAATTGATTGTTTACAAAGCACTTAATAACTTAGCACCTTCATATATCAAGGATTCTATAGAGTTTTATGTTCCAACCAGAACACTCAGGTCCTCCTCCGCTCTCTCATAAGAACACCGGTGAGGCTGCTTTCTGGGTCTATGGACCCAAGTTGTGGAATACACTACCACTGGAACTTAAAAAGGCAAGCTCTAATTTTGTTCAATATGGTCCATTGTTCCAGTTGTGCACTCGCAGAGTGTTGGTCCTTGAAATTAAAACGTTTGAGATTGAGAACCAACGGTATTGTAATTGTGTAGCAGACGTGAAGTCCACATACCAGCTCTGACAGTGTGATAAACCGGCTCTGGAAACGGTTGCAAAATGTGATGGAACCGATTCCGATTCCTCAATGTTGGATCCGGTTCCCCCCGGTTTCCTCCGGTTCCGGATCCCAACCCTAATCCAGCCCTGATGTTGGCGTCTAATAGAGGGCCAGTGAATTCATAGAAAGCCTTGGCTGGGGACTAAACACCAAATGAAGCAGCTTGAGTACAGCTAAACAAGATCTCATGTTTGTCCCAGAGCCAGGAGGCCCATATGTCAGTCTGGCTGATGATATATAATCAGCCATTATTTTACTTATATGACGACATCCCTATCTGTAATTATTCTGCCGATGTCGGCGTCCCTATTTTGTGCGTGAACATTTTCAAAAGTTTACAACATTGTTCAAAAATAGCCGATCTATGCAAGCTGAAGTACCTATTTGTTTCGTTTTTTTGTTGTTTTTTTGCATAAAAGTTTAAATGTTCTCAAACAGAAACTTTCATTCAGAATATGTCGCACTTATTGACAAAATATCGGTCAAAAACATTGGTAACCAGTGGTCTAGGACCATCCGCATCATCAGACCTGAAAATCTGGCATAGGTCTGTTATAGTTCTCTAGTTCGTTCCTCAATCTCATTCATATAAACTCGACTCCTCACGAACAGGAAACGGCAGATGATAGAGGAAGTGGTACACAGAGAAAGAGGGACGTACTGTAGGAGAAGGAGGGGGGGATGGAGAGGCTAGATGGAGGGGATAAGTAGACGAGAGAGCTGTTTGCCAGATGTCTGTTCTCTGACTGTACAGAGAGGCACAAAAAAGTTCACCTCTGCTTTTATTTACACTCACCTTCCATTTTGTCCCTACCCAATTACTTATTTAATTTAACTAGAAGCCACATGTGCAAAAAAACACGTAATCAACGCATCCGTTTTGTCCGATGTGACTGTGTGATGTCCATGTCAAATAAACATTAAACACATTCATTTATCCGACCAAACCACCTTACGTGGCAACAGCTCGTAATAAATAAATGAACCGTTATTCTTCTCTGCCCGCCCACCTAGCCATTGTTCTTCTCGTGTCTTATGCAATGGCTTCTTGACTGAACCTCGAGAATAGGAAAGGGAGATGGGTGCAGTGAAAGAGTAGGGAGGGAGGGAGGGAGAGAGACTAAAATTAAAGTTGAGATGAATGTTAAAAATCAGTATGAGAGGGAAAACTGAAGTTTATGGGAGACTGGGGTAGGAAGCAGTCAAAAAAGGGGAGTAGTACAACGATATCCAAATCCATTATGCAAGAAAAAGAATCAAATGGGGGCCGAGGGACAGAAGGAGAAAGAGAAAAGAAAGAAAGGAAGAAAGAGAGAGAGGGAGGGACGGAGGTCGGGGGGGAGTGTGGGTTGCAGAGAGAGAGAGAGAGAGGACACGTGTAATGTTTAGGAGATGTATGGAGGCTCTTTGACATATTTACTGTACTGTGACTGTGCTCACCAGGCAGCAGTGAGGCTGCAGTAATAACCGTAGTCTCCAGCAGGGCCTGCAGAGCACAGCGGACCACAGTACAGCACAGCACAGCAGTACTGCTGCTCTCCACAAAGTAGAAACCCTCATCTCCATCTTCTGTTGGACTGGGATGCAGAACCACCACAACCACAGGCAGTGACATAACCAACTCTCTCTCTCTCTGCCTCTCTCTTTCTCTGTCTCACTCTCCTTCTCTCTCTGACTCTGTCTGTCTGTCTCTCTGTCTCTCTCTCTCTCCATTTTGGTTCCATTGGTACACTCACGACCCGGCAGGGTCCAATCGGTTCCTAACTTTCAATCATTTAGCTGCGCGGGGACCCCCTGGAACCCCCGCACCACTAGGGAACCTCTGGTTCTCATGTAATGTTTGTCCACTAGCCTCCCAACAGTGTATTCATAAATATGTTCCAGCAAGTTGTCGCATTAAATCATAATGATCCATATATGGACATGTCTAACCCTCCTGCTTGCTCCGTGACTCTGAGCTGCATCGTGATGGCTGTGGATTCAGTGGTGGAAAGTAACTACTAAGTATATTTTTGAGGTATTTTTTACTTTACTGGAGTATTTCCAATTTTCAATACTTTACTTTTACTTACTACTCCACTAAATCTCAGAGGCAAGTATTGTACTTTCACTCCACTACAATTATTTGAAAACTTTAGTTATAGTTACTATCTACAAGCGATGTGACGCGTTGTGAGCTTGTAGATCTGCTATTTTCTGCTTTATTTTAATACATTTTATACATACGATACCTTGTGAAACATTCTGCATATTGAGTACTTTTTTGATGCCATTACTTTTGTACTTTTACTCAACCTTTACATTGCAGTATTAATACTTTTACTGCAGTGAAAAATGTGAGTATTTTTTCCACCACTGCGCTTGGGGAGGAGAGAGAGGCGCTGCGTGCTGTGCTGTGAGGGGTGGTCTGGGGGTAGGTGGGTGGGAGGTGGTATTCCTACTCCTACACCCCCACTAAAACAGTCAGAAGAGGGCTGGAACCCCCTGTGGGCTTTCCTTCCTTCAGTGTGAAAAAAAGTGTTTAAAAAGCTCTGCCTCACAGGGTGATTAATTATCTTCCCATGTTGGAAGTATTTCCCAAGAACACTCATTCATTGCAGGCTTGGAGTTGGCACAATTTGCTAATAATAATTTACCACTTAAACCCTGTACACTTAACTGTGTACTTACTTGACCGGAGTCCCCCAGGGGCTCTGTACCAGGCCCCCTTCTGTTTTCCCTCTGCACCAGGGGTCTTCAACAGGGGGTCCGGGACTCCTAGGGGGTCCTCAGAGTTACTACTGGGGGGCCGCCAAATCTTTGTGATAGGACCCTTTTTTTAATGAACCTCTTAAACCCTTGCATCCTTTTTCTGAGGGGGACCATTTGCCAAAAATAGCAGATCTACAAGCACACAATGCATCGCGATGCGATGCATTGTGTGCTTGTAGATCTTCTATTTATTTATTCTGCTAGGTCAAGTTTACTAAGCACTGAAGGTTTATGTTGTTAAATATCTCAAAATACACATCAGCATGAATCCAACAACTGATGACACTAGTGCTGTCAAACAAGTCTATGAAGCTATCTATGAAATCTATGAAAAGGTTTCATCTGCAACAATATGTAGGGGGGGGTCCCTGCTTCATCTCTCTCTCTCAGCTAAGGGGTCCTTGGCCTGAAAAACATTGAAGACCCCTGTTGGTCTACAACAAATCTATTTGCTGAGAATGGCCAGTTGGCCTGGACCGCTGGTGTAGCGGGCTCCAAAGTAACCTTTCCTTCTTTCCTTCTCTCCCCATTTCCTGTCAGACTACTATCATATAAATAAAGGCATAAAAGCCAAAAAATGTATAGAATATACTGTAGATCTGCTTTTTTTTTTTTTTAAAGCAATTTTCTGAAAGATTTCGCATTTATTGATATGCCCAAAATAGAGACGCCACGTTGAAAGTGTTTAATGATTAAAGTCAACAATTATAAAAGAAAAGCCCAGCCCTTGTCTGTATGGGAGCTGTATATAGTAGCCTGCATCGATAGACATTTTATGTTAGGCGAATCTCAGTGAATGCCAATGGACTGTCAGAATGAGACAATCCGTTGGCAAAGAAAGATTTGATACACACATATAGTCTATGGATTTTCTCTTCTCCTACATGGGTTTCAGATATTAAAAGTGTGTCAGATTTTCCATGTTGTTCAGCTTTCTTCCTGGTGAGTTATTGCGGTTAAGTGTTACTTGGCCGTGTCAAGACTGTGAGCTTTCAAGCACTTGTTTCAGAGCTTGGCTTTTCTGAGTAGACTTTAACATGGTTGCGTCAGGTTACTCTACATCTTAACTTGTTCATGCCCGTTTGGCTTAACTTATGCTCTCTGTCGTCGTAGTGCATGTTTTTCATGAATGTTTTATATTCTATGCACAGACAGTCCCTAACTACACAGCGAATGAGTGCTTGATGGCATTTCTCATGTCACTACCATAACAAATTACATCTTGTGCATAACAGCAGCTTATTGCTAATGATGAGTAAGTTAAAGACACAGCTGTGAGTTTATAAATCATCACTCGGAATATTAGCTAAGACCAAAGAAGAACAAACTAATTCCCAGCTGCAGCCTTAAGTCCTGCTCTCCTGAAAAATAACGTCATCGTAATAAAGACCAACAAGCTGTTCTCAATCAAACAACACAATCCAAACTTTCCCTCCCCTTTTCCCCCATTCATCCTCCTGCTCTGCTCTTCTCTACACAAATGCAAAGAGCCATTTTCCCCTCTGCACAGCGATAAAGGGAGATAACGTGCAGAAACTGTCAGGGCTGCATAATGCCCAGTTTAAATACAGTACCCGGAGGGAGGCTCTGATATTAGGTCACTGTGATTAAGGGGGATTATTTTCTGGTCCCCAGGGAAGGGCAATTCGCTTTTACAGCTTTACTCAGCTGATGGTTGCTCAGATGGCTCTGATGAGTGCACGAAGCAGGACACCTAGCTGAGGGGAGCTGAGGGTCGAAGCAGTGACTGTCCGATTACTACACAGCCTCTCTCTCTTACCCACTCAGCTACTGCCGCCCCATACAGAGTACACAGTAAAGTCTGGAGGGTTGATTTAATTCTGAGAGTGTAAAAATGGACTCGATATTAATGACTAGGTATGTCTTAGTGGAGAACGCGGGTGCCAAGAGATTATTTCTTGAAAAGACAGGAGGGAAGATGTGAAAGGGATACGTGCAAACGTGCATGTTCTTGCTACTTTACTCTAAGCTGGCGTCACTAGCATCATTTTCAACACAGCTGTTAGTCCATTTCTCACATTTCCCTTGTTCCAAATTTTCCTTGTTACTTGACCGACCATCAGTTTTACACTCAAAGTTTCCAGATTATGCATTGCACATGTGTCCCTCAGTTGTGCGTCCCAGACAGTCGAGAAATGATCTTTTCAGCAGTTGCAGAAGTTGCGGATGCCCACATCCAGCATTGTCGTACATTAACATCATCTGTTGTGTGCTGACATAATGTGGAGGGGAAGGTCAGAATGGATCATCTGGTGCAGGGGTGTTGGATAGTCCAAATCATCAGCAACTGCTGTCTTCTCCTTCTTCTTCTTCTTCTTCTTCTTCTTCCTCCAATGTTTTTGAGAATTGACAACAAACGTATATACTGTGGCGGTAAGGGAGTGGGGGGCTGGAAGCCAAGGGGAGTCCTGGGCTGATCCCCTCTATGGATTTGAAAAGCTCCAGACTCGGGGACTGAGTTGGGAAATCAGGTTTACGGGGAAGATGGGCTCCTCAGTGAGGATTCAGTGGAGAGACATGGGCCCTAATGGGCCTTGAAGGGTGTGGAGTTCATTGCGGAGTTGTCAGAGCCTATAAGTGTCTACTAGGTGACATCACATACGTAGATGTGATTGAGCTGTGTTTGGCTGGCGTTCATTTGAACACGGAATCTTGCGGTGTCTCTTCAGAATATTTGCACAACAGTAGTTGATGGAAGCACACACACACACACTGATTTACATTATCTCTTGGCAACGTTTTGGAAATGCACTTAAACTTTGCACAACATTTGGATAGAAATGTAGCCAGTGTCATCTCGTTCCTGTACATCTTGAGAAAATATGCTCAATTACCTCTTGGTTGGGAATGGTGCACTCGTGGCTCAGCACAGAGGGAAACGGGCGTAGAGGCACGTGCTACACCTTTATAACATTAGAACTTTATCACAATATTTTCTCACATTTATTTTGTCTGAAAAGGAGTGTTTCCCTCTGAAAAACATGGAAAACATGCTGCAAATGCACAAGAAAGCTTTGGTTTTGTTGAGTTTAAGCATAAGCACATTTGCGTACGTGCGTTTGTGTGCGTGGTCCGCGTGCATGTGTTCACGTGCCGGCAGGCAGGCTCGCACTTGTGCACGGGTGCAGAGATTTTTTTTACAGATCACCCCTCATCTGCGCGTGTGTGTAGGACCACGTGTATGCATACATTTTATGTGCATTTTAAATGACATGACAAATAACTGACAGGCAGATTAGGATGCCATATACTAGAAGTACATCAAGTTTGAAAATCTGAAAAATAAATCACTCTATTATATTTAATTTATTGTCAAATACCGGTAAGTAGTCTATAGGCAATATCTATAGATTTGATTATGCTATTCTATTATGCTCCTCATTGTGAAGGTGATGGATCTTCTCTTTGAGCTTATTTCAACGTGTTATGATTGATGGAGGACAGACATCCGTTCACATGTGGCTCAGGCACCCAACGCTATAGATTTAGAACTGAACATAAGCAAAGTCCTTGCCTGTCAGCTGCCCGCAAATCAAGTGGGATCTTTATGGCCAAGAAAAAAATGTCAGTCAAAAGATGAAGAGGTATAATTCCCCAAAAATATCAAAGTGAGATGGATATAACACAAACCGTACAAAGAGCTGATAGGCAGATGTAGGAGGGATGTGATTTCAGTTTTAGAGTGTAAAGAAAGGTCAAATGTACCATGCAACCATGAGGCTGTGGTGGGAAGACAGGCAGTCTGGAAATAAGAATAAAACTTTATTGTCACATCACAAGTATACATGTGTAAAGAAGTGGGTGATTGTTGTGTGTGTGCAAGCTTTTTTTGTTTTCAGGAAATAGGGAGGGGGGGTTGCAGAGAAAGGGAGTGTAAGGAGTAGAACATAAGAAACATCTAAGACATTTACTTATATAGGCTAGTGGTTAAGATGTTTGGCTATACTCTTGATGTGGGTAAGAAGGTTATCCACAAACATACAGTATGTGTTGCTCTCCAGTGAAAATTAATTCATTTCAAATGAAATAATCTGTTACCACTGCAACCTCGTGTTTTGAAAGTGGCATGTGTGTTGTCAGTACGTGATTGGTTAATTGATAACAGGGGTGATGGCCCAACTGTTGCTGACGTGTGTGTGTGTGTGTGTGTGGTGGGGGGTCTGCTGCTGAACTGATGTGCGAATGAGCGATGGAAAACCAGTCATGCAAATTAATTATTTTGTGCCACGTTCACTCATATCTATATCTGCCTCTACTCTCTCTGCTACAAGGGGATGGAGCCCCTCTCCATCCCCAGGAGAGGCAGGTTAACAAGGGAGATGTACAGTATTTTGGTCATTTTGGGGGATGGCATCCTCGCTCATGGTGGACAAAGTAGCCTACTCAACCCAGTACTTGAGTCAAAGTATATGATAGATTCTCAAATAACTATAGGTGAAAGTTGCTCTGTCAAATTTGTACTGGAGTTTAAGTACTGGAGTACTTAAAAACACAGTACATTTTATTTTTCAATATCAATGCATTGTTGTATTGCAATTTAGAAATTTACCCCAAATATTCCAAGATTTTCCAGAAATCATCGCATAATGATGCGTTGTGAGCTTTTTTTAAAAAAGATATATGTTTTTGGCTTTTATTGATAGATACAGTAGACCGGCAGGAAATGGGAAGAGAGAGAAGGGGAGTGACATGCAGCAAAGGTCGTCGACTCGTCGGGATCGGGACTCGAACCCACAACACGCCGTCAGGCTGCATTAGCAGCCTAGGTGCCCGGCCCGCTGCGCCAGCCGTCCAGGCCACTATTTTTGAACAACACAGTTGTGCGACAGAGTGTAAAATACTAATAATGTATTTTATATATATTTGATTAATCGAAAAAGTAATTGATAGAATAGTCACTAAGAAAATAACCGATAGTTGCAGCCCTAGAGGAAGGCTTGTTTGCACTTGGAAAAAGAGGATCATGAGTGATTGGTCCCCAGGACTGGAGTATAACAGTGTTAAAATGAGTAATGTCATTGGCGTTACTCATTGGCTTTATGACTCCATTCCTTTAACTCTGGATCTGGAGTACAGTAAGTAATGGGAGATCTCTATTCTCTATGGATTCTGGACAAGGGTGTAGTCGCATTTCAGAAGTGATGGAAGTAAATCTAAGTTCATTTGCAGCAGGTTTTTTATGTGTTTTGAAGGATGACCAGAGCTCCCACTTTGGCCAAGTGATGGTGGTGACGAGGACTATCATATCCAAAAACAACCTAATAGTCTGCGATGTTGGCGAGTAGCGACAGCCCAGAATGTCATAAACCGACAATCTGGAGTCCCCCTAGCCCAGGACAGCTATACCAAAGGGCGGCATCCAATACCTATAACCCCAAACGAGCCCTAGCCCATTATCCATGTCCTATCTTACAAATATCAGACATAGTCTTCTACTGGGGAAAAATACAGCTGCTGAGCAAAAAAATAAAAGGAAAGAAAAAGTCACCACATAATATATCAATAAATTATGTGAAGTCTTTGAAAGTTGGTCACTGCTCTCAATAAATTTAGCAGTGAGGATCAATTAAAAATGAATACTCTCCCAAAGTTCTCCTATCTATTTCAGTGCGTGTGTGTGATACCTATTCATGAGACTTTTATTTTTACAGAGATCAAAGCCTCTTGGTGGAATGGCCTTGCCAAACTTTAAGTTTTATTACTGGGCTAGTAACCTTAGATGTTTAGAGTAATAGCTCAGATCTGATACCTTCCACCCCCCCCACCCCTGCTTGGTTTGCTATGGAGCCTTATTCCTCAAAATCTGTGTCGCTGACATCTCTTGTTCTCTCCCTCATCTGCTGTCCTCCTTCTTCCTCTGTTACAAATGTGTTAAAACCTCCCTCATCAGTCTATGAGTTGTTTCAATGTAAAGTTTCCATAGCTGAATGGGTAGCGAGGCCATCTGGGAAACCAAAACCTTTTTTTAGAGGACTTTCAATCCACTTCATTTCAAAGTCAAATGATGTACTTTGACTCCACTGCATTTTTAGGAAGGGACCCCCGGTATCCAAACGTAGAAAAATACTTTATGAATTAACCATTAAGCTCTATTTAAAACAAATAGTGAAAATAGCTGATCTACAAGCTCACAGTGCGATGTGACGTATTGTGAGCTTGTAAATCAGCTATTTTCACTATTTTTAAAACATTTTTAAAATGTCTGAAAGTATTTTTGGATATGTTTTTTTTGTAAAACTGCTATAAAGAAAATGTATTTTGTATCTTGTACTTTTGAATAACTACTGTAAGTGTTTTTAAAAGCATCTACTTTTGAATATTTAAATATTTACAGTTGGCTACTTTAACTCAAGTACAAATTTGACTGAGCAACTTTCACTTGTAGTTGAGTAATATTTCACCAGGATTATATCTACACTTGGACTCAAGTACTGGGGTTAAGTACTTTGTCCACCACTGATGTTAAATATAACTAATCTGACGGTTTCCCAGTAGTTGCTATAGTTGGTATTGTATGTTGTTCTTTTATACCGCACTAATATATATAACATGACTCTGTCACTCACTATTGCTCTAACATAAGTTTCCCATACTGTTATCATGACCTCACAGAGCTGCACCCTGTCTTGCCAAGAACTGCACTGCATTAATTAATTGGCCCAGATCACTTACATTCTCAAATGTATCTCTTGGTCCTATATCTTATAATGTCAGGTCTGTTGCCAAAAACCTTGGCGTCTTTATTTGATCCCATCAGCCTAAACGTTGAGAGCCACTTTAACACACATGTTCAAACAAGACACGTTTTATCATCTCAGGAATATATTAGCATTCAGATACATTTTGAGTTTTAAAGAGACAGAAATCATCGTACATGCTTTTATTTCTTTGTGCCTTGATCAGAGAAAATACATAAAAAAAGAAATGACTCTGTACCGTACAGGATGTTGTTGCTAAAACCACGAGAAGAGAACATATTTACTTCTATTTGAACATCAATGGTTGCCTGTCTGTTTTAGGGTTGAATGATTTTAAGATTTTACAGGTTTATTTTCAAAGCACTTCTTGGCCTGGCCCTTAATTACAGTTTTGAATTATTGACAGGACTTGCCATTCATACACATCTGGTGGGACCCCACAGTGCAGGTCTCCAGATGAATCACAGAAAGGGGCCTGTCTTCAGGCAGCTAATTCCCCAAGTATCTCAACTGGCATTGACTTGCTGCGGTCTGAATCGCAGGAAGAGGACTCGTGACAGGGAAGAGGACTCATGACAGGGATGGGCCCACTGAAGACTGGCAGGAGCTGTTCATTCAGCACCATACCGTGAAACCAAAAGATGCAGTCGTAAATACCAGTCTTCATTTGCTGTTATGGTACCTTCCTCGCCAATTGGGTCTCCGGTTGTACTATAGCACAGTATAGTGACGAGTTGGGGCACAAACACCTAGGACACCGTTCCCCTGGTGCAAATGTTCCCCGTAGCTTTTCAATGTTCCCCGTAGCCCGCCCACTGGAATGTAGAAGTGCCGTTCTCACATCTCGTAATAGCTTGACACATTCGGAAAAATATTTAAAACAAGGCAGGGACGCCGTCAGAAGCAGACCTGTGATGCACTTCCGAGCAAGTGGCTGTGCCGAGCGGTGTGGTGTCTGCTTTTGCCAACACACGGCCGTTCGAGTTCAAGCATACTTGAATATGGAATTGTAAATCATCTGTCTTTATCGTCTAAATCATCCATCAACATGTGACTCAACAGGAGAGCCCCACCGTGTCAACGTATGATGCAGGGGAGACCTGCATTGTGTCAAATGGGGTGCTGCATGGTCAGATGTGGCCACAGCTCGTCACCCGTTTGCAGCTGAAAATATTGAACAGCGGGATACTGATGGACAGCCGTTAGAGCAAATAACTGCTGTTGCACTTGAAGTAATGAGGTATGCGCAGGAGCAGAACAGGAGAGGTAGTCTAGTGGTCTGTGATAGGTTCTGGTTTGATAGGTTGATGCTGTTGGTCTATTACTGAAGTTGCATCATACCAGAGGCGATTGCAGAATGGGGTAATAAGCCTGAATTCTGTTGACAGTCTGGATGTATTGTACTGTATGAATCCAAAGTTACACCATGAATTGCTGGAACTTTCTGTTTGACTGCAGGGTCACTCTGTCTCTGTCTTGGGGATGTAAACTCTGTAAACTCTCAGCCTTGGCCTAACCACTGGCCCCAGTGATGTATATTAATGGTGGCCTGTCCCTCAGTGTGGGGCTTGGTGGTATGTGACAATATGAATGACCACCTTAAAGTCTTTGCATTGGTTCTGCAATGCAGTTACTTTTTAATTGTTTCCACCGAGTTTTAGCTATTTGAATTTAGATGTAACAAGATGGTCTGGCTATGCGATATTTGCAATCTATAGTTTTGGGCTACTGAATCAACACCCCTTGCAGTCCATTGGGCCCAGGCTTTATCCCACTTTTCAATTATCATCCTTCTTGACCTATTTGTTGCATTTGATGCAGTCAACCGCCAGCCTTTTCTGGACACCCTCTCTATCATATCTATCACAGGGTTGGTTCTCTTTCTACCTCAGTGGTTGGACCTACTGTACCAGCTTTCTTGGAGAGGTTTGCTTTCATCACCTCAAACTTTCTCAACCAGAGTTCAGATGACACACTGGATGATAAATAACAGTTTTTTCTCCTTCCCTCCCTCTGCCATGCAGTGTGAAGAGTGCATTTCTCCATGCCTGGCTGTCATTTCACAATGAATGTTATCCTCAAGCTTAACCTAGAGAAAACATAGCTTCTCTGCTTCCTTGGAAAGTATCCCCCCCCCTGCAGGATATTTACATTTCCATCGACAACACCCTGGAGATTGCTACTCAAATGCCAAGAGCCTGGGCGTAATCCTGGACAGCTGTCCTCCAAGACACAGATTGCATTGACTATCCTCATGGGTAACAGTCTATAAATACTATGTTAAACAGGTCCAAAAGGATGACCCTTAAGTACCTGCAGCACCAAGAATATTTGAGGTAGCTTTCTCCTAATGCCTTTCAGAAAGGACTTAACCAAGGGATGGCTAAAAAACAACAGCTTGCCAAAACCCTTCTGACTGGAGCAACTGTGAATTAATTTACCACCATAGAAATGGGGCAACATCACATCCTCTCCTCTCCATGCACAATCTCTGAAAAGAGCACACTGAATTGTATGGATCACACTGTCGGCGAGGCCAAACGTCTGTCCCTTAGGTGTCTAATGGACACCTAATGGACAGGGAGACTAAGATGAGCTTTCCCAGCCACATGTGATGCTTCCTGTTAAGAAGTCAGTGATCCTCAGCTAATTGAAGTTGTCTTGGAGCAGAACTGGGTTGTTGAATGTGGAGTGACAGTCCAACAATAGTGGCATAGGCTCCAGGGGAGTCCAGGTGCTGCTGGAGGATAAAGTGGAGGCTCTGAGTTATTCATAGACTTGGGGAATTTGTCTAGTGTAGCTAGTGATCGCCGAAAGTCAGTTGCCGAAAGTTTCTGTTCCAGTTTCTCCGACCACTGTCATTTGGCCTCCCAAATCACATTACCAAAACACATACTTGGCCAGTCTAAATCTTGAAAGCCAACTCCTTCTCAAAACAAAGCTGTTTGAGATTAGCTGTGAACCAGGAGTTTGCCATTCTTTTAACTCACCCTAGTATGTGTTGGAATACACCTACCCTCACATAAGCTGATGTATGTGTAAGTCACTGCATCTGTGTGGTCAGCAAAGAGGGCACCACATGGAGTTCCCTCATGTCCCTGCAGGACACATACAACAGTAGGTGTTTGGGTAGGGCCAAGAGGATTGTGAAGGACATCAACAGCAACCCAGTAACGGACTGCTCATGGCGATACGGACTGGCAAGCTGGAAATTCTAAATTGGTGAAGCCAGTACTTCCGATACTACTGTGCTGTCCTGGCCTGTCTCAAAGGACAGTGTGGGACCAAGATATGAGTCCTGTGATTTCTCTTCTGACCAATCAAGTTCTCTGGATGACACAATAAAATATGCAGATACTCAAAATGGCACTTTCTAAAAATGCACCTTAATCTTGCAGTACTGTGGCAGTAAGAGTTCCCTTATTATATCTGCAATGTAAGCCAGTCAGTATTTTCATTTGGGAGTGGAGGAAGTGCGGAGGTGCTAGTAAGCATAAAGCTGCCCTACGGCTTGTGCCACATAATATAACTATATGAAACAGAAAACACAAAAGAAAGTCAACTGCACCTTTTACCACTGGGGAAATGAAATGCAAGCATTCTCTACTGTAAAAGGGAAATGCATCTACAGTATCTAGCTGTCAAGATGCGTGGGATAGACTGGGTCACAATGGGTAGGATGTGCTTAACCACAAAACATTTTTTGCATTTTTCGAATTTCTGTTTTCTATGCCTATAATGACATGGCCAAAATTGGGACGTCAGGGTTAAAGTGGTTAAGGGACGGCTGGGATACCCAACCTGTCACTGAGTTTCATCTGGATAGTCTGAGTAGCAAGGAATCCCAGAGTGGAGAGTACTTAGACAGGTATAAGTAGTACATAAATCTAACAATGTTTCTTGCTAAACAAAAGCTACTTCTAAACCAGTCATCATCATGATCACAAAAATAATTCCTTTCTATTCCCTTCTCCTTTCTCTTCTCTTCCCATTTTGGTTCAGATATTGCAAGGTTTATGGTGGCAACACATCAGCGGAGAGAAAACTGCTTGACTTTGTGGAACTTATTATAAGATTAGTTAATAATGCATAAGGTACATCATTTGGAATGGAGGCAATTTGGTTCTTAACGGACATGGTTCGGCTTTCATGAAAATGTCCTTGGAGTTCTTCCAAGGATCCTGGTGACCTTAAAGTAAAGACAAAATCCACTCAATAAGTTCTGTGCAAGAAACACAGCTAATGGTATACCATTGTTTCTACATGGGGAGAGGGAATCCTTCATGAGAGCAGGCGGGCAAGAGAAACCAAAGCAATCCTTATACCGATACCAACATGGTCACATTACTTTGGCCACATTAACCAATAAAACAATATGTTTACTACCGGTGGGCATACAGGGCAATTCCCAAAATACACTGTTATGTGTCAAATAATACACCACAATGTATGTAATAGTGTAACTTAATTCAATGAAGAAACAGTTTAAATATCTCGATATGAGAAAGACTGGGAAGCCAGGCCTCTGCCATAATGTGAATGTGAGCGTGCGTGCGTATGTGTCTGTTTTAAAAGCAGTGGTGTAAAGTAACTAAGTACATTTACTCAAGTACTGTACTTGAGTACAATTTTGAGGTACTTTTACTTCTACTCCACTACATCTCAGAGACAAATATTGTACTTTTACTCCACTACAATTATTAGTTACTAGTTACTTTGCAGATATAAATTATTACATTATAAACCATATGTGACCATATTGTAGATCTGCTATTTTCAAACATTCTAGTACTTTTACTTTTGGTACTTTAAGTGCATTTTGATACCAATACTTTTGTACTTTTACTCAAGTAAATTTTGAATTCCGGACTTTTACTTGTAACAGAGTACTTCTACATTGCAGTATTGATACTTTTACTTAAGTAAAACATTTGAGTACTTTTTCCACCACTGGCGTACGTACAGTACGTACGTGCATGTGTCTGTGTTAAAAGGACACTAATGCATTATGTAAACACACGCACGCACGCACTCACATAGATCAGTACAGCCCTGGCTTCGGTTGGGAACGTTGCTGTTGCTTGAATGCGTTATAATAAATGAACTTAACAGATTGTAACCATATTTAGTTCTTTGTGCAATGTGTACGAGTAGCCCGCAGGGGCATGTGCAGCTACACTGCGTCCGATACTTTCTCCGGTGCTCCTGTTTTCGTGCCCTCTTCGCTATGAAATTGCAATTGATCAACATCAACATGTCTGGAGGGGACCGAAGTATTGTAGGCAGCTGTTTTTATGGAATTGCTATTCTCTTCCTCTCTTTCACTGTTTTTTGTTTTTCTTCACTGAACCGTGTCCTTGGACATTTCGCCAGGACCTATCAGCAGGGAGATATCCGAGGCAAATGTTTTGAACCATTCGAGGAGGTCTTTCATAGAGCCCTTTTTCCTGTGGATGCAATGTCATTTTAAAATAAACAATACCCTGTCTATACCTAGTCTTAAAAGAGCCTTGTTGTTATAGTCTACTCAGTATCCCACACAGTAAAATTCAACTCTGAAGAGTGTACAAATGGAACCAAATGGACCCATAAGGGTCCATTTGGTTCCCTTTGTACACCATTCGGGGTTAAATGAATACAAAGGATTTCACTGCACTCTGTGGTGTAACTCAAGACAGTGGAGTTAGCAGTTAAAAGCCTGTCATTCATTTCACATGTCCTCTGAGTAAAATTATAAAGTGCGTGTGTGTTTATTTGAGTGGGTGTCGCATGTCTGTAAGTGTATAGATTCAAAAGAGGTGCAAACAGGACAGGACGCGAACAGAAAATAAGCTGACATTTCCACGGATATAAGAGGACAGAAATGAAATCTTCTCTCTTTCATTTAGTGGTTTCACATACAGTAGTGCTGTATATCCCTGTCATTTACACCACTGCCACCTCCAGAGAGAGAGAGAGACACACACACACACACACACACACACACACACACACACACACACACACACACACACACACACACACACACACTCACACTCACACTCACACTCACACACAGAAATGCACCCGAACCCCTGACCCTCTCGCTATCTAGGATCTAGGACCCCAGGGCAGGCAAAACAAATGAGCTCACTCTCTCCTGCCGTCAGTCTCTCAGGTTTAGGCTGCCGTGTAAGAATAGGCTTTAAGTTACATCCGCTATCAGCCAGGCGATCTGCCTGCTCCCCCGTTACACCTCCAAACCACAGCCACTGTCCCTTTTTCTTGCCAGTAGAAACCAACCAACCAACCTCCATTAACCCCTGGACTCAAGAACTCCAAAAATCTCTTATCTCATAGTATTTGGTTTACATTCTTCTAGAAGAGGGTCTGTCTGTGTGTCTTTGTGTGTGTGTGTCTCTGGGGCTAATGCCACAAATTGCTGAGCCGATCCTCAGCTCCAAATCCTTTGCGTACGCTGCCAGTAGGCCAAGAAGGTAAATCCCTGGATATGTTTCCCGTATATTCCAGTACTTTATGGTACTGGAAGTCCATGGGCGTAGGATTGGGCTGAAACTTTGCCCAAATATGGAGATGACTCATAATGTCATAACACTGGCATTGTAGAAATACTGACATCATAGTATTACTGATGTCATAGACTGGCCACTTGATGTCCAAGATCCACATACTGACCCTGTCTTGTTCATAGAATCACTCAGTCTCAGGCCCTATTTAGACGACAACGTTCTCTAGAGAAAACGGCAAAATATGTGTCTTCCGTTTAGACGACAACGGTGTTATCGGGGCAGTGTGACGCGTTGTGATCTCGTAGATCTGCTATTTTCAAAAAATCTTGAAATAAAATGTGTAAAATATGTTTGAAACATTCTAACAACACAAATCTGGCACAAAACATTTTCAGATGGGGGTTTAGGGACAAATACATATTCATTTGGGGGTCCATGACGTGAAAATATTGGAGAACCACTGGTTTAGATAATCATTAGACCAAATAAGCAACTACACTTTAGAAACGAGCCCAAAAAAAACGCAACCCGCAACTACCAATATTTACAAGCAACTTACAATCGCTTATTATCAGCTGACATGGCAACACTGTCCCGTGCTATATACTCTCGCAACTGCCATCTAGTGGATGAATAGGTATATAGGCCTATACATTCTCGTGTAAAGTATAGGACTATGCTAGGTGTAATAACCTAACGTAATAATGAGCGTACGGCCGTCCTCACCCCTGATCCGCGTGAAAACCCATCTACGTGTACTTTGAACGTGCCTTTAGTCGTTTTCGGTTCTGATGGTTACTGTGTAAACGTGGCCTTAGACTCCTCTGTTCTTGCCCTTAAACACACACACACACACACACACACACACACACACACACACACACACACACACACACACACACACACACACACACACACACACACACACACACACACACACACACACACACACACACACACAAGCTTCTCCAGGTTGACGTGTCCCTTCCTGGATGTTGGTGCTATGACCTCAGTGTGATGTTACAACTTGTCAGAACCCTGGGATCAGCGTGTTCTCTGCGGTAATGGACTGCTTCTTTCTACTCTCACGCAGTATTTAGTGCTTTGTGTCGTTGGCCATGGTTCTATTTTACAGTGCCTTGTCTTCCTGTATCCAGCAGCTGTTGGATCCGCTCTCTACAGGCTTACTCACACTGCCTGTGATCGAGCCCAAATTCATGATTAGTGGTGGGTGATGGACTGCACATATACCCAGTGGTGGAAAGTAACTAAGTACCTTTACTCAAGTACTGTACTTAAAGGAAATAGTCAATAGCCAATAATTTGATGACCGGAGTCTCTGCCGGTCTCCGCCGACTCCTACTGAGTCTCCTATTGACCGATGACCCGTCTTCAAATTATTGGCTCAGGAATACGACAAAAACTAATAAATCTCCATGAATTCAAGGCTTTATGGGGTGTGTAATTGATAGGAAAAGAAGTCATCTTTGGGTGAACTACTCCTTTAAGTCCAATTCTGAGGTATTTTTACTTTACTTGAGTACTGTACAGTATGTCCATTTTTCAATACTTTATACTTCTACTCCACTACATCGCAGAGGCAAATATTGTACTTTTTTACTCCACTACGATTATTTGACAGCTTTAGTTACTAGTTACCTTTTGGATTTAGATTACTATTAGAAAATATATTTTCGCCAATTACTACATTGGCTATTAAAAAATAGCCAATCTGCAAGCTCATAACGCATCAAAACATGACATGCTAAAATGGTAAATGGTGCATTTTTTTATAGCGCCAACTTGCTTTACAATGTGCATTACATTCACCCATTCACACACCGACGGCGGAGGAAACCATGCAAGGCACCAACCTGCTCATCGGGGGAAAATAGGGGTTCAGTGTCTCTTGTTCAAGGACACTTCCACAGTCTATGTTCCACACTAAGGAGCCCAGGTTCGAACTGGGAACCTTCCGTTTCCCAAGGGGCCGCTTTACCTCCTGAGCCACATTGTGAGCTTGTAGAGGGCTACTTTTAAAAAAGAAAGCACTTTTGAGAGCAATGTGAGCACTTTTACTTCGATACTTTTTTTTTGGTGCTAATACTTTTGCACTTTTACTCAAGTACAGTTTTGAATAATAAAAACCACTGGCTGTATCCAGCAGCTGTTGGACAGCCTCTCCTCATGCCTTACTCACTGCCTGTGATCGGGCCCAAAATCCATGATTAGTGTGGGGTGATGGACTGCACACACCCACAGCCAGGGAAATGTCTCCATAAGTGCCTGGTGACTCACAGCTCCAGCCTGGAACTTCTCTGTCTCACGATGGCCTCTGTTCTGCCATTTTTCTACTGTTATTATTACTCCCCCACCCCTTCAACCTCCCCCTTTTTATTTTTTCCCCCCAAAAATGTAATGTATTGTATTTGTGTGTTTTATGTAGGTGTGTGCACTGCACACGTGAAGGTGGTTAAGTATAAGGGAGAGAGAGAGAGAGCGTTGCAGACTTATCCTACTTCACATAAAGTAAACAAACTGGCTCTATACACACTCTACAGATGTTTGAGAATGTTTTAACGGAGTGGTCAGCGTACAGTCTCCAGAGCGCGTCGCAATGATTGTTTACAGACAGCTGAGTGGATTTGTATGCAAGCATGCATGCCCGTGTGTGTGTGTGTGTGTGTGTGTGTGTGTGTGTGTGTGTGTGTGTGTGTGTGTGTGTGTGTGTGTGTGTGTGTGTGCGTGTGCGAGAAAGCAATGCTTGAGAGCATCTATTGTATCATTACAAAGATTTGCTGTCCATTCTCAGTGTTTCCATCAAACCTCCACTGGTCTCTCTCTCTCTCTCTCTCTCTTTCTGCCCCCCCTCCCTCTCTCTCTCTCTTATTCTCTGTATCCTGTATCTAGTGTTTCAGCTGGCAGACAAATTGCGCATCTGAAATGGAAACAGTCGCGTTACTGGCGTGCCACATATGTTTACGTTTAAAACCTTTTCCTCTTTTTTTTTCTCCTCTCTCTTTCACGTACATTAGTGGACCCTCATCGGGGTCCTTTACGGGGGTCCATTTGGATCCATTGTTGCATCCATTCTTAACACACTTAACAGTGAGGGTTTTTTACTGTGTAGGCTGCTACAGCACCTGAAAAACACAGGGTTAAATAAAACCGCTGGAAAGAGTGATTCAACTGAAAACGTCTGGCCGCCCCCGGCCCGCCACATGTGATCTTTTTCCCACTCCCACTAGGGTCCCTGACTGTGAATGTGTATACGTCATCGTACAGCGGTGTCACGTGCCGACAATTGCCGATCTACAAGCTTGCACAGAGGCATTGTGAGCTTCGTACCACAGAGTATAAATCAGTCGGGGGGAAGGAGCAGGAGCGAAGGTTGGGGGGTGGGGGCGTGTGGGGGGGAGGGCTTGCCGGTGCGGTTCCGTTTGACCCGTGAGGCCCGCCGACAGAGGTGGAAAGAATGTGCTTTCTCCCAGCCGGTGAACACGTTAACATACAGAGGAGGGGAAAAACTTCCTACAAGAAGCGTCCAGCAGCTTTTCCCACCATCCCTATACCCCCACCTCTCCTCTCCTCTCCACTCCTCTCATCCTCCTCCACTTACAGAGAGGAGAAGGAGGAGGGAGAGAGCAGGAAGAAGAAAATAAGGGGGGTTGTGAGGAATGAAAGAGAAGCAAACTGCAGAGAAAATGGAAAAGGGATTGACTGAGTGGAAGAATGATATAAAAAAAGAAGTTGGAGAAGGACGAGTGGGTGGCCAGAGAGAGAGAAGAGAGGCAGGCGGCGATGAGAAAGGCGTGGAGAGAGAGAGAGGTGCATGTTAATCATTGCAACGGCAGACAGAGATACACACAGATATACACAGAAATACACACGGATACATAGAGATACGCAAGATGAGAGATTTACTGTAAATAGGGAAGGGGAAATCTTCTGGCCAACGAACAAGAACAAGATTTTGTTATGTTAATCCATTAAGACCGGGAACGCATCTGTGTCATGTTTTATTTTAGCCATAGCCATTATTTTATACTTTGGCTATTCAAAAATATGAAACAACATTTTTAACTCAAATCTTTGCACCTGGGGGACCTGGAACGTCATATTTTGAGATGGGGGGGGGGGGGGGGGGGGGGTCCGCAGCCAAATACATATAATTTTTAGGGTCCTTCACATGAAAAAGTTTGAGCACCACTGATACAGCAACTTACGTTTTTCAGAAAACTGTTGGGATTTAGAAGACATTAAATGTCTTAAATTCTACACATTCTTAATGGGTTAAAAGCGGCCTAGCGGTCATGATGATGTCACACAGCCCAGGCCCAGGCCCAGATGGGGGGGATGGGGGGGTATATCCCAAGGAACCAGGCCCCTCCCATGGGACCCCGGGGTGCTGGTTCCTTGGGATACTCCGGCCCCCCCCACCCCCCAACCACCTCTTTTTACATACAATGGTCAGAGCAATCTGGCTCCCCTCTGCTTCACCCAGCTAATGCACTGTGTTAATCTAATACACACATGGAACCAAACGGACCCGTAAATTAACACTGACGTTTTTTACTGTGTACTTTTGACAGTGATGCGCGATGTGTGTGGCAAATTATTGTTATTGTCTTGTCTGACGGAGCGCATATTCTCACAATAACGACTTTAAAGTGAACTACCACGATTTATGCAACATAATGATTTATGCCTATAAATTAGATTGTAAATTGAAATTTCCCTTTTATATTCGGTCGTTGCAAGTACTGTACTTCCCATTATGTTATTATGTTTAGATGTTATTTGAGGTCTACAGTTTATACTGCTACAGTTGAATTCTAAATGAGTGGATTATAGGATGGAGCAGTTATGTGGCCTTCCTGCAGGTAGAAGCTGTGATTCTCTGTGACGATGTCAACAGTCCTCAGTGGAGGAAAGTAACTAAGTACATGTACTCAAGTACGATTTTGAGGTACTTTGACTTTACTGGAGTATTTCCAATGTTCTGTACTTTTACTTCTACTCCCACTACAATTATTTGACAACTTTAGTTCGTAGTTACTTTGTAGATTTGGATTATGATTACAAAACATACATTAACCACGTCAGCCCTATATACATTTCGGCCATTTGAAAATAGCCGATCTACAAGCTCACAATGCGTTGCGATGCGAGGGTTTTATACATTTGGAAATTTGTGAAATGGGACATCGTGCATAATGAGCACTTTTACTTTTAGTACTTAAGTATATTTTGATGCCAATACTTGTGTACTTTTACGCAAGTACATTTTGAATACTAGTACTTTTACTTGTAACAGAGTATTTCTACATTGTGGTAGTGCTACTTTTACTTTAGTACAAAATGTGAGTACTTCTTCCACCACTGGTCAACAGTCCTGCCCATTTAACAGTGCAATAAACAGCATGAGAACTGAGGCCACCACAGATAAGACAAATGCTGAAAGAACGGCAAAGAACAAAGGGACCCGCCGATGGCACATAGCAACAAACAATCCACAATACTGACTTGATGACAGCCAGCCTGTTTCCTGTTGTTTCAGTAAACAAATGGCCCACCCACCCAGCCAGTCCTTGTGTGTGTGTGTGTGTGTGTGTGTGTGTGTGTGTGTGTGTGTGTGTGTGTGTGTGTGTGTGTGTGTGGTGTGTGGTGTGTGTGTGTGTGTGTGTGTGTGTGTGTGTGAGATTCAGTGAATACTTTGTTAGCAAAAATAGCACAGGAAAGTACAGTTCAATACAAGGATTTTAAACCCAAGAAAGCCTATGGCTTGTTTCCATTGGGGTCCTTTGTACTCAATTCATCGAAACATTGCGTGACAGACATTATTGTGTGTCTGTGTGTGTACCTGAATTACTACACTTGTTAGGGACAAATGTCTCTACAAGTAATAGTACAAGCGACATGGTGCATTGTGAGCTTGTATCACCTATTTTCCGTGCACGTCAACGGTGCGCAACTGAGTATAACTCAGGCTTTATGGTCAGGGTTAAAAATGTTGATGTCCTCATGAGTATAGTAATACAAACGTGTGTGTGTGTGCTTGCATGCGTGGGTGCGTGCACGTCACGTCTGCATCCATACTTGAACATACACATGTGTAGGTGTCAGCCCACCCTTGGGGGTCTCTCTGGCCCCGGTTAAGAGCCACTTTATAGGGAACAGACCCACACCTGTTTGCCTGTCTGCTGTCTCAAGCACCGGCCAATGGCGACACTCCGTCCCCCATTGAGGGGGGGCCTCTCAGGTTCCACAACGGAGCCAACCTCCCACTGGGGGGGGGCGACTCTCACTGCCATGGTTTAAAAGGTGACCCCCGAAAGAAGTGGCAAGTAACCGTCTCTATCTACCATGGAAATGTCCCCCATGGATCCATCACGTGAATCAGAGGCAGGCTAAAGAGCTGTGGTTCTCAATGTATCCGCGGGGGAGGGAGGGGTCAAAGATCAACAGGGGTGGCGTGAGGCCTTGTCTGCTTAGTAGTCCAAACTTTTACACATCATTACTTGGTTTCATCCACAACCTGGCATCCCTATCTTGGGAATGTCATTAAAAAAAAAGCTTCAAAGATTGTTAAAAATAGCTGATCTACAAGTTCACAATGATCTGCTATTTTAGCAATTTGTCGTAAGGGAAGTATATGGTGTCTCTGCGGGCATGCGCACACATGTGTCGGGGGTCTCACCTTTTGTCAGATGTAAAAAGGGGGGGGGGCTCCAAGGGAGTGAAAAGGTTGTGAACCTCTGGGCTGGAGCAGAGTGTATATACCCAGGAGAGAACCAGGGAGGGGTGTGAGGGGCTGCAGTCTGCCCAGGATATGGCTCACTCTGGCTGGGATGACTCAACTGCAAAGCATGTCTGTCCAAGCACAACATCCACGTCAGCACTCCCCCTCTGGGTCGGAGGGGGAGGCCTTTTAGTTGCACGCTGGACACACCGCTGCAATGACTAATGTAATGCTAAATTACTCTGCGTGTGTGCATGTGCGCGCGCGCGTGTGTGTGCTCACGCACGTGTATGTGTGTGGGTGTTTTCACCGTGCTGTGAAGGACAACAGAGTGTGTGTGTGTGTTTGCATTAGGGAAAAATGTGTCTTTCTAGTTCGCGTGTCTCATGTACATGAGGGTCCGAGAGTGTGTGCGTGTGTGTGTCTGTGTGTGTGTGTGTGTGTGTGTGTGTGTGTGAGTGTGTGTGTGTGTGTGTGTGTTTATTTGAAGCGGTGATTGATGAGAGGAGAGGGGTTCTAATGTCTTTAGCAGACGGTGGATGACAGAAACAGGCCCACTGCCCCTCTGACCTGCTCTCACCACCACTACACAGACCCCTCCCCCAACTTCCTGTGGAACCCTGCATGTCGTCATCTGTTACAACGCCACGGCCGAATCTCTGTCTGCCGTGTACCTTTGATGCACGTCCTCCTCGCCGCTTTCCATGTCTTGTACGGCACTAGATTATAAACCCATATCTTAAAGGATAGGGGGATTTAACTTGACAACACTTCTGGGTTCATTGTCACATCTATTCGGATTCATTAGAAGGACAATGCAGAGTTTGAAGTTGAAGGGGCCCATATGGAGGATCAAATATCTAAATGTTGACTCAAGCAACTTAAAAACTGTCAGGGGTGCACAAAAAAGTCCCGAGTAGATATGAAAATGACCCTGTTGAGTGTCTTTGAAGTGAATTTCCCTTTTAACGACTTCTGCCGTACTGTATATACTTGGTCATCATACAATGATGTGCGCTTGCAGATATGCTATTTGCAATTTTGGAAAAAAAAAATGTAACAATTTTTTCGCGGGCTTTTATGCCTTTATTGACAGGACAGTAGGCTGACAGGAAATGGGGAGAGAGATGGGGAGTGACATGCAGCAAAGGCCGTCGGGATCGGGACTCGGACCTGTGACATGCTGTCAGGCTACACTGAGCCTAGGTTCCTGCCTGGACCGCCACGCCAGCGGTCCAGGCCGGGAAAATGTATTTTTGGGAGGAAAGAAATGGCCTATAATGACGTGGCCAACATAGAGACACCAGATAGGAAGTGTTTTTAAAACCCTCACATCGACGTAGCGCTCTGTCTTCACCTCATGCGGCGACTGATAGCACAGTAGTAGAGACCGTATAGTTCATCCTACACTTCCTGAGAAAAAACATCCCTGCTGCTTTCTTCTCTGTAAAACAGACTCTCCGTCAACATATATTCCATGAGAGAAACTACGAGTGACAGTGTTCCATTGTGTAGCTTTATGGCTAGTTGTAAAAAGGCAGCTGAAGTTGAAGGCTCATTAGCAAGCGCTAAAGACCATGGGCTCAGGGTTTGGGAGGACTTAAGAAAGAGAGGGGAGGGGGGAGAAAAAACACCACTACTTAACAAAACCCACATCACACAAAACGCAAATATGGATGAAATAAAGGAAATGTAGCGTGTGAGATGCTTATCAACTTACATCATTTATTGTAAATATGGCAAAGCAGATACAAAATTGTGCATGTTTGACAGGCTTTGATTGTGGTACATTTTAGCATAAAGCCACCACCATCTGGTCTATCGGCACTGTCGGGCAGAAACCTTGTATCTCCATATTCCGCAAAAGTAATGAAATTAGACGATCTATAAACTCATAATGCATGATGCTTGTAGATTTGGGTTTGTTTCAATTTTGAAAAGATTTGAATAGTCTTTTAAATTTCCGCCCTACAATGACAATGCCGCAAAATAGGGACGCAGAGTTACTGTAAGTGTGTCTGGTTTTATATATATTTAACCGATGAACAGTGCTAACAAGAACTTGTGACTAAATAATATAACTACATTGGATCCATTGGAACACAGGTTCTTTATTCTGTTTCCTGAAAAAGTAACAGTTTTGGACTTACAAGGTTTCTACCCTATAGGGATGATTATTCACCATAGCTGTTTCCTTTATTTCGTAGAAAAGGTCTCTAGTTGCATGTGACTTCCATAGCTCAAGGGTTAACAGACTGTTAATGGAAAATAGAAAGAGAGAAAGGCCCCTTGGCGAAATAATGGAAAAAATGTTGCTCCAGAGTAAGAAACGCTTTTCCACTGAATAGAGAACCGAATACTGTACCGAGTCTCCATTTTGAAAGAAATCTTCACGACTCAGAGTGAGATTCGCTCTTGTCAGCAATTTCATACAAATAAGAAATGCTAAAATCTCTCTGAAGGTGAAGTATTATAACATACAACAGTTCAGTGGTGTAAAGTAACGCCTTTACTCAAGTACTGTACTTAAGTACAATTTTGAGGTATTTGTACTTTCCAATTGTCAGTACTTTTACTTCTACTCCACTACAGACAAAAAACTTTAGTTACTTTGTAGATTTAGATTACTATTACAAAACATACATTAACCACTTCAGCCCCCATTTGAAAATAGCCAATCTACAAGCTCACAATGTGTCGATCGGGACGCATTGTGAGCTTGTAGATCTGCTATTTTCAAAGATTTGTATACATTTGAAAACTTGTGAAATGGGACCTTCTGCATAATGAGTTGCCTACTTTCTACTTTTGGTACTTCATTTTTAATACCAATACTTTTGTACTTTTACTCAAGTACATTTTGAATTCCAGACTTTTAGAGTATTTCTATGTTGCGGTAAATGATACTTTTACTTGAGTAAAGAATGTGAGTACTTTTTCCACCACTGCAACAGTTAGTAATGCTACTTTCTCTACCCTCCCCCCCCCCTTTTCATGCTCATTTAGTGTCTTTTTCCTTCTCTCTGTGGTGGTTGAGGTCGGCTCTGTGAAGTTGGATGAGGTCCACAAACTCCTCTGGCTCAACTTCCTGACGGACCCTTGGGCTTGGCTAGCACAGTGGTTCTCAAGCATTTTCATATGAAGGACCCCCAAATTAATCTGAACTGTATCAGGCCCCCATCTGAAAATATACTGTATTGTGCCCAGGGACCCCCTTAAAACAAGATTTGTGTTTAGTCAAAACGTAATCCCTATACTGAGTTGACCGGGGTCTGCTCCTTTTTCCCTCTACACACCAAATCTCAGAAATTGGCCAAGCTACAAACGAGTTGTAAGCTTGTAGATCTGCTATTTCTGACAAATGATCGCCCCACAGAATAGGAACGCTAGGGTTCATGTGGTTATACACAAACAATACGCTGTGCACCATGACACGTTGTGAGCTTGTAGATCGGCTCTTTTCAAATACCGAAAGTCTAAAATAGGGTTTAAAGTGGTTAAGCGGTTCCTCGTTTTGCTGGCTGACCTGTGGAACCCCTTCAAGGGTCCCTTGGGGTTTTGAGAGTCACTGAGCTGTAGGAGATGGGGGGGGGGGGGAGACTAATGTGAAAACCTGACCTTGCGAAGTTGTCATGCGCTGCCCTGCGATGAGGCACCATCTCTGGGTCATGTGGAGATAATGTCGTTCTTAGACCAGTGACACTGGGGAACCCAAACATCCACCCTATGAAAGCATGGAGCAGCAGATTGATCCTTTTTTTAATATTATTACGGATAGGACAGTATAGGCTGACAGGAAATGGGGAGTGACACGCAGCAAAGGCATGTCGGGATCGGACCTCGAACCCGCAACACGCTGTCAGGCTACATTGTAGTCTAGGTGCCCGGACCACTGGCCCAGATTGATCCTTTTTAAAGCTGCAATCCGCAACTTACGTTATATTAACCTGTATGCCAGATCCATCCGTCCATCCATCTTCATCTGCTCATCCGTAGTCGGGTTGCAGTTAATTCAATATACTAGTACTTCTGTATGGTAGAGTATATACAATTGAACTTGTATGGTAGAGTATGTTAATACAATATAACTAGTACATCTTTATGATAGAGCATGTTGATACAATATAACTAGTACATCTTTATGGTAGAGTATGTTAATACAATATAACTAGTATATGCAGTGGATGGAGATGGTCTCCCCGCTCTTCCATTGAGATATTTAAACCCTGGTGTCGGTTAGGACACCTTCTGCTTGACAACTAGTACTGGCTGGAGCTCATAAGCTCAATATCTCCCGTATAGCCAAGCAGGGCTTGCCTTTTGGATGAGCGATAAAAATCTCTGACGCGGGAAACCCAGGTTCTAATTCCCGGTTAGGAGTCAGGACATAAAAAGTCTGGACTGCACCTTTAACATTGTAATCGTCTCTTTTTTTCTAAGGTGGTATACGGTAAGAAGAAAGACATTTTCACACATGCTTGCTTTTTAAAGCTGTGGCTCAAGCACCCACGGTGAATGTGCGTCTGAAGCAGTCACATTGTTTCCATAAGTCAAATTTAATTCCATGTCACCTGACACCTAAATTGAATGTCACCTACCAAAAGAGCAAAACAAGCAGAGTCGCGGCCACATCCCTCCTCATCCACATTGTCAGCGATGGAATAGCACATCGTACCGTCTCCACCGAGGCGTGATTTAGGACTTCGCTTGATTCCAGGGTCTAAAAGTAGCAGGCGTGATAATGAAGCGCCCGACCACGCAACGGTTCTTCTGTGTGCTCCTGGGGCTGCGCTGCCAGGTTTTGCGAGAGAAACGAGCAACCGGGTCTTTGAAAGCGAGCCCAAAAGAAGCGACTAGGTCACATGAGTGCTTTAAACTTATATACATTGGCTATTTGAAAATAGCCGATCTACAAGCTCACAACGTGTCGCGATGTGACATGTTGTGAGCTTGTAAATCTGCTATTTTCAAAAGAAACTCTTGAGAAAAAGTGAAACATTTTGAATATTTTTTAAAACATTTTAACAACACAAATCTGGTATGGGGGTCCCTGAATCAAAATATTTTTAGATGGGAGGGTGGGGGTCGTTTTGCAATTACATATTCATTTGGGGTTTCCTTGACATGAAAGCGTTTGAGAACCACTGGTTTAATCGACATTAGGGAGCAAGCCCAAATAAGCCACTACACTTTAGAAACAAGCCCAACCCGCAACTACTGTTCCAATATTTAGAAGCAACTTTACAGAAAAAACAGCCCAAAGTCGCTTATAATAAGCGGACATGGCAACACTGCTCCTGGGCTGAGGCTCAAACTGAAAAAAGAGCGCCGAGCCTGTGTGGAGAAGAGAGAGACGTGATTATTGGTTCTGACCAAAGACAGTGGGGAAAAAAGGATGACAGAATGCAATGGGATTTATTATGTGCTCCGATATTGTTTCACATCTTTCTGTTGTCTCGTCGTCGTAAAACAGTCAAAAACTGTAACCACGATAACAACGAGACGGGGTCGGTTCTAATAACGGCCTGGCCTTCGTGTGGATCTCAGATTGTCATGTGGCAGCAGGTCCATGACATATGAGTCATCTGTGATCGGTACTATGACGTCAGTACTATTACATCATCTCCAAAATTTGGGCAAGGTTTCAGCTCGATCCGCCTGCTATTGTCTTCCAGTGTAAAATGTCATTTTAAAATGTCAAATGATATTCACTATGTGGGAAAATATGCAGGGAGGGACAGTATAACGTCCTTGACCTATTGGCAGCGTGCACAAGACATTTGGCGCTGATCGGTCTTGCGGTTTGTGAGATTATTCCTGGATTCTCACAGACAAGACTCACAGACCCTCTGCTAGACGACTAGGCCCCCTGGAAGCCACGCCGTAATAACTATTTAAACATAGACAGTCTGTTTAAATAGAACTATTAGTTTAAAAATAGTAGACTGCTTTTGATTAGATGATTCCTAATGTTTGTGAGAAATGTCTCCGACAAGTATGTACAGTACTATTACGTTTTCTCATGCCAATACAGCCCCTTTGAATTGAATTGAAATGTAAACATCTATTGTTGCCCGCACATGGCAACACAATGTGATGGATAACCTTCTGTATTACATTAAGGCATGTCAATTAGTACAGTGTATTATTAACAACCATTTATCTTCATTAACCCATTCTATCCGGGAACGCATCTCCGTCACTTTAGACTTCTTTGGCTATAAAAAAAATAGCAGATATACAAGCTCATAGCACGGCACCGAGTGCCGCGCTATGAGCTTGTAGATCTGCAAATCTTTGAATGTATATTTTTTAAAGCGAACATTTGTAACTCAAATCTTCTACAAATATCTTCTAAATCCTAACAGTTTGAAAAAAAAACGTATGTTGCTATCAGTGGTTCTCAAATGTTTTTCATGTCAAGGACCCCCAAAATTATATGTATTTGTCCGCGGACCCCCCATCTCAAAATATTTTGTTCCAGGGACCCCCAGAAACAAAGATTTGAGTTAAAATTTTATTTATATATTTTCAAATATTTGCAAAAATGTTCACGATGTTCCAAAAATAGCAGATCTACAAGCTCATGAGCTTGTATATCTGCTATTTTTGAATAGCCAAAGAGATCTATAAAATGACACAGATGCGTTCCCGGATTGAATGAGTTAAAGAGGATTGCCATGAGAAAATAGCGCTAGTTTCTGTAGTGAAGTCCTGGGATGTTTACATTCCCCCCCTGGAAGGAGTGAAGGGCTCTCTTGCCATCCTCCCCGCAAAGTCTGCTTCTCATCGCTGAGACCTCTGATCCTCCCTCCCTCCCTTCACTCTCTCCAGTCTTAACCCACCAGGGGTGGAAAAAGTACTCAAATTGTTCACTTAAGTCAAAGTATCAATACTGCAATGTAGAATTACTCTGTGACAAGTAAAAGTCCGGAATTCAAAATGTACTCGCTCACACCCCCACAAACATATGTTTTTTTTCAGGCCAATGACCTCTTAGCTGAGAGAGAGAGATGAAGCAGGGAACCTCCACTACATATTGGGTTCATATAAATGTGTTAAACCCTACTTTGTGTACTTGGTCTGCTCTTTTTATGTTCACAAAAACGACAAGCTTTCAACGCGTCGCAGACGTAGACTCACGATTAAAAAACCTTAAAGAGAATCAGCCTTCATACAGCCATTTCCAAGTTGTGATGGACATCATAGCATTGACAGGCCTTCAACTTGGCTGGCATGGTAATGGTTTGATGCTAGACTCATTTAGAATCTCTGTCTGTCTAACTTTCAGTCTCTGTCTGTCTGCCACGGCCTAACACACACACACACACACACACACACACACACACACACACACACACACACACACACACACACACACACACACACACACACACACACACACACACACACACACCGATTCATGCTCCCCTCTACTGAATAGCTCAGATCATTCTTGACATTAGGGATACTGGAACACAGGAATGTAGTCGTCATAAATAACCAAATCTGTTCTCCATGCAAGGACTGGAAGCTAGCAAACCCACTCAGCACCAACTGGAACAGAGAGAGAGGGAGAGAGAGATTGAGCAGTGTTGGAAGTAGTAATCACATTTTTTCCTTAAGTAAAAGTAGCAATACCGCAATGTAAAACACACTTTTTTTAAAAGTACTCAAACTTGATCGAAAACAGCAGTTGTGATCTTGTAGACTTTCTATTTTCGAATAGCTAAAGTATAAAATAGCGCTCAATTGGGTTAATGTATGTATTGTATTTGTAATCTATATCTGCAAAGTAATTAATTACTAAAGGTTTCAAACAATTGCAGTTGAGTAAAAAGTACAATGTTTGCCTCTGAGATGTAGTGGAGTAGAGGTATAAACTAAAGTATAGAACAGTTTAAAGTACCTCAAAGTACAGTACTTGGGTAAATGTACTTAGTTACTTTCCACCACTTGAGAGAGACCTCTGAGAGGGGATGGGTGAAGTAGTAGTAAATTGACAGAGGAGAGGAACAGAAGAGGCGGGAGGGAGGGAGCACAGAGGCAAGAGGAAAAACTGATGGAAACAGAAAAAGGGGGGAGTTAGGCTGGTGTGAGAATGTGAGCGATATACAGAGGGGAGGGTGGGATGGAATTTGCTCAAAAGTAGACGCCAAGACAAATGTGCAGCTGTCAGGGACTTTTGTTCAACTTTTAAAAAACATCTCACGAGTCTTCCTAGGACTTGTTCTAACACACTCACAATGGAGCAAAGCGCAACGCAGGGAGAGAGAGAAAGAGAGAGAGATAGAGAGAAAGAGAGGGAGGAAGGAAAGGTGAGTGAGTGCAAGAAGGCGAGGGAGAGAAGGAGCCCTTAACAGGCAGAATGAAACTGTACGAACAAAACATGAGTTCATGGGAGGAGAGAGAATACAATGTGAGGAAAAGAGAGAGTGAGGTGTGCTAGGGGGGCGAATTGCCAAGTTACATTAAATACTACTGTACCGCACTACCGTTAAAACTGCAAGACAAGGCGAGGCAAGGCAGGGAATTCAGGGAGGACTCTACACACCCCAATCAAAAAGCTAAAGGAAAGAACTGGTTGTTCGATGCACGACAAGGTATTAACAGGAAGGAGAAAGTAAGGGAATAATGAGAGGAATTAATAGTATTTTTCTGTGCACCATCTTTCCCCCACCCTCCCTGTGGACCCGGCAGGGCTTTTTGCACACGCATTATGTCAGCACAGCACAGCAGCGAGAGCAGCGCATATGTTTCTACTATTACATGATAGGCTGTGGTGGAAGCACTATAGGAAAACCTTATCTGTGTGTCTGCAATGGGAGGGGGGCGGAGAGAATGGGCGGGAGGGGGGGCGGGGTTGAGCGATGTCAATGGGAGGGGTCAGAGGATGAAGGGGGTGGAGCGATGTCAACAGGCCGGTCCTCCTTTTTCCAACAATGTGCTCCACCTTCTTTGAGTTCATCTATCCGCCAACAGAGCACACCCCATCCCTCTCTCTCTCTCTCCCTTCAGCCTGGTTTATATAGCCGAAAATAGCTGATCTACAAGCGCTGCGACACATTGTGAGCTTGTAGATCGGCTATTTTCAGCTGTGCGGGACTGTCATATGACGGAGTGCGAAATGAGCCATTACACCCGTGCTTGGCTGTACTCTCACTGATGAGATCATGTCAGAACGGTGATCAGTAGTTATCTGCTTTTCTCTGTGTTTAATTTAATTGGATTCTTTTTCGTTCACTTCATCATCAAACAAATCTAGTTCCAAGACAGATCTTCCAGTGGTCTGGTCCACCACACCCTCGCAGGGAATATTTAGTTGTAGTGCTAGTGCTAGTGCTGCACTATCAGGTTCGGACAAGCATTCATCCATGAATTAAATGTTTCTGATCTCTTTTTTTTTCCTACTTTATTTCTCCTCTTTTTTTACAGGTACAGCATCAAGCTGGGCTACTGAGAGAAGAGAGACAGTTATTGGCCACTGTTTTTTTTGGGGGGGTTTGTTTTTTACAATTTGTTGAAATCCTCACAAAATGTACATCCTATCCTATGATATCTTTGTACTTTAAAGGTGGTGTAAGTTATTTTGTTAAAATAAGTGTTAAATAGATCTATATTCCCATGGCAATCGTTGCTAACGTATATTTATAGGGGTCTCCCCGTCTCTGCAGCTGTTTAGTACACCGAAAATAAATGTTCAGGTCGGAATACCAGGAAAATTACGAAATAAATAATTCATTTCAATAATTACAAAAGTGGCTATTTTTGGCAGAACAATCTTGAAAATTGTAAAAAAAATAAAAATAATTTAAAAGTTTGAAATAAATGCTAGGGGTCCCTGGTACAAAATCTTTTCAGAAGGGGGTCTGCAGCCAAATACACATCATTTTGGGTGTCCATGATATGAAACTGGCTTACAGCACCTTTAACTTGTAGGGGAAAGAACAGTGTAGCCAATGGCATGACATGGCTGTCTGGCATCCAGCTGTGGCGGTCATACAGTCATCCTATATGTTATAGTCACATGTCTCTGATGTTCAGGGTTTCCCTCTGAGACATGTTTGGCATGTTGTCATGGTAACAGAGAGGAGAGGGGCTCGCTCGCCCAGGTGCAGCCTATGATGTCACCTCATTAAATCATTACCAGGATTAACTGTAATGGTTTTCACTTCACAGCTGGATTGGTTGACAACAAACTGTTAGGGTTTGACATTGTACTGTATGCTAGTACCTTCTTGCAGTTGATAATCTTTGTAGTTATACAAAGTATACATCCTTTCTTTAACTACGTTCAACCTGGTGTCCCTACTGTATTTTGGGCATGTCGTTAGGTGAACATTCAATAACAATTTTCAAGGAGGGTACCATGTATATAGACCCCTGGGGGACCCCGGGCAACAAACTATATACGGTTTAAGTGGTTAAATCATTTACAGGTCTTGGGATGATAAAGCCCATAGAACATTAATATTTTAAAACCAGAGAGACGGAGGAGGGGAAATATTTGGCTACATCCGCATACAGCTGAAAGGCTTGTCAAACAAAATGTGTAAAAGGACAGAATGTGAGTCAGACAAAGCAATAGTTGGGGCAGAAAGATGAATTCCAATGCTAATGATACACAGGCCTTTGCACTAGTGTACACGTGTACACATTCGCGCTTATGTATTAGCACACAATTTTCTCAGTTAAATAGACACATGATTTGGCTGTGCATCTCTGTGTGTCTGTCCTTTCAGATCTAATGGGTTTCAAACATACCAATCATTTCTGTGCGTGATGGTGCCAAGGTCATCTCTGTTTGTGTGTGTGTGCGCGTCTGTGCGTGTGTGTGCGCTCATGCATGCGTGCATGTGTGTGTGTGCGTGTGACTGCGTGTGTGGGTGGTGTATGTTTTAAAATGAAAGAGGGACAGTAAAATAAAGAATCTGACAAAGTGTGTCCCGTGTCAACAAAACTTAAATATAGCTGGGCCTTTGTTTATGTAGACAGCCAATGAGTGATATGGTTTGAGCAGTAGACAGTTCACCCTAAATCTGTGCCCACTTCTCTCTTTCTCTCTCTCTCTCTCTCTCTCTCTCTCTCTTTCTCTCTCTCTCTCTCTCTCTCTCTCTCTCTCTCTCTCTCTCTCTCTCTCTCTCTCTCTCTCTCTCTCTCTCAGTATCCGTCTTTTATGAATAAAACATTGCCAAAGAATCGTAAACAATTAAAATGTGAACATTGATGGTACTCAGAACTATCGTCCTGGCCGCATATTACCACATTTCAGATGGTTTCGGGCCACCTTCCCTTGAACCACTGGGGATGGATGGATGTCACAGGAACATAGATGAAGCATCGAGTCAGTTCATGCAGGACACAGGAGACATACAGAGTTAATTTCGTCGACTTAAACTATGACAAAATAAAAAATTCTCGGCTACTTTTTTTCACTGACAAACTAAATAAAAACTAAGCTCTGATGACTAAAACTATAACTAAATATATTGACAATTTCGTCAACATATAAAATGGACTAGATGAAAAAGGGAGGACCTAGAGGAGAAGAGATCCAGTTGGACTGAGACAGGTCATTTTATGAACACCAACTGTATTCCATTTGTTGCCATAATGTACATTGGTTAAGCGCTCATCTATGATATGAGTGCCGCTGACAAAAAGTGGATTGGCGCTTTACAATGTGCAGTACTGTACATTCACCCATTCATACACACACTGACGGCGGAGGAAACCATGCAAGGCACCAACCTGCTCATCGAGAGCAATTAGGGGTTCAGTGTCTTGCTCAAGGACACTTCGACACTGGGGGAGGCCGGGTTCGAACTGGGAACCTTCCGTTTCACAAGCAGTCACTCTGCTTGACCCTGACATCCCTGTAGTTAAATTGACCCTGACAAATATCTACAGGCTCAGGACACACACAGCTTTTTTATTTTATTTGTTGAAAGCCTTTTGCCTATATAATTACATTACAATACATATTTTCCATGTCTCGAGGCATGATTTGTTCTCTTGAAGCTATTCTAAACCAAATTGGACCTTTTTCTGTTGGATGTAGACAGGCACAGCTGTTTTGAATAAAAACGGTAGGCCTACTGGTATATTGGTTGAAAAATATAAGGATTATAATAATGCATTTGTATACAATTTGGATCAGTACTACATAGTCTTGGCATTTCATTTATTTATTTTATCGCTTGGTGAAAGATCTGGTCATACCCTATCCCAATACAAATATGCATTGGCTTTAACATTGTAAGGTAACCTCGTAAAATGTATGCTACTGTAGGGTTCACAGATGCAGGGGTCTTTGTCAATTCCTTCAGTCTATAGCGTAAGAAAGGAATTGGCTCCCAAACTGTGGAATAAACAACCCCGTTGCTGTCAGAACTGCAGACTCATTCCCAATTTTCTGAAGACCCACCTCTTGACCTCACTCCCCTAGCACTCCTCTCTCCTTGTATCTCTTCTTTTCACCCTTTTTCAATAGACGCTATAGTTTATTAGGCAGATATGTGCTGGTTACTTCTTCTGGTAGATTTTTTTTTACTTGATCGCAAATTGTTAGAATATGATTTAGATAGCATGTTGTTTAGACAGATGCTAGGTTCATTGTTTACCTGGTATCCTTGTTTCTTTGAAGCTAGGGATGCAAATTATCGATGAATTCATTAATTGGTAGTTGATAACCTTATCGATCGATTAATCGATTATTTGAATTGATAAGCAGTGCAGACACATAATTGCCTTGAACATAAGCTGGAAACAGACACCTCCCCTCTGCAGTGCTCTATCTATGGAGTCTGTCTCATTCTCTCCAAAAGCCCTTGAATATGATGGAATATGATTAAGGATCACTGTGATTATGATAATCTCACATTTGATATCACACACACCATACCTGTGACTTTCACTGGACTACTACAAAAACAAACAAAAGAAAACCTTTTTTTCTCTTTCTTTTTTTTATTAATTGAAAATCGATAAATGTAATCGATTACTGTTTTTAATGGCAATGAATCGATTATAGATTAATTGTTAACATCCCTATTTGAAGCACTACATTGTTCTCTTACCCTGTTGCTTTGGGACTAGAGTTCATGCTTACTCTGATTACTCCGATCACGCACTTGTAAGTCGCTCTGGATAAGAGCGTCTGCTAAATGCACACTTTTGAAATTGTAATTTAATTGAGCATAGATATTGTGCAAAGGTTGGAATCAAAAGACACAGCTGTTAAAAGTGCAGCTGTGACAAATTGGACCCCCAAAGAAGCAGTTCGCCAAACCCAGTCTGCTAGCTACTGTATACTTGATACAAAGCTACAGAAAAAAAATGAAAAAGAGGGAATTGGTAGTGGAGCAGCAAATTCATGGCCAGTAGGAAGCCACAAGGTGTGCCAACGCCGTTTCCTGAGCCAATCAGTGACCGTGCAGAGAAGAAACTTAGCTGGAAATAAATTTGGAATATAATTGCAGCCACCCTTTGATGTGCAGCTGTACCAGAACTCCCAATTCAGTGGCAAAATAAGCAGATATTTTATCTGTACCCAGTAACAGGGTAACCATGTCTGCTTATTATAAACGACTTTGGGCTTGTTTTTCTGTAAAGTTGCTTGTAAATATTGTTAAAACAGTGGTTCTCAAACATTTTCATGTGAAGGAACCCCCCCAAATTAATATGTATTTCTCCACGGGCCCCCATCTGAAAATACTTTGTGCCCAGGACCCCCATACCAAAAATGTTTCAAAAATATTCCACATTTGTCAATTTTTTTCAAGATTATTTTGGAAAATACCAGCTCTACAAGCTCACAACGTGTCGCATTGCGACAAATAGCCGATGCATGTAGGTTTATAAAGTGCTCATGTGGTCTAATCTGGTAACACTGCCCAGTAAGGCTTAGGCATACCGTACTTCGTCCGAATGATGGAAGTTAGTACATATTGTCTACCAGTGTTTCCCAATGTGCACACAATGGCAAAGTCTCACTTGTGTGCCGTGAGGCGTGCCTAGGGGACTTAGTGACAACCACACATTATTATTGTAATAGATACTTATTTCCCAATACAGAGGCAAATGCTTTACCCTATACAATATATTTTGAACACTTTCAACCTGACGTCTGGTCCCTGCCTACGCACCCGTCTCTGAGCTGATCAGGTGCATGTGCATAAGACCTTGCTTTTTCCTCTTCTTCTTTAGAAATATTTTCTTTCAGGATGTAATGATCATTAGATTCAGAGCAATAACCCACCTATCTCCCAGATTCCCTCCCCAGGCAGAGTTAGGAGTTTGAATGAATGCAGAATTATGTGCAGGATGTGATTTGTAGATGTGAGGGGACTTAATTTAACTGAGTAAACTTTTTTTGAATATTTAATCTCAAAAGAAAAAACCTCTCTCTCACACTTATGCCACAGTGTGCCAGTGATCACCCTCCCCTGTGCCAATGTTGGCACCTGTTCCTAAGGTTGCCTACCCCTGCTGTATACAGTACTTGTCATCACACGCAAGCTCTGAAGTCTCTGATGACAAGTAAGCAATAGAAAATGAAAAACGCTAGGAAAAATCTAGGGATTGGCAGATCCCGGACAGACAGGACAGACACCTACAGTCCCGCCAGGAGTACTCAGTAAAAGGCTAACCTAACACCTGACCTGGTATTGTAGTCCAGCTTTTCAGACTATTTATTTTTCTAGCTTATGGTTCCATGGGAACATGCAGTATATGAGGCATATGACAGGAGAAAGCTTGATATGATACACTGGACTTGCAGGATGAGGCTGAGTGATGAATCTGGAAAGCTCCGTTGCACCCTGTGGATGTTGGATGCTGTGAATTTGTAGCAGCATCAGTGAAAGGTTTACTCAAAGAGCCAAGCAGCACAAAGACAGCTTCTGAACCAGCCAAAAACAGCATGCAGCCTGAGACTTTCTGAGAATACAGGTTGTTGAGGTCCAAAGAACCTATGAGATCACCCTTCCATCCAAAAGTGACCCTGTGAATTGTCCCAGAAGTAAAAAAGAGAAAAGAAAGGCGCAAAAAGCAGAACAGGATAAGATTTCCATAAATACTTTTTCAGTTGATGTAATTTATTTTGAGATTAGTCAGAATTATTAAAGAAAATATTGTGGTGACTGACCAAGCCAAGACTCAAAAGACTTGTGTTTTGTGGAGGCCAAACATCGGCATTTATTTAGGGATAATTGCACAGCAGTTGGGGAGTGGGGTAATAATGCATAACCAAGGTAAGTATAAATCAACACAAGTTCTTCCCGGTCCGGGGTATAGTCCGTGCACATTTCACAATGTTTCCTTCAGGTTTTGCCTATAATGCAAAGAAAACCAAGCATCGGTAGGCATTTCACCAGTAATCACGTGAATGGAGGAATAGTGGAAATCTCGCTTACCGCCTGAGCACCCGTCCGTTCAAGAATGAGGCAGAGTGAGTGAGTGTTTGTTGTGTGCCCCACCTAGCCGCAGCGTTGATTTTGACAGCATCATACATTTTGATTTAGTTTTAGTCATAGTCTTTAGAATACATTTTTATTTAGTTTGTCAAATTTTAGTCATCTGAAATGTTTTAGTTTTTGTCTAGTTTTAGTTGACTAAATATACAGTTGATTTAGTCGACTAAAGTGTATTTTGACTGTGCCTTGATGGCGTAGTAATGGCTGATTTTACACTTGGTTGCATGCTGAAAGTTGCTGATCTACAAACTCACAACGCATCGCAGCGCGACGCCTTGTGAGCTTGTAGATCTGCTATTTTCAGAGCGCAACACCCGAGGGCAACCAAAAATAAAATGACTAGTCTTTTAGTTCTACTGGATCTCTTCTCCACTAGTCCCTCACTAACATTTTAGTCTAGTTTTTATTTGTTGACCAAATTGTCAATATATTTAGTCTTAGTTTTAGTCATCATAGCTTAGTTTTTATTTTGTTCTTATTTAGTTTTTAGTCATAGTTTTAGTCGATGAAATCAACACTGCCTAGTCGGTCACTGCGGTCAGTGCAGGTGTCCTCAGTTCTGGCTGATTGAGGAGGTAGATTGGCAGATGCTGCCCCTCTATGACGCGGCCTAGGCTGGGGCGCTGTCCTCTGGGCTTCATTCTGCCCCTGTCCCACTGTCTCGCCTCGGTGAGGTGCTTACCTGTCAGGCGGTCGCCTAGCGAGACTCCACAATATTTAGACTAATAGTGCTCTTTGACATTACATTCCAATATTCTACTGTACACTGTGTCAAAAGTCTTGACATCATCTTTCTTGTTATAGAGCATCATTTGAGTTACTGTAAGATTAGAGACAAATGTAAGATTAGACACACTCAGAGACAAATTCTGGGTCATGTGCCAATGACAAAATGATAGAACAGCGGTATGCTTAGACCATCAAGTGACATGACGCAGCACCAAAAATAAATGAATAAATAAATAATAATTGGTCAAACAATTATCGGTTCAAAGGCATGTAGTTAAGCAAGTTTAATATCCAGTATTTCTTATAAAGTTTTGATGTTACACTCAGGCAATCAATTGGCTCATTTCGGTCACGGCCAGAGCCTTTTGTACAATGGCCGTATCAGTCAGATTCTGGACAACCACAACCGCCATCAATGGAAATGTCTGTTTTCCCATTGATGGTACTAGGCATATATATACGATTTGTTGGATGATCATCGGTGTACAATTTGAAGAGAGCGAATAAGTGTTACCTGACTTTACTGCCAGCAGCAACCGAATATTCAATAAGTATAATATCAATTGATATGGATACATTTATACCTCTTATTATATTATATAAATGATTATATAAATGATGTGTTCAGTTGTTATGTTTGCCTTTTGATTGAAAGAGCAGGGTGGAGGAGAGAGAGAGAGAGAGAGAGAGACCACACATATACATTTAAACTTGACAACACACCACAAGACCCCAAAATTACGTCATGTCTGCACACATTCTCGGTCCAAGCTGTCGATAGTGAGAGAGAACGATAGCAGATGGAGACCAGTATTATTACAAATATGTTTGTCAATTTTAGGCCAGGGTGCCAAGTTCTTACTTCCTCTAGCAAAGTCAGTTGTGTGGTTCGATAAATCATCAACTACAGTTATCTTGCTGTTAGCATTAGATATATATTTGACTGGAAAGCAACATCAGTTCTCAGTGCCATTTAAGAGAGAAATATGTACAAATAAGTACTTGAATAAACTGTGGAAATGTAATTTCAAGATGTTTTTCTGCAAGAAGGTTCAACCCTATATGGGAACTGCCCAGATTGGTTTTCTCATACGTGCTGTTGCATGGTGGAAGATCGTATCGTCGTCTTCTTTGAAGGAGATTACACAGCCCATGCTCAGCCCATCGTACAGATCTTACACTTATACTCTAAGTCCTAGAAGACGTTATGCGAGCTCACAGTTATTCAGAACTGGAGCAATCGGGACTCACATCATCAACTGGCAGCAGTGACAAACGGCAACAAAAAAACATCAAGCGCTAAAAGTGCACGAGCTTGTAGATTTCCTATTTTTGCTATTTTGGGAAAAGTTTTTTAACATTTGGCCTAGAATGACATGGCCAAAATATGGAGGCCAGGTTGAAAGTGGTTAAGTGGTTAAGTTCTAATCTATTTACCCCCGACGTGCGCTCCTGCAGGCTACTGCTGCCGGCATCCTCAGGCTGTACTACAACAGCTCCATTGAAAGCGTTCTGTCAGGATGTGTTACCGCCTGGCACTGAAACTGCACTACCCTGGGAAAATAAAAACCTGCAGGGTGGTGGTGCGTTCGGCAGAGCGCATAATGGGAGGCGAGCTTCCCTCGCTGCGGGAACTGAACGAGATCATCATCAAGGACAGGCACCAACCATGCCACAAACTGTTAATACCTCTACAACGGCCACGGCCAGGCAAGGAGGCCTACAGTCTTAGCCTCGCGTGGCCAGACAATATCACACGACACACTGCGTGGATATTAGTCTGGTCCCTATCAACAATCGATTTTTTTCCAAGGGGCGGTTACAAAAAGATCCAAACGGACTCTATTGGTTAGACTTAAACCAATCAGAGCAGTGCTTCCTTGTACGAACCAATCAGAGCAGTGCTTACTTGTTGATAAGCCCGCCCACATTTGAATACTGGGCCCTGGTTGGTCCCGCACAACCTCTGCGGAAGAGAAATAAATTCTCTATGGAGGGGGGCCAGACCTAATCTGCCGAGGGCTTAAGTGCATGCAATTTTGCAAAGGCAGATTCGTCTGGAACCAGGCTACTACAGTCTCTCTCCCTCTTTTGTCTTCCTGCCGATCTGTCTGTTTGCCTACCAAAAATAGCCAATCTGACCAGCTCACAATGCATCACACACGTTATTTTGCTTGTAGATCAGCTTTTTTTTCCAGTTTGAACATGTATTTGTGTATATATCGAGAGAAAGAGTATTTCTACATTGTGGTGTTGCTACTTTTACTTAAGTAAAGAAATCGGAGTACGTCTTTCACCACTGCTGACTATAAATGTCTCATTGATGAATGGCAATACAAATCAAGTGTACATGATTCCCTTGTATAACTAGGAACATCATACCATTAGGCTTTCCGCATGGACCTTTCGAGTCTCATACCAATAAAATGTGGTGGTTTCTTGTAACACCAAGAGTGTTCAGTGTATTAAGCCCTCAGTAGCTGGATGCATTTAGACTGCAGTGAGATTTGTAGCTCCAAAGCCTTTCACTGACATACGGTACCTGAAATAAGTTTTGAATACTGCTTTGGAAGTTTGGACACAAAACGATCTTCCGTCTTGCAGTTAATCTATCTGTCTTTTATCTACACTACAGTATATGTCTATCTGTCTTGTCTGTTTTGTCTGTATCTTTGCCTGCCTGCCTGCCTGCCAGCGTATATATGTGCATACTGCATACATTTTAGAGTTTAAAGTTGTTCTGTTGGATTTTTTAACCAGCATCTACTGCAAACGTATGTGTGTGTGTGTGTGTGTGTGTGTGTGTGTGTGTGTGTGTGTGTGTGTGTGTGTGTGTGTGTGTGTGTGTGTGTGTGTGTGTGTGTGTGTGTGTGTGTGTGTGTGTGTGTGTGTGTGTGTGTGTGTGTGTGTGTGTGTGTGTGTGTGTGGGGGGGGGAAGCTACTAGATTGCTGAGGTTTTAATCAGGGCCCACAAAATCTCTCTCCGGTGGCCCATACCACCACTATGAACCCATGAGAGTCCACATACTCACACTTTCCACATATGTCAGCCTCTAGCTGATGTGGGGTTTCCTGAAAGTGTGACTAACACGCAGCCCCCAGGTTCATGTCCAGCAGCGCTGTTAAAAAAACAGCAAGGTTCACCAGATGAAGGGAATAGTGACGTGTTGGTTCATGATGATGATGGTGGTTTCAACATTGGTATGTTCTGATGTCATGACTATGACAACATAGTAGTTACCTTATGTTTGCGCACATTATATACCTCATCAACTTTACAACTTGAACCCTATAGCGTCCCTATTCCGGGGGAGAACTTTAGCAGGAATATAGCCAATTTACTGTATGCGCTCACAATGTGTGAGCTCATACTCACAAATCACAGCAAAACCAGTGCAAATCACAGCAAATTGAGTGCAAATCCAGAGCAAAAAATGTCTATATAAATAAAAAACAAAACTATGTTCTGAAGTCCTTGGGGACAGTCCTCACTTTAGTCTACCGAAACAATCATGACCACGGCCAATCAGTAGTAAGCTGCATTACACGTCACCGGTTTGGCCCTGTTTGGCCTGCTTCAGACCGCTCGGGGAGTAAGGCCAAAATCGGCACCCTTTTCTGCCCTTTTTGGCCCCACTGAGCCCACTTTGGCCCGGGTCCTGTGTATATGGAAACGATGGCAAAAGCAGGTGGTGCGGTGCGGGGACTGGTATGTGGTCTACCTGCTCTTCTAGAAATGTCTAACCTGTGGTCGGGCAGGACCACTACTGGTTGACAAGAGGTATTGCATTAAGGTAAAAGTGCTGTTTAACCTCTCTCCAAATGGGCTTTCTGTTATAGCTCAACTGTTGAAATGTCATCTCTCGCATGGTGTTCAAATCCCTTGTAGGGCATAAAAGTTACGGATTGCAGCTTTTAACATAAAACATATCACTTACGCACCCTTTAATTTCACTTTATTTTTCTTTTCTTTTTGCCTCGCTGTATAGTAGGCTGAAACATTGTAATTCCAATCCCTTTGTCAGCAATTAAAATCAAATAAAACGGCGAGAGACACTCACAAATCCGACTCTACCAAAGCAAAACTCTGGATAAGTTGTCACATAAATTGCAGTATATTCAGTTAATTGGCATATACAGCCCATGCAGAGTAACTATATGCACACTGATTAGTAGACTGACCATGTAAGCATTTTGTGGGCTTTAGGAGCTTTATTATGTGAAGTGCTAACAATACTTCTTGGTTTTCAGTTGCATCATCCTTTATATTAAAATAACCACTGTCTGTTCGCCTTACTTACACTTGGATGTGCATCGGGTCGCCCAACGAAAATAGCCGATCTACCAGCTCTTAACGCATTGTGAGCTTGTAGCTCAGCTGTTTTCGTTGCACAACGCTGGCGTAGAACTAAGGATAAACTAAATTAGAAAGGTGCGCTCCTCAGAGCGCAGATCCCTGCCAGTTTGGGCTGCCTACCCAGGGCTGTGTTGCAAGCTGTTATTGCACCACCATGAGGCACACAGTTTTGCGTCAATCGGACGCTGCGTTCATGATTTGTGCGATTTAGTGCGAAACGGGCCCTTCCCGCAAACTTTGAAAGCAAATCGATGGATACATTATGATCATGTGACCACAAAGATGATGTGTACCGATTTGTGAGTTTTGGACAAAATCAGTAGGAGTAGCAGCAAAAAGTTTGAAGAAAACCCGCAATGGCGGTAAAAGCCCAAGTCCATTCACTCAAGTATTGCACATGATCCAAGGATCGTGAATTGGCCCGATATAGCGCCACCATGAGGCCAAGTGGAAAAATTCGGGTTAGAGGTTCTTCCTTGGCCTACTGTGTAGTGTGCAGTGCAAACTTTTGCGCTGATCGTTCCAACGGTGCCTGGGATTAGCTGTTCACAAACAGACAGACAGACAGACACGCGCAGGAGTGAAAACATAATCCCTCGCCTTCGGCCGTTCCGGCCTCCTGGCGGGGATAATCAGGCTTCATCATGCCGATATAGGCAGCATTCCATACTGTTTCAATTACTTCCATTTACCTTCTCTTGGCTCTTTGAAACCCCATATCTTCACCTCCCCTCAGCTCTCTGCTGAAACGGGCCAACTTCAGACTTCATCTAATTGGCCACAGAAATTCTTAAGTCATCTTGTTTAATTCACTTAGGTCATTTAGTTCTCTCTGAACCGGCGTTACATGCCATGATAGACTTTAACAAGTTTTCTGGGTCTACATTGTCAGTGGGTTGTGTAGCTTATTAACAGCCAGCCAGCAGTGGTGAAAAGTAACCAAGTACATTTACTCAAGTATTGCACTTAACTACAATGTCAAGCGACTTTATACTTCTACTCTCAGAGGCAAATGTTGCACTTTTTACTCCACTACAATGATTTGACAGCTTTAGTTACTAGTTACGTTGCATATTTAGATTATCATTATTTTTCAGAAATCGTAGATCAACAAGCTGATGCGATGTGAGATTGTACATTTGTAGAGCTCTACTGTGAGCTTGTAGGTCTGTAGATCTACAGAGCTTGTAGATCTGCGATTGTTGGATAGCTGAAGTATAAAATGGAGCTTACAGTCAGTGGTTAATAATTAAGTATAGTCCAATAACATGACATATGATTCTGAAATGGACATAATGCATAATGAGTACGTTAGCTGCCAGTACTTTGTACATTTACTCAAGTCAGATTTTGAATACAGGACTTTTACTTGTAAACAGAGTATTTCTTCACTGTTACTTTTACATACTGTAAGTCCAAAATCCTGTACTTCTTCCACCACTGCCAGGCAAGTAGCTTCTAGAAGACAAGCCTCCTCCTCCTCCTCCTCTCTGCCCTGTCTCCTCCCTGCCCCTTCCCTCCACCGACCTCTCCTCCTCCCACCCCATTACTCTCACCACCAGGCTCCTTGTAATTTTCTGAAGATTCTGGAAAGTGCTACCTCACCCCCTTCTATAAATCCTCCTTCAAACAGGCCAGCGCTTTATGCGTGATTTTACCCAAAGTCTCTTTACACCGCAGAAGACGTTTACTGGAACTATTACGCATAGATTGTTCTTTGTATAATGGCAAGCTACCGTCGCGGAGCGGTATAAGCCGAGTATCAAAACAGAGCTATTGTAAGCTTGTGTTGTTTTGGTTTCGAGTCATCGTCGTGTTTCACCTTGAGAGGAAGTTGTTGACTTTACCATTAAAAGCTCAGCTTCAGGGAAGGGGGGTGGGGGGAAGTAAAACGTGAGAGCATCCAGGTATAACCATTTCTGATGAAGAGAGCATTCTCTCCTCTCCCTCTGTTCTCACACAGACACACACACACACACACACACTCACGTACACACGCAGGCACGCATTCAACATCTGTTTGGAACGTGGTGTGGACAGCCCCGAAAAAGGGGATGGAAAATGGAGAAATGGAACGTGAGAGAGAGAGAGGGGAGAGAAGAACAGGGGAACTGAAGAGGGGTTTGTTGGGGGGGGTCAGCATGGAGAACGAAGAGAGAGAGAGAGAGAGCGAGAATACAGAACGGTTAGGCAACCACAGAGCAAAGAGAGAGAGAAAGAGAGGGATGGGCTCTAGGGGCTGTAGCCTATACAGATGATGATCTAAAGCCGAAAATAGCGGCTCTACAAGCTCACGGTGCGGCGACGCGTCTTCTGAGCTTGTAGAGCTGCTATTTTTGGCGTGCGCCACAGACGTACGACGGCGTATAAAATCAGCCTTTAAAGCCTCATCAGAACTCAGTGCAGCACATGCCCCGAGAGTGCAGCATGCATTGCTAATACACACTTCAAAGGGCCGGGCTCAGGCAGGCAAGGAACAGTCTAGACACGCTCACTCACTCGCTGCTGTTCTTCTTCTTCTTCGGCCCCCTGTTCCTTCCTGCACAGTCCAAATCCAGTGTGGTATTTAAGGCTCAGAGAGTCCGAAAATACCAGATCTACAAGCTCACAACGTGTCAAATCTTCGACAGCTTGTGAGCTTGTAGGTCGGCTGTTTTTAGAGTGTGAATCAGGCTTTAATTCAAGAGAGTGTAAACCAGAGTGTTAAATTACCACTCTGGATTTGACTGTGTAAAGACTAATTACTGACTACACTGACTAACAAAATATATGGACAGAGATAGTGAATGACAGAGAGAGAGATAGAGAGACAGAATGAGAGAGAGAGAGAGAGAGAGAGAATGACAGAGATAATGAATGAATGAATGAATGAGAGAGATAATGAGAGATAGAGATCAGAATATAGAAGAGGTACTGACAACGAGAAAGAGATAACTCATGAAAGGATTGTAGATATTCTACAATTTTCTCCCTATCTCCCTCTCTCTTTCGCTCTCTCTGTCTGTCTCTCACACACACACACACACACACACACACACACACACACACACACACACACACACACACACACACACAGAGAGTGCATCCAGTGAGTAGCGGGAAAGTCCCCTCTTTCTCTCTCTTTCTCTCTCCATTTCTCCCTCCCTCCCTCCCCAGTAGTTGTATTCCCCAGGCTCCAGGTCTTGAATGGGACCAGTGGCCTGGATCAGTGTTATGCACTGAACAGACAGTAGAGATACTTCGTCCAGTGAATACCACAGAAGAGGCCTGTCTGTCTCCTGTCTGTCACCACTGAAAATCTGCTCTTTCTTATTCAATCAAAGCCCCATGTTTCCTTCAAGCGAAATATATGTGGCCTGGGATTGACTGTAAATGTGTACATATCTGGAAAATCACACACAAACGATTTGTGGGTTTCCACCAACTACTTTAATATAGCTATACTTGACCAGGGTCCCCCAGGGATCAATACTTGCTATAATGTGGCCCTCACACAAATATGTCTGAGTCATAGTGTTAGGGGCTTTTGTCAAGAGTACTCGTTGTACCCAAGCCCCCAGAACCGAGAGGGAGCAGTGAAGCGCATTGGACATGCTGGCCAATCATAGGTACTGCAGCTTATTACGGCTGGGTCCAGACACATGCACAATCGAGTCGATCAACAATCACGCAAGCTTGTGAGTCGAGCCCATTAGGCTCGACTCACGAGCTTGTTCACAGGGTTGCGCATGGAGGTGTCACTACTGCATATGCGAGACGACGCGCAGAGTGACGCAAAACGTCACATAGGCCCCAAGTGGATGGGCGGGGATCTTCGTTACCTCTCTATTCTTTTTAACTCTATGGTTGTACCTGTCTGTCTGTGTCCCTTTTGTGCCCATATATGGAGATATCTGTATCTAATCTAGCATCCATGTTGGTTTCCTGAATGTTAGAGGTTACTGAATGGGATGGAGAGAGAGACCACCACAACCTTGTCTCATATCCTGTGGTTGTCTGCATACTAGCAGTAAGACATTGGTCTCTCTTTGAGTTGTCACAGATTCCAAAGTTGGGCCATTTCTTTCTGGGGTTTTTTTGTAACTTATTTTTTATTTTCCACGTAGAAAATTCAACAAACAAAAGAACAAATACGAGAAAGGCACATTCACAGAAAAAGGAAAAAGTTAAAAAGTTTTTAAAAAAAGTTTTAAAAAAGTTTTAAAAAAGTTAAGTAAAGACAAACAAATGAACATAAAAGATTGTGTTCAGGTGGGCGTTATAACACAAATATTAACAATTAATTAATGAATTACATTGGGCCATTTCGTCTTTCTTTCTTTCCTTCTTTCTTTCTCTCTTTCTTCTCTTTCTCTCTTTCACACACACACTGCCACATAGAAATGACCTCCTACAACTATGCATTCACCAGTAGACATCTGGATTTCAACTGCAGGCCATGGCAGCAGCCTCAGCTCGTTTTTTATGATCTTATGGAGAGTACAGCAAGTAGCAACCATAAAATACACTTAATTCCAAGGTGTGGCATTAATGTGTGTTGTGAATCTGTTAATGGTAACCTGTGCCAGTGTGTTTATCAGGCAAGAACATGTGACCATAAAAATCCATACACAGAATATTGACAGTAGATATGTAGACAAGTGCACTGAATTGATGGCCATGGCTCTATGACTACACTCTGTATTGTGTTTCCAGACGTTGTGTTTATTGAGAACAATCAGAGTTTTGGCCGGGAACGTGGTGTTAAGAGTTTCCATAAGAGAGAGCTGCCAAAACCTTCACGGATGGAAAGTGTATTAAACAGGGTTAAGGAGGAAGATTATAGTAAAACGGTGACCGTATTTGTATTTGTGTTTGTGTGTGTGTCTCTATGGGCGTTACATGTAATGTAATGCTGCCCATGTCTCCACGTTGGAATATAGATTTGTGTTCATTGTAAACATTTAGGTTGTTGTTGTCATTGTTATTATTATTATGCACTACATAAACATTTCACTCTTTCTGTTCAGAGCACAACGACAAGCACACTGGCATTATTATCTATATGCAATATCTTTAAAGAGGTGGTGCCATGGTCTTGCACTTTTTCTGTTTTTCATGTGTCTATGAGGTTGATAGAACTTAATTAAGCCCCCTGGTGTTGTTTTTATGGTGCTAAGGTGCTAAGGTGAGATAGCCTCGCGTGGCCAGACAATATCACACGACACACTGCGTGGATATTAGTCTGGTCCCTATCAACGATAGATTTTTTTCCAAGGGGCGGTTACAAAAAGATCCAAATAAGGTGATAAGCTCGTCCACATTTGGATACTGGGCCCTGATTGGTCCCTCACGACTTCGGAGGGAGAGAAATGAAATCTATATTGAGGGGGGCCAGACCTAATCTGCCGAGGGCTAAAGTGCGATGCAATTTTGCAAAGGCAGATTCGTCTGGAACCAGGCTAAAGGTGAGAACCAGGTATAATTAATGAACTGGAGGCGTGTCCACATAAAAACATAATTTTAACAATTTCTGTACACTTTTTTGAAAAATATCTTCCTCCTAGTATAACCATAATACCTGATGATTATGTTTTAGGGGGGGGGGGGGATCACTGAAAATCACGGCACCCCGTCTTTAAAGAAAAACATATTTCCAAACCAAATTCAACTTTATTATAGTGCCGAATCACAAGTCGACTCAAGACACTTTATATATAGAACATTTGACATCGGATTTGTATAACCTCTTGAACACTATTTGGTGAAAATAGCTGATCTCCAAGCTCACTGTGAGCTTGGAGATCAGCTTGGAGAGGGCCTAGTATAGAGCCCTAGGGGGCTGCGGTCAACTTTCAGGAGCTCTTACTCACTCAGAGCCCCACCTGGCTGTTACTAACAGCTAGCTAACACTGTATTCATGTAAGGGACTCATCCATGCATGTAATGGGTTATCTTCTTCAGCCTGAGGTGAGATGGATCCATCCATCCATCCATCCAACCATCCATCCATCCATCCCCCAGGTCCCCTGCAGGACGTTCAGCTCCACAGGGGAATAGTTTGAATGTCTGTGCCGGGTGCTCCTGGAATGTAAGGGAAAGAGGCCTGGACGCAACCGTATCCAGTGCAAGGCGCGTGTATGTGTGTGTGTGTGTGTACTTTTATTACTATACTTGTGAGGGCGAAATGTCCCCACACGTTTAGCAGAATTTGAAAAAATACACATTGAGATATCTGGGGAGTAAGGCTTTACAACTAGGCTGTATCTCTGCTATTTTCAACTTTAGGGTTGGGTTTAAAAATAGAAAAAGGGAAGAAAAGGAAAAATGCTTTCCTAAAATGTCCCCACAAGTATAGTAGAAAGAGTATTGTGTGTGTGTGTGTGTGTGTGTGTGTGTGTGTGTGTGTGTGTGTGTGTGTGTGTGTGTGTGTGTGTGTGTGTGTGTGTGTGTGTGTGTGTGTGTGTGTGTGTGTGTGTGTGTGTGTGTGTGTGTGTGTGTGTGTGTGTGTGTGTGTGTGTGTGTGTGTGTGTGTGTGCGCGTGCGTGCGTGCGCGTGTTTAGATTAGAATGACAATGAGAGTATGAGAGAAAGACTGGGTTATGGTGGCCCCTGTGCCTTTGGGAGGCTTGTCTTCCATAGCTGCAGCTTTACATTGAGTTTTATTGAGGTCAGATCATTGAGTTAAAACTACTGGTGGGAAGGAAGAAAAGATATAGTAGGGAGCATCCTTCCTTTTGTCTGACGTTGTCCCTGTAAACCCTCCTAAAACCACAGGCCTCCCACAGACAAAGATACTGTAGGCATGCCTCCAGACCTTTCTTTTAAAGTGTGATGTTATTATACTCAGCAAAATCCATTTTAAGACTTGAATCTGCCTATTCTGTGGTGAATATGCAGCAAAAATAGTAGATATATAACCTCACAATGCACTGCGGCACATTGTAAGGTCGTGGATCTGCTATTTTCGGCGAAGATTTAGTGTAGAGCGAAAACAGCAGGGGGCCCTGGGTGACTCCAGTCAAATAAGAATATAGAGTTGTTGAGAAGGCGAGAAATGGACCACCTCTCTAGAAGGTGAGCCGTCGAGGAGAGGGACTGTCTGTTGGTTTTTCTACGGGGTAATCTCGCAAACCACTGGACTGATCAGCACCAAATGTGTTGTGCACGCTGCCAGTAGGCCAAGGAAGAAAGGACCCCCCCCCCCCCCCCCCCCCCCCCCCACAATAATGTTTTGGAAATATGTCATAATAACTTTTAGAATGGAAGACAATTGAATGAGGGTCGGATGGGGTGGAAACCTTGGCCAAATATGGTGTCATACATCACAAATACCGATAGGTGACTAACATCATAGACTGACCACATAGAGTCCGAGCTCCACATGGGAGCCAGGCCTTTGGTATTGCCCGTCTCGTCTCTTTGTGTCTTTTAAGTGTCTTAATCCAAAGCCTCAGACATGGCTTCCTTGTTGGTGAGGTAGCGGAGCCACGGGCATCATGACCAATTCGGGGGGAAAAATGCAACCACAGACTGCCTGACTCAGCACCAGCTCACAGTTCAATAGTTCCATGAATATAGGCCTTCTTTGACGCTGAGAAAGACTGAGGAATCCTCTTGTGAGTCTAACGCATTTATGCTTTGGTGGAGTTTTATCGCAGTATAGAAAGGTTCCCATACCGATTTAATATAGACTACCCTTTCCATCATCTGGTGGCAAGCCATTTACTGGAAAGAAATCCCCCAAAACCATCAAAGCTACATACACAACAAACATAAAACTAGAGATAAGATACATAACGTGCCCTCAGATGACAGAGATTTAATCCAGATTTGAGGACAACCCTTACATGCGGGTGACGTCACTGGCATCTCAACGCCACCACTTCAGACGCGTGGGCTAATGTGGGCACGGGGCTCTGAAACTGACTCACGCCCAGCCCACATGGTTCTCAGCTGGCCCGGCCCGCATCTCCACCGTGGAGACCAAATTACACTTTGTCGTGCGACTGTGTTGCTCACTGAAAAGAACGAGTTTTCAGCAAATTCAATTCAAAGGAGCTTTATTGGCATGAGAAAACATACGTTTACATTGCCAAAGCCAGTGTCAAAACACAATGGTTGGTAGTAGTGGAGTAGTAGTAGATTCAATAACAAAAAGTTACGACAAAGTAGGCATGAGCCTGATTTATACTGCTGAAAATAGCAGATCTACAAGCTCACAACACATCGCTCTGTGACGCGTTGTGAGCTGTAGATATTTTCGTATATATTACGCATTGCTCTCCCCTCCCATCGCAGACCCTTTGATTATCATTTGCCTTTGACCCTTTATTATATAACGGCCGGTATGCAATGTTTAATTTATGACATCAGCTCTCCTACAAGTTAAAAAAGAAAAAGTAGCAGAGGGAGAGCAGAGAGGGGCCCCGGGGTGGGCCAAGAGCCGGGGGCTGGGTGCCACATGTTGGAGCCCCAACGTCGAGTAGAGTTTACTGTACATGGTTGCCTGCGATGTTGAGCAGAGTACACACTATCAATCCTGGGCTGTGATCTGTGAAGAATGCTCATCAGAGAACAAGACAAGTCAAAGGGGTTACTGAATGACATACTGTACAAGAGAATTACTCCAATGTACAAGAAAGAGGCAATAAAAAAACAATTGAATGTATGAAGACACATTGCTATGAGTCTGACGGCCTTTGGGAATTGTGTCATGTCAGAAATAGAGAAACTTTCCCTTTTTAATTCCAGACAAAGGAAATTAAAACTCTCAGCCCTTTGAAAAAATTACTTGATCATTTAAATAATGTATTTCTAGTTAGAGGTTATAGGGCCGCGTAGCGGCCCAAATTGTAATTACTTAGAGAAACAAGGCAAAATACATTTTGAGATACTCCAGAGTGCTTCAAATTTTAACCAATTAAACCATTATTAAACTTTGTTGACCGGAGTCCCCCAGGGGTTTGTGATTGCTCCCCTCATTTTGTCCTTCTCTGCACCATATATCTTGCAATGTGAAGCATTGTGAGCTTGTAGATCTGCATTTTTAGCCGCATGCGCTAGCGCGGCTCTACAAACAGCACTAGTCCTAGTCGACACCCGAGTGACAAAGTGTCGACACCCGAGTGACATTTAGTGACACCTAAGTGTCATTGGCTGTCCTGGCTGTCCTTCACACTTCACGCCAATGGGGAGACGGTACTTTGAAGCACCCGCCTCTCCTCCTTTGACACCTATTTGTCATTGGCTGTCCTGCCTGTCCTTCACACTTCCCCCCCTTTAAGCCAATTGGGAGACGGCGCTTTGCAGCACCCGGAGACGGCGCTTTGCAGCACCCGCCTCTCCTTCTTTGCAGCAGAGAGAGAGAAAGGGAGATAGCCTCAGGCCGGAGGGTTAGCCTAAATGCTAGCGTGCTTCATTAGACCTTGTTTGGCTATTAAGTTATTATTTGGCCATGTTCACACTGACTTCAATCTTAGCTATTGTTGGGAAGACCCGTGTGATGTTGCCACCACTTATATAAAAAACATTAGAGCGTTAATCTGCGACGCTATGTTGCCAGGTTTGGCGAGAGAAACAAGCAATCCAAAAAACAAGTAATCAGGTCTATGAAAAGATTGGGGCAAAAAAAGCCTGCCACATGCGGCTTTATTATGACTTTGGTCATTCTTGTTTATGGAATGTTTGCCTCAGAATAGGGACCCTATAGGGTCCATGGGGTTAAAGTCAACTTATGAAGTGTTAAGTGAATTCAATTGTGAATCAGGTGATTACAAGCTTCATGTGGGTGAACCATCCTTCCTCTGAGTTTAGTGTTTAGGTCTTAAGAGGGAGGTGTTCCTCCAGGACTTCTGCCAAAGGAGGATTTGCACTCAATTGATAAGTGGCAGCTGGAGAGTTCATGTCAACGTGTTAAGTGTGTGTGGGAGGGGGGGCTTTGAATATGGGCATACATGTGCTTCTCTGGTGATGTTTGACTTGCTAGCAAGCTGCTGCTAAATGTTTTCACGTCGCCATAAGAACTAGGTAGTCATGACGGTATTTATAGGAGCAGAAGTCCAGCTGTGTGCCTATATGGACAACTCCAAACTATTTCCCATTTCCCAGTGCATGATCTGATTGATCAAGGTGCAAATTGACACAAAGTGAGTGAGATGTGTTCCAAGTTCATCCATTCTCTTTTAAAAAAAATGTATTGGCTTAAATGAATTATTATACTCAGCAGATCTTGCCAAGAAGAATCATACCACATATATACCACATTAATGATCCCTGGCTAATAAGCCTTATATGCCTTAATACATAATTGCCCTCAATAACAAAAATTGAAATTAAAAACACCTTAAATATGTTATTTATATTAGTTCGTCTTTCACTCAATAGGGACCTGTCACAAGTTGATGATGCCATATATCCATGTGTGGTACAGCCCTATGGAATGTATGGAATGCATATGCTAACTTAAAAACAAACTTAATACTTCCTGAGGTTAATATGAGCATCAAAGCAATATTTTAAATACTTTTTATTAGCACATGCATTTTACATTCCATAGGGCTGGACCACACATGGACAATTTGCATTCCTTCAGTCGAGTCATCAATACCATTGGCAGTATTATTTTTTTTCTAATTATCAAATCGATTAATCGAATATTCGAATACTTACAAGTCGAATAATTCGAATGCTAAAAATCACAATTCGTGAATGCCTATAGGCATTATACATTCTAATTGAAATGCATACTTACATAGGGCCAGCGTTGGCTTAGGAAAAACTACATCTATTGTATCCTATATTAACCACTTCATATACTTTGTTGACTGGGGTCCCCCAGGGGTTTGTACTAGACCCCCTGCTTTTTCCCTTTACACCAAATCTCTTTTCGGGAAATAGTGTATATATACAAGCTCACAATGTGTCAATTTGTGACGTGTTGTGAGCTTGTAGATCTGCTATTTTCCCCAGGAAATGATGACATGTCCTGAATAGGCACGCTAGAGTTCAGGATCTGGTTGGCACCTTTCTGAAGCTCTGTGACATTTACGGAAGGGGTCTTCAACAGGGGGTCCGGGACCCCTAGGGGGTCCTCGGATTTACTACAGGGGGCCACCAAATGTTGTGTGATAGGATTTGTTTTGCATAAACCACTTGAACCCTAGCATCCCTATTCTGAGGGGAACATTAGCCAAAAATAGCAGATCTACAAGCACACAACGCCTCGCACTGCGAGGCGTTGTGAGCTTGTACATCGGCTATTTTCAGCAAAGTAGTTTGGTGTATAGGGGAAAAGGAGCAAACCAAGTACAAAACCAAAGGTCAACTTTGCTAAGTATTGAGGGTTTTAAGTGGTTAAATGTCTGAAATAAACAAAAAAAACATGAATTAACACAACACTGATGACAGTGCTGTCAAAAACGTCTATGAAGCTATCTATGACATCTATGAAAAAGTTTAATCTGCAACACAACTTTATACAATATGTAGTGGGGGAGTCCCTGCTTCATCTGTCTCTCTCATCTAAGGGGCCCTTGGCCTGAAAAACATTGAAAACCCCCTGACCAATGCATAAGCAGAGAGGGACACCTTGCATGTGTACTGTATAGTGTCGCTGCTATACAGTTGCAGAGTGGAGCAATTACAAGACTGGCTGCTTTCAACAGTTAAATGGAGAACGTAACAGATCAGGCTTGTAAAAATACATGGGTATGAACAGGCTTCCATAATTACAGTCACCACTACAAACAGCCGCCAGGGCGGAGCTGGGCTCCCAGGGGTGGGGAAGGAGACATGGTTAGTTAATGCCTTAGACGACAGGCGACACTTTTGGCCCTTTTTATTTATGTTGCTACAGTATGCTCCACAGATTTAAATTAAGGGAATTAAGGGAGTCACTTTTCACAGAATAGCTTAAAACACTGAGACTGAGGCACTGTGTATGAACCCAAGCCCAGAAGTCGCACGCACACACACAACACCATGCAGCACAGCATGGTTTACAAAAGAAATACTCAACTATTGTAAATTAGACCAGCGGTATATGTCAAGACCTGCAAATTGAGATGTATTTGGCCCCGAACCCCCATCTGAAAATGTTTTGTGCCAGGGACCCCTAGAAGAGATGATGTAGAAGAGAAGAGAAGATTTTTCAAAAATGTTTCAAAAATTGCAGATGCACAAGCTCGCAGTGCGGCACAACGACGCGCTGTTAGCTTGTACATCTGCTATTTTTGAATAGCCAACGTATAAATGGACAAAGTGGTTAAAATGATTGTGATGCTGTATTAACACATTTAGCTGGGGACCCCCTGGAACCCCCCCAAGGACACCACTTTGAGAACCACTGAATGAGACTATTGTAGACATTTAAATCAACAGAAAACACCATTATTGTCTCCGCCAGGCCGAAAGGCATGGCGAGAGAGTATGTTTTACCCTCCGTCCGTCCGTCCGTCCGTGTGTGTGTGTGTGTGTGTGTCCTGTCTGTGTGTTAACAGCTAATCTCCGGCACCGTTGGCCCGGTCACTGCGAAACTGTGCACACCCACTCCCTGGATGCCAATTCAGAACCTCTGCCCCACATTTTTCACATGGGCCTGTTATAGCGCCACCAGGAGGCCGATTTGTGCAAAACCCATTTTTTCTCATTACACCTACAGCTTTTAACCAAACGTCGTGCAAATCGGTACACAGTATCTCTATAGTCATGTGATCAACCCGGATCTGTCCGATTTCCCATATTGCATCCTCATTGGCTAAGGTTGGCTTCCAAAGTTTGCAGGATTGGTCCGTTTTGAACAAACTGCCTCCAATCATGAACGCAGCTTGCCATTTCCATAAAATTGCACACGCACATTCCCACTAGGCCGAGGAAGAAATGCCACTTGAACATTTTCAAATCAGCCTCATGGTGGCGCTATAACTGGCCGATTTGCATTTTTAACTATAACTGCACCGATCTGCGTGAAACTTTGCACGCACACTCCCTAGAGGCCAAGGAAAAACATTGGACTGCATTTTTCACATCTGCTTTTTACAGCGCCACCAGGAGGCCGATTTATGTAAAATACATTTTTGGAGATTATTCCTTCAGATTATGTCCAAAAAACACGCAAATTGGTACACTGCATCTCCATAGTCATGTGATTCTGATGGATCTGTCCGATATTTCATATTCCATCCTATTTGGCTTACAGTGGCTTCCAAAGTTTGCAGGATTGGTCAGTTTTAAACAAAATGCCTCAAAACATGAATGCAGTGTGCAATTTCCGTGAAAGTTTGCATGCAGATTCCCACTAGGCCGAGGAAGAAATGCCCCCCTTTTCACATTCACATTGGCCTTTATAGCGCCACCAGCAGGTCTAATTTAGCAAAACACATTTTTGGAACAAAATGCCTCAAATCATGAATGCAGTGTCATCCCATTGAAAGGCCTAAGAAGAAATGCCACCCTTTTCACATTGGCCTATTATAGCGCCACCAGGAGGCCACAATAACCTACCTGACCTGGCGGAGACCTGTGCTCCGAGGAGCACTTTTTCTAGTTATCCATTCAATCGTTACCCCTTGCTTACATGAACCCTGCATGGCTCCCGAACATTCGTCGAAAATAGCCAATATACAAGCTCACAATGCGCTGTGTTGCAATGTGTTGTGAGCTTGTACATCTGCAATTTTCGGGGGGGGGGGGGGGGGGGGGAAGGGGCGGCCTAGTATAGAGCCCTGAGGGACCCCGGACAAATAAGTGTATAGGGGTTTAAGTGGTTAATTTAATTATTTATTTAATTGGCTGGAAAGTACCCTTGAACATCCAAGATTGAACACTCTCCACTCTTGGTCAGTCCATGAATAAAGTGATTAACAGTGTTACTGTACATGCATTGCGCTCTCAAAATAACATGCAACCACATTCTCTGTCCTTCAGTCTCTGTCCCTGTCTATTTGTCTTTTCAGATGGACGGCAATGGGTGGAGAGAGGCCGTGTTAGAACTGATTTCCAGGTTCGATCCCCAGGTCCTCCAGGCATCACGTTAAAATGTCATTGAACAAGACAAGGACACATTGAACCCCTGAACTGCTCCCGAATAGCAGGTTGGTTGTGTGTGTGTGTGCGTGCATGTCTGAGAATGGATGAATATGAGGCATATATCTTCGCTGTCGGGCAGAAACCAACTATCTAACTTTATTTTTGTATAAGTGCCATTGAACACCCTTTACGTCTGTGTGTGGGTTTTACAAATATTGCACCAAAGTATTAAAAAGCGCTTCTGACTAAACCTCCTAACTCCATTGGATCCTCAAACTGTCGTTCAAACCACCTAACTCCAACTTAGGTTTTTTTTCCGTTTGACATTCTAATCAATGATGGACAGAACGACTATCTCCACATTAATGGTCAAAAACCTCCCAACTCCACTTGATCTGGATTTGGGTAAAGTGATGATAATATTAGGACACATTCAAGTATCTGACCACGTATAAAGTCACCATACCAACTTTGATGAGGCAGTAATGTGTTGTTTTAAAAACATGTTTGTTTTTTATTTTCCTGAAAACTTAATATTTTGGATATAGTTGGTTTCTGCCGACAGCAGAGATATACATTTTGAAGCGCTCTGAGTTGTCGGAACACTAGAATAATTACTACATAAATGCAAGAACAATGATGGGAATTGCTCGAAGGAAATCATAGATGGCAGCAAGCCCTAATTCGCTATGAAATTCATTAGACACAAACTGAGCTTTAGCAAAATAACCTGGTGATGTCACCATCTTCCATGTCACCACAATGGATGATGGATGATGGTAACATGGTGATCATATGTCACAATATAATATTTAGAAGATTCTGATTCATGCTCAGATGTGTAAGCAGATACATTTCTTAAATAGCACAAGCTGTAACATTAAACAGCACTCACAAGATGGCTTGCATTCTTACAAAACTCAAAGGTCTACAAGAGCACATCCGTGCTCCACATGGGTGACATACCAAAACTGTGTTTCTCATTAACTCTTTGTTGATTTGAGACTAGAGCAATATAAGTCTACAGTACAGTTCACGGTGGCAGGTCGAATTCGATTGCTATCCAGATTGGAATCACATTGTTTTTTATCAACAGCAAAAGAAACACATGGAATCAGATTTCAATCACATTCCTTGGTGGTTTGAAATGTGATTCAAATCTGATTTCTAAACATGTGTTTCAGTTTGGACGTTCGGACACTGAAGCCTCATTTATGCTTCATTGTATAAAGTAGAAATTAAGCGTTATTCATGTCTATGGCGTTACGTTGTTACCACAGTCAAATCTGATCTGGTCACCTGCAAATAACAGTGTGTGGACAGTCAGTCGTAAATATCGTATTTGATAAACAAATCAGATTTGCCTGCATCGCAAAAACTTGAACAAAGCGTTAATCTAGTGTTAGGCTCAGTGCAACCTCTGTAACCTTGTTTTGTCAGGGGGGGTAGTTTGGTTAAAGATCAGAGCAATGTCAGCATATGACAGCATCACCTGCCTCTACTGGCATATTTATATACACTCTACAAGGCCATACATGCCATAGTTGTCTTTTCATGTTCATTTTACTTAATGCTTACTGATTTATCATACCTGGCAAACGCTATTTTTGGCCTTCCTTTCTGAAGGAGCTCTAGCGCTGCGTTTGCCAGCCGTTTCAATAAATACAACACGTTTCAAGAGGAGATAATACGCAGCTGCGAGCGAGCATGAGCAGACAGGTGGGAAGGTTGAGTCATTAGACATCCACTAGACTTTTATTTTTTGTGATGACAGACACTGTTATGTCCCAGGTACCATGTAGAGAGATGCACTCTAATATTTTCTGTAGACAGAGAAAAATTCCCCAATAGGCTTATGATGCTTTTCCATGACACCGTCTGGCACCGAACGGAGTCACTTATTGAGGAATGGAAAATATGGTGTACTAACTGCCATGGCAACGCGTGGTGCATCATGGCAGACACGCTTGTAAAAATGCTCAGTAGAACATCTGCCTGCATCTGCCAGAGGAGACTAGTGTTTGTCTCCCCCTGCAAAAGTTAAATTGCCTGTGTCAAAAGCCATAATCAGTTATCATAATACCGAAACAAAAACCTTCACAGTGTTTACGGTGTCGTTTTACAGTTAAATCATTTTAATTTAGAAGAGAATAACACAGTACAAAGTGAACAGCGTCTGCCATGGGTTCTGGAGTATTTCTAAGCACATCTGTACTTCAGATGAGAGTCTAAATCTGTTATCTAGTGGATGTGACTAAACTTACAATTCTGAGATCACTTTTTCATATTTTTTTCTTTCTCTGTGAAGAGAGTCAGTTCTCGGGTTTCCTCTAGTGCTGTTAGTGCACATGTCTCCTGTGTATGCACAGCTCAGCCTCTGCCAAAGAACACAGAGAATTTAGAATACAAGAACGGTCGTTTCAACAACCGAGTCGGCATCGGTCAAATCCGTCGAGCTCGGAACGGTCGGACCCACGTATTTCTGGCCACCAAACTCCACTCGTCCCAGTCAAATCCGGCGACTTCGGCACGGTCGGACCAAGTGGGGAAAGTGGTCCCCTGCTGGTGGCGAGTGTTGCGCGAAGGAAAAAAAATGGTCGAACTACCTTGTTGTACGGACCGTTCCGGTTACCAGAATATACAACACACAAGCCTGATTTATATTTTGTCGTACTTCAGGACATGAAGTGAACTTTTTCATGACAGGGATATTTGCATTTGGCCGCGAACCCCCATCTGAACATATCTTGTGCCAGGAACGCCCATACAAGATTTGTGTTGTTAAATTGTTTAAAAAATATTCCAAAATGTTCCAAATGTTTTCAAGAAAAGAAGTGGAGAGTGTATGTATGAAGTATGGGTTAAAGTGGTTAAACTGATTTTGATGCTACATTAACACATTTTGCTGGGGACCCCATGGAACCCCAAGTTCCAACCTCCACTTTGAGAACCACTGACTTAGATCAGCTAACATAGGAAGGCTACTCGAACCCTCCCTAAACACCCTGGCCAACGCTCCACACGTTCCAGGCTCTTCTCCCTCTTGGCTCATATAAGTTGTGGAATATACTCCCCCATTACAGCCAGATCTGCAGACTCACTCACCATTTTCCGCCATATAGTCTGAAGACTCACCTCTTCAGACTCCACTTCACCCCCTAGCACTCCTCTGTCCTTGTATTTCCGTACAATTTACAATTTAGGCATTTAGCAGACGCTCTGAATCCAGAGCGATTTACAGTAACCAAGGACAACACAAGGTGATACATCAAATGCATAGAAATAGTCATCTAATAATAAACTAATACATAAGTAAACCAATAAACTAATACATAAGTAAACCAAAAACCAGCCTCATCAGCCTGTACATTGAAACTATTCACACTATAGGATGCCAGGTCAACAATGACTTGGCATCTGTCTACATAACATGCTATCTAAGTTACAGTTTAGCCTTTGCATAAGCCTGCAAGGTCATCAAGGTCGTTAGGGCAAGTGATACGGGCTGAGGTGGAGTCTGAAGAGGTGAGTCGTCAGATTTCGGCACAAGATTGGGAGTGAGTCTGCAGTTCTAATTGCAATGGGGAGTTCATTCCATAGTTTGGAGTTTCCTTCTCGTCACCTTTTGATAGATGCTAGCTATACTATAGGTTGTTACTTGTTCACGTTTTTGTTATTTAGATTATATATTTAGCTTGACCACAGATGTTGAGAATGTTATTTAGATAGCATGTTTAGACAGATTCTAGGTTTGATGTTTGCCTGGTATTCTAGTTCCTTTGAAACACTACATGCACTCTACTTATATTCTACTTATATATGTGACTATTTACCTTGTTGTTTGTTGACTACGAATCATGCTGTACTCTGATTTACAATTATAAGATGCTCTGGACAAGAGCCGATTTACAAGCACACAACACTTTGGATTGCAATGTGTTGTGAGTTTGTAGATCTGCTATTGGGGGAGGGGGTATTAAGCAACAGACACCAGCCACACACACACACACGCTCGCTCGCGCGGCCGCGCGCATGGTGAGTTTCACATTTTCACTATTTTCATCTCTGCATGATATGTGAATCTACTGCAGGACATTTTGTTTTGTGAAACCCAGAAATATCTTTTAGAGTTACACTAGTCAGAATGTATTCAATCAGGTCCAGGATTCATCTGATCTTAGCATAGCTACTGTATTCTGAATGTTCCATTTTAGCTTTTAAAGAGTCTGTGATTACAGTGAAACCCACAGCATCAACTCCATTCATTCTATAATTTATAATTTAAGACGGCTTAGCATTGTTTTGACGTGCTGGGGTCTGTTTTGGAGATGATTGATGTAAGTTTGTATTTGATGAAGGTTTTTGTATACCACACGATTCAATTTGTGGCCCGCAGAGTTTGTGCTTTCTTGACATGTTAAAGGAGGATTTCAGCAGAAGTATAAAAGTCAGGTAAAGTTCCTGTCTCTTAAGTCTTCCTGACAGACGTTCCCACCCATGAATATGAGTTTCACGCATTTTGACAGCAGATTTTTATTTCGTTTTAATCATAGTCTTTTGAATACAATTCTGGTTGACTATACTGGTAAATATCATACGATTTTTGTCAACTAAATCTACAGTTGAAAAATATAAAAATATATGTAAAAAATATTTTTTTTTGTTGGGCCTCGATGACGATAATAAAATATTTCCGTCTAGTTTTTATTTGTTGATGAAATTGTCAATATATTTAGTTCTAGTTCTAGTCATCATAGCTTAGTTTTCGTCAGTGAAAAAAGGTAGTGGAAGAACATTTTTTGTCATAGTTTTAGTCGACGGAATTAACACAGGTTTCACGTCCGCCCCAGCGCTGTACATCATAGATCTCACGATGCTGCTGTGGGTAAAGTGCTTATAAATTTAAATATGCATTTTTACGTAATTATAATAAATCTGCTGTTAACAAGTTTATGATTCCATTCCCGTCCATCCGTCCGTCCGTCTGTCTATACTTCCAGAGATGAGTAATTGAAAACTGTGTTGTAGACTGTAGCAGTTAGAAACAGTTCTGGAGCCAAATCTGAGAAGTCTTTCTCAAAAACAGTTGAATGGAAGCTATTTTGTCCTGCTCTTTTCTTCCTTGTTGTTTTTCCCATCCATAAATCTTCCATTTAAACATTTTTTTATGGATATCATCCATAAAAACAAGGAGATGGATCAAACTGCTGCTGCTGCTGTGCATTGTCAGAAGAACCCAACACTTGGAACGTACCCTAGTCCAGTGGTGCACAAGTTACCGTTGCTGTATCAGGGCCCACTTGAAAATATTCAAAGTGTTTGTGACCCACCCATCAGATTGGTAGGCCCAGCGCGTACATTTTCAGAGCATGTTTATTGTAATGATCAATAAATCGATTATATCCTGGCTTGGATCAATGGAACTATAGTATAATAGTTTCTATTTATCTGTATCACAATGATTGAGTTTTAAACAAAAAATACCATTACTTTTTTTTAATATTAATGTTATGGTATCAATAAAGTATTTGTGGTTTGCCAATTATTTGGGGACCCACTTGCAATACCCTCGTGGCCCACCATTGTAGCCTGGCCCACAGGTTGGGAACCTCTGTCCTAGTCTAAAGGTTGCACCCTGGACAGTTTCAGTGAGATGTTGCCATGGAGAACTGGGAAGCTGGCCACTATTGTACTTGTGAAAATTGTAATTCTCAGGATTCTCAGGTCTCAATGTCTCTGCTCAAAATGTTTGTGCACTTTAATGTTTAATTCTTATTCAGCTTCAGTGAGATGTTGCCATGTACAACATCCTCTGTTTGTACAACGTGTTCAGAACATCAGAACTCGTGCACGCAATCTGGCTTCAGGTCGGGTCTTGATCACTTCACCGTCATGTCTGTCTGTCTGTCTGTCTGTCTATCCCATCCATCCATCCATCCATCCATCTAATCTAATCTAATCTAATCTAATCTAATCTAAATTATTTTGCCATCAGTCATGTCCTGTATCTTTTGTCCGACAGGGTCAATCTTTGATGACAGCTACATTGCTTCCAAGTGTAGCTGAGGTGGGAAACTGCATGGTCCACACGTTTATTCATCTGACTGGCAGTAAATGTTCAAGGAAATGTATTGTACTTTGATGAGTGCATGGAGAGGGAACTGGTCTATGATTATTCTTTTAACTTACAATTCTATTTCAGGTTTGGGAACTCACACAATCATGTTACACAATTACTACAAGTTTTTCTTTTTTTGTATCCACTTTCTTTCAGTTGTATCTATAGTTTAGTATAGTTTACAGCAATTTAAACTAAATAAGATTTATATTTAAATGATAATAATAATAATAATAATAACATGAATAATTGAGCGATTGACAGCCTGGTCTGTGATTTTGTTCCTTCGTGGATGCTTTGACAGAGGGGTTGGCTGTTGAGCCATCACCTATAGACCCCTCTCTCTGTTTAGGTGTCATTTTAATGAGCTTCCTGACACTTTAGACACAAGCATCCAGGGGATTGACAGGCTACAGGTGCCAGCAACGCTCATCACAAACTATTTGTTCATGTAAGGAGGAATGCTTATTCTCTGACCTGTACTCATGTTATATCTTTTGTTTATTATTTCAAGAATAGTGAAGAATTGGGACAGCTGTTGCATATTGTTCAAAAGAAGGCATGTTGCCCACGCATTGCACATCTTTGGTATTTGACTGTCAATGGCCTCTGTACCACTTCTACATTTAGCATGTCTTCCTGGGTGACTATTTATAAACCCATACCCCACAAGTCTGAGAATCTAACACAGTGTCAGGTGTGTCTTCTGTATTACTACTGTGTTTCCCGGGTTGAGACCACACTTTACTCTGGAGTTAATGGAAAACGGCCCCCCATTGAGCTGCATGTACTGTAGCCTACTGGTGCAACAGGCGGTAACAATTTTAGCATATGCTACTGTCACAAGAGTTACATTTCGCAATGGAAGAGTAGGCTAGCGATTCTCGACTGTGGACTGGGGCCCACTAGTGGGCCGTGAGGGTATTGCAACTGGGCCCCCAAATGATTGGCACAGCACTACGAATGTAATGATAATTGAACATTAATATCTAAAAATAAAATTAATCAACGTGGTATAAAACACAATCAATCGATTGATTGATCATTAAAATAAACATGCTCTGAGGATACACATGGCCCTCCATCATGATGTTGTCTTTTGTTCTGTTGCCATGTTATGTTTTGATCTGTATAGCACTATGGTTTACCTTGGTCATTTTTAAATGTGCTCTATAAATAAACCTTGAGTTGAGTTCAGTCAGATGGTTGGGCCACGATTTTCGGCCCACCCATCTGGATCCCTGATCCAGAAATGTTTTGGAACCACTGGGCTAGAGGGACAACCTCCAACCACTGCAGATGGTTGGAGTACCATAGATGGTGTTCTATTCATTAAAATAAGTTCCAAAATGCAGCTTTAATTTTATGTTTTATGAATGCTGAGTTATACAAATGAGCAGCTCTGTTATATACAGTGGTGTTTGTCTTTGCAAACTGTTAATAAAGTATTCAATCAATCAATCAATCAATCACTTCTTTGGGATATTTGGGGATGAATATGGACTTGGGCACTATGGGATAACTGTGAAGCAGGCCAGTGAGGCCACTATTGTACTTTTGAAAATTGTAGGCCTAATTATCAGAAAAAAAGAACAATTTCTCTGCTCAAAATGTGTGTGCACTTTAATGTTTAATTCTTATCAGATAGCTATATGATGTTGTGTATTGATTGATTGAATACTTTATTAGCAGTTTGTAAAAAAAGCACAGGATGTATGATGTTGTTCCTGATGTTATAGCCTATGTCATATGTAAGTTAATTTTCCTGCTCTGATGCTCACTCAGAATTTAAACAGCGGATGTTGTGTTGCAGAGAATTGACTCGAGCTCAATAAATGTAGGCGTCAAAAAACTTTCTCCCAACTTTTCCTCCCTCCCGTCCCGTCCCCACAGCGTCCTAGCTCTGGTCCATAGCGATAAAAGGAGTTCTCCACGCCATGTTACTATCTAGCCGTTGCCCACACATCTCCGGTAGCACAGGCTGCGCAGCCTTTCGTCTGTAGTAAAAACATAATAATAATACACTTTCGCTGCAGCTACTCACCAAAACAAAGACAGTTTTAAGATGTTGAAAGCTTACTTTCCTTTGTAGGAACACTCGGAGCCCCCCACCTCACGTCTAAAATACACTTTTTGGCCAGAAAATAAAATATTACACCGGATGGGGGAAAAACATAGTTATTCCACTGCGCCCCCTACAGATCTCCATAATAGAAAGATTCCATTGACCAAATCTGTAGGGGGCGCAGTGGAGTGACTAAAACATTTTTCCATCTGGTGGAATATTTTCTTTTCTGCCCAAAAAGTGTATTTTAGACGTGAGGTGGGGAGCTACGAGTGTTCCCACTGAGTAAAATAGGCTTTCAACATCTTAAAACTGTCTTTATTTTGGTGAGTAGCAAAAGTCTATTTTTGTAATTTTTACTACAGACGAGAGGCTGCGGCCGCTGCGCCACCGGGGGTGTGCGGGCAACGGCTCGAAAGTAACATAGCGTTAAGGAGAACTCCTTCTAAAGCTATGGACCAGAGAGCTAACACAACGACCAATAACAGCGCTGCCTCGGGTTTCACCGACTCCTCTGATTTGCTCGCCCCCCCTGTCCCGCAAAGTGAGTGACAGGCGCGAGGAAGGGGAAAGGTTTGTTCTCCTCTCTCCCCCTCTGTAGGACTTCTTTTTGGGAAGGCCTCTCCTCCCTCCCTGGCTGCTGTGAGACCGTAAAGAGAAAGAGGGGGGCTGTAAACCACTTGACTGATCGGACGGAGTCTCAGCAGCAGCAGGATAGTCCTCCTACTTCAGACCAGGAGCGCAAGGAGAGCGCAGAGGACGAGTGGGTGAGAAGAGAGGGTGTCTCGTCCCTTTTCAACTTATATCTATCTGGAGGAACCCCCCCACTGAACAACTTATTATGGCTGCTTGAGAGACAACGATTACCCCCCTCTCTCTCGTTCCCCTGGCAGTTGTTATAGCTCTCTCCTGATCTAGAAGTTGCCATCATTCCCAATCATATTCAGTCGTTTCTTCGCCAGAAAACAAAGTTTTTCATCCACTTGCCGTGACTGAGCGGCTGGTCATGGATACCCATATAAGATGGAAAGTAAAACGGAGGACCTTAAGGGACGCTCAGATGACCTTAGCGGTGATCCTGCTTTTTGTCACATCGCAAGCAAGTTCAGGTAAGCTTCGGGGTTTAGTTTAAGATCACATTCTTTCTGCAGCACGACTCCTGCAGCCTGCTCGCCTCGCAGGCACGCTTTTTGGACCCAGAGCAACAAAAAAAGTTCCAGAGTCACTCCGCCCTCCTTCCATTTGAATTCATTTTTTGTTTTGTATTGTTTTTTTAATTCTTGGAATTGCCTCTTAAACACTTTTGTTCAGTTCTATAAACTGCCAGCCATGGCAGTAATTGGGACTATATAAGGGAGTTACTACTAAGGAGATGCATTCGCAATCTTTTGCTTTGGGATGAGCTGCTCTATGTTATATATGGATGAAGTTGATTTTCTGTCTCTAAACTTTTGGACATATTAGCCTATGACTTTATGTCAGAATAAGTTATGTCACTGACATCATCTATATGAGCATCTGACAACTGCATGCTTTTATAGGACAAGGGCAAGACACATTCTGGAGAAATGCAACAGTGTCATGTAGCCTAAATCAGCCTTAATTGATCAGCCTTAGGGCACAGTATAGCCTGCAATACAATTGGTATGGATTCAATGGTAGGCTATATCAGACAGGCTATATGTATTGTCAGATATCAACCATAAATAAATTAAGTGAAGTTCAGCTATGCTTTTTTCTAATGCACATCCATCATCAACAAGTTGTAATGGAGACATTGCTACTTATAAGCCTGTTATTTCCCCTTTTTGTAATACACATTGAAGAGAGGCTTGAGCCCAGCTCTCATGAGAAGGAAGGCAGGGTCCTAACTTGTCTTAAGTGGAAGGGTGGAGCCGCCTAAAGGTGCAAGACACAGGATGCAATCTGATGCATATAGTAATTCACAATGCAGTAGGTTATAATTCAAATACCCACCACTCTTTCACCGGTTGTATTATTAACACTTGTATGAAGCTGTTGAGCAGAACATCTTGGCATCATACATTGATAATAATTATCTTACTGATGCCCAAGTAAGGCTACAGATACAGTACATCCAAGTAGGCAGCTGTGTCCTTATCACTTCCAATTCAATACAAAGGGGCTTTATTGGTATGGGAAACATTACGTTTACATTGGCAAAGCTTATCTCTCATTATCTTTAGAGTCTGTTGCATAGGATTGTTTGGTTACCCTGTTTGAAGGCTGTTGACAGATTCAATGTTGATGTAATGCAGTGGCTCTCAATGTGGGGTCTGGAGACCCCCAGGGGTCCTTGAGGGGGGGGGGGGGGGGGGTCCCCAGCAAAATAAGGAACCCGCCTACAGTTTATAGACAGTTGTTGAATTCTGTACTAAATCTAATCTAGCACCTAAGATCTTCTCTTATGGGGGTACGACCTGGCACGATCACATCTTTTCAAATGGGGGGTCCGCAACTCAATATGTATCAATTTGGGGGTCCGTTTGACATGAAAATGTTTGAGAACCAAAGAATGCAATGCTTCTCAAAGTGCGGTTCAGGGACTCTCAGGGTTCCTTGTCGGGGTTCTAGAATAGACCCTTACAAGTCTGTAACTCTGACATTATACAAATGGAACCAAATGGACCCTAACGGGTCCATTTGGTTCCATTTGTATACTGACAGAGTTAAGGGGGGGGGGTCCTTCAAGTGTTTTAAGTTTGAGAAACACTGATGTAATGCATAATGGGTCAGGCTGGCCCTCATCCTCTACTAGGAGCTTGGTAGGTGGTCTTGTGTCTGCTGTCACAGCCCTGCAAGGTAAACAGATGGCCTGCCCTGTCCACATACCTCAATGGACAGACAGTACTATAGTCTGCTACAGCTGGGATAGATAGGACTGACTGTAGGTCTAAATAGGAATGTGATGACTTGTGCATGACTTGACCAGATGCTTGCTCACTTCATCTTTTGGATTGACTGATCAAAGTAACATTACATTATACATCAGTGGTTCTCAAACTTTTCAATTCCAAGGAGGACCCCCATAGACATGTAAGGGTCCATTTGAAATCCCCATAAGGAACCCTGAGGGACCCTTGACCCCACTTTGAGAACCATTACATAGATAAAGCATATAACTACACTTCTGGTGAATTTTCAATCTATATTGAGCTATACAATCGTTGCTTATTAACTGATTCAACTTAAACATCTGTGTAATGGATGGATGCAGGTCATTTCTGATGACAGAGTTGAACTGGAGTTTTTTAATGAGATTGCACAGTGACTCAGTCTTGTTTTATGCTGCTGGCTGGATCTAATCAACTCTTAAAACCCACTGAAAGCGACCAGAGTTTTGTTAATGATCAGTGATGGTGCTGTTTCTGCTACACATTCTGGATTACACTTCACACAACTGCTCGATTGCTAGCAACATGGGTTGTTCATTCCATTCAAATCATGTTCATTAATTAATTGGCTTTCACATCATGACATAATGTATGCTTTTCCTTTACACACTTTTGCACTGACTGCACAAGAATGATTTTGAAGTGTTTTAACCATTACATTTAAGATTTACCGCTTGTGAAAGTATCTATCCCACCAGACAGAGCAGGTAAACAGTGTGGTTATGTAGTAATTAGACAGAATTACCACACTTTGTCAGCAGTAAACGATTCCGCACCAGGTGACCTCTTTGCTCCACCTACATGTCCAATCATGTCCAAGCCAGGCCTCCATGTTTGAGACAGCATCACTAGTCACCTGGACCAATGGAAACCATGCATTCATCTGTTACTCAAAATAGACTTTGTTGTATAAATGACCAGATTCAGTATACTTTGCAGGAACCATAATTAAGCATTTGGATAACCAGCGGGGTTGATGTTCACATATGAAGCTATTCTAAGTATGCACATATCTGTGCTCATTACCTGAATAGTGCATGATATTAATGAGCACAGGGATGATGAAAGAATATCAGTATCGAGTTCATGGAACTGACATTCCAGCTTGGTATTCCATACATGCCACCCTGATATTAATTAAAGTTACTTTAGAGTCTGTTTAAGTCTTTCAGTAAGAGATAGTTTTTTTTGGTTCATATTGTGAACAGCAGAAAGGTCTTGTTCGTTGCCTTTAAAGCATCACTGATATTAACATGTCAGTTTTACTGAATTATTTGTGGTACTGTAAACCCTATTTTTCTTTCATCCTGAATAGTCTCCATATAGATTAACTGGCCCCACAAAGCCTTTCCTTCAGCGTGGCTTATGACATCACTGAGGAAACCCTTGTTTTAAATCCAAGTGGAGACTTATTGCCGCAGGAGGGCAATAAGACATGGGTTTCAAGGGGTCAGGGTTCAAAGGGTGAAGGTCGTGACTTTAAGATTGCCACCACTGTCAGGTTTACTGTTTCATTGCGAGAGAAGAAAGGAATGCTGTAGGATCAAAGATATCGAACAGACAGACAGACAGACAGACAGACAGACAGACAGACAGAGTAGCTTTCCAGTATTGCTTTTATGCTTATATTCATGCTTATCTCACTTTTTGTCCTGTATTGCAATTATATAAATGTTGTTACGTGGGTAAGAAAGGTCATAGAAGTAGGAAGCATACATTAGGTGATAAGACATGTCATTTTGTTTGTAGTTTCTGGGAGCTCTGACTAAACAATTCACATTTAGAAGCAGTTTATATTGACTCCATTTTCTGACTTTGTTCTGCTGAGATACCTGGTTTGAACCGGCAGTGGGTGCTTCTCCACAATGTTGCCTGTAATGTGTGGACCTTTTGATAGAGGTTAAAAGAAAAGTACACTGTTTCCCCTGAGTTGCCCCTACAATCAATGGAGCCTTTTCAGAAAGCTTCAAAAGCATTTCAAAGTTTTGTCTTTTTTCCCCCAGTTTGTTATGATTAATTAAGAAAAAAGGTTTTTTGAATGGCCTGTGTCAATAGGAAGCATTCCCATATGATTAGAAACCAACTTGTCAAACTACTTTATTCATCGAACATTTTGAAATAACATTCTTTGGATGCCATGTGCAGAATGAAAACATAGATGGATTGGTGCCAAAGCCACTGATGCCTAAACTTGAGTTGCACACGTGCTGAAAGGACCCCGATGTATATGGCACGGGGTCAGGACATTTGATTCACGATTAGTGATTTATGCTTTGTATCAGGATTTGAAATTTGTTTTTTCCCCTTTATGATCCTTAAAAAAAGGGAGAATAAGTAAAAAGGCCTTGTTGTTTCACTGCGCTCATTCACATCTGGATCCGATAAGCGCCATTGTGCCGTCTGCTCAGACCCCAAAAAAGGCAGAAAAAATGTGTTCCAGATGTTTTCGTCCCGGTCCTGGTGGAACAAGGAACTGTGAAAAAATACTGTTTCATTTTTCAAAAGGAAAATACACTATTCCGTGCTGATTTTTTAGAGACGAGTTCTGTTCAGTAAGAGTAGGGGAAAATAAAACAGCTGTAGTCCCTAAAGGTTTGTGAAGGTCTTAACAATAGCTGGCATTTCAGCCAGGTTTGCAGATTCGCGACCCCGGTCATTAAAAGGTTCTTTTTGTTTAAGGAGGCCAGCTTTATGATAGGGTTAACAGTGGAATACAACTGGTCCACAGCTGGTTTCTATTCATGAACCTTTTTACATCTGAAACGCTCCCCCCTCATGAATATTTCTTCACTGTCGTGCAGAAACCTTGTATCTCCATGTTTCTTTTTTTCCACAAAATATTTTGAAAATGTTCACCTATAATGACGTGCCCAAAATATGGAGGCCAGGTTGACAGTGGTTAAGTTTTATGAATATGTAACAAATGACAAGTATTAAGAGCTTAAGTTGTGACTAAATACTAACTACATTGGGTGCATTGGAACACAGGTTCCTTTTTTCCATTTCCTGAAATGTAACGGTATTGGACATAGAGATTAGTGAACATAGTGCACAGGTAGCACTATCTGTCTGCACTTTCAATCCTGAAGATATTGTCTGTAATAACCTTTAGCCGAACTGCTTTCACACATTCTTTCAACATTGAAAAGACCACAATTTATATTGTCTATTTTTGTCAGTTTCTATTTGTATTTCGGTATTGAACAGTAAACCTTAACAAAGTCAGAGCCAAAGCTAGCAGTGCTGATAAGCTCATTTCTTTTAAATTTCCGAAACATTTATTATGACAGTTCCGGAAAGGTTGAACTTTTCTAAAGTTTTTGCTGGATTAATGGTGAAGATATTGGTGAAGCTTTGATTGTCATGAAAGTACAGACTATAGAAACGGGTTTATTTGAGAAATCTGAATAGATTTGTCTAGCTTGTACCGACTCACTGCAAGTGATGAGTTGATATTGACCAGGACAACTGTACACTTAGATCAGTGATGTAGCACATGTTGGCAATGTCTGCAATAGAAAGACCACATCAGCTGAGCCATGATTTAGGACTGCTTCATTAAAGCTGATGGGCTTAACCACATGAACCCTAGCGTCTCTATTCTGGGGCCAACGATTGGCAAAGCCGATCAAGCTCACAATGTGCCACAACGCAATGCGCTGTGAGTTGGCATTGTTGTGTTGGTGTAGAGGGAAATAGGGGCAGGCCTAGTATAGACCCCTGGGGGGCTCGGGGGGGGTCTATGCTTTTAATGATGCTGATAAAGCTTCGTCTTGGCTCATGCACGCTGATTGCTGTTGCAAAACGGTAATTACAATGTTATTTTGCAATCGCATAATTCGATAGCATGTTAGTTTACTACACTGTAATTGATGCCAATCTCTCCGGCTTATGACAGTTGATCCCGCCCTTACAATAACAATCATCAATCATCCAATGATTCTATGTTGCACACAAGGGAGAAATAAGTACAGTAGCTAGCCATGCCACAAGTTGCCCTTAAGACTTAAGTGCTGCATGGATGGATGCTCTGTGGCCAGCACCCCTCCCCCTGATCTCACTTACTCAGTAATATACCAATACATATGTATGTTCTTAATCAATATAGAATAAAAAAAATCAACTGATGATAATATTATACTAGACAAGCTACCAGCAGTTATTGTGCTGACAATGCGCTGCTTTGCAGGTTCTGGTGCCCAGAATTGGCCGGGTTATTGTGTGGTTGATTACTGTAATGACAAAATCATTGCTTATGCAGTTGTAGGAGAATGTTGTGCTTTGGGTACCAATAGCCATGGCCATGGCCAGGATACTGGAATAATCTCAACCTCTGAGACTGACTTGGTCAGACAGTGGTGTCAGAAACAAGATGATGTAACTCTCTTTAAAAATGTTAGATTGCTATCACTTGCCCCTATCATTTCTCAGTGAATAATATCGAGTGTGTTCCACACGTAATCTAAGGCGCTATTGGGCTTTTTAGTGGATTATTTCTCATTCACATGAAAGTGGGAATCTGGGAGCTCTGTTTAGCTCCATCAGATAAGTGGTGTGAAAACGTGGTTTCTTCTTGTGTGTGGCTCTGCTGTCACCATGGTGAACAGGAAGGAATCTGAGCTAGCCAGACTGTGGAGGGAGACAGTGACCCTGCAAATTGCACGTGCCACTTAAGCCCATAAATGCAGGCATTGTGGAAAGGCCTGCGGATCTTAAACATGCTTTATTATGACTATGAATCAGATCTATTGCCTGATAACTCTGCAAGTGATATGATACAAGAATATGCAGGGAAAAGTCTGTGTTTAAATCTGCGCTTCCGGAACTTATTTTAATGAATAAAAAGTCATATGTATGTTAATGTGAAATAACAAGTACATCTGCAGTGGATGGAGGTGGTCTCCGTACTCTTCCATTGAGACATCTATATTCTGGTGTCAGGTTCCGAGGACACAGGTCTACTGGTTGACAAGTACCACCGCCTGAAGCTCATTAGTGCAACATCTCCCCTGGACAAGCGGGTATTTTGTCTTGCCAGAGTGGTAGAAATGTTGTCTCTCATGCGAGAGATGCAGGTTCTAATCCCAGTTAGGACATAAAATATGGGAAGTCTGTTGGAACTGTTACCCCCGCTACCCGAATCCGGATAAGCAGTTGAATATGGTTGAATGGATGGATGGAATATATGGATTTCAGCTTTAAATTAAGATTCCGTTTTCTCTTCCAAGGCAGTAGGGGGGTTGTGTTATAAAAGTGATGTGAACTCGTTGCCCCCCCCCCCCCCATTGGTGCAGCAGTGGCACCGCACGCTTGATTTGAACTCGGTTACTGTGGGTTTTCTCTGAAAAAGTGTTTTTGAACACGAAGCAGTTGTTTTGGCATGGCAGAATGTCTGCTGTTAAAAAATGGAAATTTTGACGTGAAATTCCAACACGAGTACATCAGCAGAGTAAAAAAAAAGAAGAGTTTCTTCTCGTTAATGGGAATTCTTATGTCACATTTTCTTGCCGTTTTTCTAACAATGTGCGTTGTTAACAGCATGTGGTCTGTGAAGCAGTCCAGACTAGAGGAAGCTCAGGTCCAGTCTCTCAGAGACGCGCAGAGCATTGCTTCAGATGGGTAACAGTACTGTTCTGTGTTATAGGGTATTATAATCACCCAGCATGGAAACCGATGGATGAGTCATGTTTTCCAACCGCAGTCCCCTTCCTCAGTATGGGCCTAGCCACAGCCTGGCCAGTAGAATTACTGAGCACAGGCAATTTTCTCTACTGGGGGAAATAGGATGATTTGCCTCTATGGTTTCTCCAGAAACTTTAGGCTACTTCATTCATAACCATATTCAATTTTCTTTCTTTTTTTACTTTATTAGGTGATAAAGTAATGGAAGTTAGAATGGAAAGACTGCATAAGATTCAGACACACTACTGGTTTATTAGCTAGTTCAGCAATCAGCATCCATGCTACAGTAGATTTGATTTAGCTTGTACCGTATGTCAAACCAAGAGCCAAGTTCTTTGATCACAGCAACTTGAATGGAACGGAAATCAAAATATAATGACGGCAAACCAAGAGTTCGGTCTGAAGAAGTATAAAATAATGAAGGAAGGGACAGTGAGTCTGAGAATTCTGTGGCATCAGAAAAGTAGATTTCACAAACCCTATACTTAGTTGATCAGAGTACCTCAGGGCTCTATACTAGGCACCCTCCTGTTGTCTCTCTACACCAATGGTTCTCAACCAGTGGTCCTTGAGGGGGTTCCAGATGGTCCCCAGTTAAATGATGGAGAGTTGGTAACCAAATGGACCCTTATAGATCTTTAACTCTTGAGAGCGTGAAATGAAACCAAATGGACCCATTTGGTTTCATTTTACACTCTCAAGAGTTAAATTATTGTTAAACATCTGCATTACTTAATTAAATAATTGTTATTTTGATCAACGTTTGCCTGTCATCTCTCCTATGGTACCAACATCAATATAGCATGGAATTGTGGACAAAATCTTATCCAACGATAACAAAATATTAAAAGTCTTGGGTCTGAGAGGGTCTAATTCTCATCAAATGGTGGTCCGTGGCTCAAATGCCGAATAAATAATGGCCCTTGCTATGAAAAGGGTTGAAAACCACTGCTCTACACTAAATAAACCAAAAGACGTGCATGTTAGGTAGACTCCTGCCAGTGCCCTTGACCAAGCTACTGGCATTGCATCCTGGAGTTGGTCTCTGAGCGCTCACGAGACGCGTTGTGAGCTTGTAGATCGACGTTTTTTTGCAGAATGTTGGCCCTCAGAATAGAGATGCTATAGTGTTGAAGTGGATAACGCCATTCATTGTTTTGAATTACTCTCTTTCATGAGATTAATTTAACCACTTAAACCCTCTATACTTTGTACCCACAGGGCTCTCTGTATTAGGTTCACTCCTTTTTTTTCCATCTACATCTCTTCGCTGAATATAGCTGATCACAATGCGTGGCAACATGACGACACGTTGTGAGCTTGTAGATGAGCTATTTTTTGTTGACTGTTTACACCAGAATAGGGCACTTAGGGTTCAAGTTGTTAAATCCTGTCCTCATTTTGGTGATAAGAGGTACAGTATATGATGGATATATATGACAGTGACCATCTCCAAATAGTATTGGCTTTGATGTCTATTCATACAGTAACCAGATTTTTAACCAAAAGCAGGGTTAATGTAATTTCATCAGAAGCAGGAAGAACAGCATTACTAACCAAGCACATTTTGTTGTGCTTAATTCTAAATAGGTTATATTTTGCCAGTACTCATGTTGACATATTGTGGTAACCACTCAAAACCTCTAGACCAGGGGTCTTCAACAGGGGGGCTGCCAAATCTTTGTGTGATATGATTTCCTTTTTTTTTTTCATTAACCACTTGAACGGACCCTAGCATCCCTTTTCTGAGGAGAACTTTAGCCAAAAATAGCAGATCTACAAGCTCATTGTGAGCTTGTAGATCTTGCTATTTTTGGCAAAGAGGTATGATACTGTAGAGGGAAAAAACAGCAGACCAAGTAAAAAAAAAAAGTTTCATTTCATCTGCAACACAATTTTATACAATATAGAGGGGGTCCCTGCTTCATATCTCTCTCAGCTAGGGGGTCCTTGGCCTGAAAAACGTTGAAGACCCCTGCTCTAGACTTTTGTTGTTGGCTCTGTACTTGGACCGCCACCAAAAACTGTCAATCTATAAGCTCACAACGTGGCTCATACATTGCGATGCATTGTCCGCTTGTAGATCTGCTATTTCTGGCTAATGTCCCAGAATATGGATGCTGCGGTTCATGTGCAGATGCAGTTTGAACAGATGTCTTAGGGATTGTTTTTAGTGGCTGAGTGACAATAATTTCCTGGAAAACATCTGGGGGTCATTGAGTTCACCGATGATGACATGAAAAGATTTGGTCTTTCTAGAAATGGATAATGTTTACACGTATAGTTATAATCTTTGGGAACATTATGTAAGCAATTAGGGCTACAACTATCGATTATTTTCTTAGTGATTATTCTATTGATTACTTATTGATTACAATCTACACACACACACACACACACACACACACACACACACACACACACACACACACACACACACACACACACACACATTCACTCACACACAATTAATTACTGGAACACAATGGCTCTAGTGAATGAATAAAACATCAGCCACCCCTGTCCTCATCGCTGGCTCTATGATTGCCAGTGTTTGCTGATCTATGCAGAGATAAATTGGCAATCATTGCAGTGACAGTAAGAAAAAACAAAGGAATGATGCAACTGAATTCCAAGCTGCTATCAGTTAATGTTGGCGTCCGGCCGTGACCAAATACAGTACAATGAGGCACCTAGAGGTGTACTTAGTAGAGCCTCTTCAGTATCCTCTGGTGGACAAATGACAAACGGACAAGCAAGCAAACAAACAAGCAAACAAACAGATTGTATTCATTGTAATACTTTTGCATTGCCTTGTGGCTTAGTTAAGAGCCAATTCTTCATGACAGTGACTGTCTTATCATGCCCTATTCCCCTTGTAATCCCCCAGTGCCTCCTTTAGGGGACGATCATACCAAGAAGAGTCATTACAGACGCTGCTGCTTCCAAAAATGTCCATGTAGGCAGGTGACATTGGGCAAAAATAATCTCAGAGAGCACCTTGGGAGCAGTGTCACTGTTATCATCGATGTTGCCCTTCGCCTTCAGCTCGCTGTGGTGGAACTGAGTTAAATCTGCAGTGTGCTCTTATTTTGAAAGATGCATACGGATAGCGACAGGAAGTAGTTCCAGCGGATAGTCTGCTATTGCTAGGTTGTTGTGTGTGATGTTTGTTTGCTTGACAATAGAGTGAGACCCCAATAAAGGCAGTGAACTTAGCAGCTAACCAGCTGCTGGAATCGTTAACGCACAAGATGACACTCGCTGGGGACTATCTTGACACCGCTTATGCTGATAAGTTTATCCTGATGACATTTCTGCGATATGCTACTGGCTAGCTACTATTGTGGCTAAACAGTGTTGAAAGTGGGGTCAACACTAGTTGGATCAACTTATGTCGCAAAGTTTTGTGGCACGATATTCCGTTACATGGAGGATAAAACCTACTTATATTGATGGCTCCCCTCTAGCACCACTCTTAGGCCAAAAATCTCACTCACATACAAGATCTCTCAAAGTGTAATGGATGGATTTCCATGACTTGCTGAGCACATTCATGTTCTGTTGAGAATTAACTATAATGATTTTGGTAACCCCATGACCCTTGCTCTACCCTTAGGCCAAACTTTTCAGTGGCACTAAATGATATCTCTAAATCTAATGGGTGGACGGCCATAACATTTGCTGAGGGCATTCATGATCCTTGAAAGATAAACCCTGACCTTTTGAATGACCCCCTGGCCTTTAGTGCCTCTCTCAGGCCAAAATGTAATCTTTGCCCACAATATATCTCATAATCTAATAGGCATGATATTGCAGGATGATGAACTATAGTGATTTTGGTGACCCAATGGCCATCCATTGGGCATGATTTCCAGTTAGATGTTATGATGTTATTGTTGTTATTATGCTATTGTGTCATGCGTAGTCATCCAACAACAGTCAGGGCAAAATGCTGGCGCAATAGTGGAAACAAAAAACATGGAAATGTACAGTAGTCCTTAATTGAGATAGCATGAGACCAGGATAGATGGCTATAAAGGAGAATAACATGAAGTAGGAAGTTAGGAACTGGGACAACTGACAAGAGAAGAAAAAATAATGAAGGAAAACACTGAATAGTACTCTACACAAAGACAGAGAAGTGTTGTTATCACACTGATGATGTGCTTGAAGAATGCTATACAGTGTAATGTTTCTACAGTTCTGCTGGAAACCAAAGCACACTGTCGAGGCGGGAGTCATTCTTTCCATCGTAGTTTACAGCAGACATCAGACAATGATTTATCTTTGCTGTGCTGAGCTGTAGGATGTGAAGTAAACCATCTGTCCCACCACTGTTAAAGCAATGAGTCCAGCTTAAAGGCCAACTTCACAGATTTTTTTTTTTTTACGGCATGTAGGAGGAGGCAGAGAGACGTCTGGAGGATCTGTTTGTGTGAGTGTGTGCGTGTGTGAGTGTGTGCGTGTGTGTGTGTGTGTGTGTGTGTGTGTGTGTGTGCGCGGTTTATGGGTGTGTTTGTTTGTCTGAGGTTAATCTAGCAAACCACTGGACTCAATCACCGTCAAATTCCACATGTGTTTTATATTTTGTGAATTTAATTGATTTGATAATGGAAATGGAAGTCAAAGGCAGTTGGAATCTGACTGAAACCTTGCCCACATATCGTCTCTGTTGGGTGGAAAAAACTGTTACTTTTCAGGATTCAAATTCAAAACTAGCAAAAGTAGCAGATCTACAAGCTCGAAACGTGCCGCTTGTGGATCTGCTACTTTTGACGCTGTAGTATGATCAAGTAGGGCGTTAATTTACTAATGAACAGAAGAATAGAATATGGAGATAAGAGGTTTCTACCCGACAGCAACGACATGGAGTCACACATTATTCATTTCATAGATACATCCTACTGCAGGTGACTGACGTCATAGACTGACACCATCCAGCCATGTCGCTATTAGTCTCTATCTTGCTTTTAACTCTCAGTGCTGTTGTTGTTCTAATGTGAGGACGACGTGAAAATGTGACCTATAGGTCCAACACTACCCCATGTGTTGTTGTGTGTGTCAAGAGTTCACTGTCTCTGGCACTGGAACATCACCATAGCCTCAGGCTGTCCCACAAGTATATGCAGTGTCCAGCTGCTGGGTGCAAACTAACCTCGCGTCACCAGGCTTTCCACCACGGAGAGAAAGCCTGGTATTCATTCTAAAACTGAGCCGTGTGATCCGGTTCGTAAAATAAAATAAAAACGTTGTTGTTCCCCACATAATGCGAGTCAATTAGTTTAGTCTCACTGGTCGCGCTACGAGTTAGAATAAAAGATGGACATCCCAAACGACGACACGATTACACCAAACTAAACACATTTTAAACTAGGGGAATCATTTTGGAGGCCGCCTGATGAATTTAAGTTATTTCCGCTCCAGACCGGATCAAAAACCCGAACATTTTATTGATCCCAGGCTAGTTGCAAATAGTTGCCAGCCGGCAGTATAGTAAAAGGGTGTGTGGATGGGGGGGGGGGGGGGGGGGTCTTCCATAATGGCAAACAAACATGGTTTATCACACACTTTATTGTTGGAGTCTTGAAATTTGCTGCCAATCATTGTCACAACACACTTTTAAACATCATTTATATCGTTGCTGGTCTGGCAGAAACCTTGTATCGCCATATCTTGAAAGTGGTTTACTCTGTCTGCGGGGTTTATACATACTTAACCAATGAAAAGTATTAACAAGAGCTTGTGACTAAACCATTTCGTGAACAGTAACGGTTTTGGACATACTAGGTTTCCGCCCTGCAACAGCAACGATGTGGTAATCGTTGTGCAGCTTATGCAAGGCCTCTATTACTTTCGAAGTACTACTAGGACTGCAAAAACGGGAGCCAATAGCAATATAAGCAAATAATGTCAATTAATCCCTATTTCCATTGTGGTTGTCATAGTTCTGTTGTAGTAAACAACACCAAATAAGTTAACCAGCAATAAGAACAGAACAGTTTGACCGTACCACCAAATTGCATGCATGTGTCTTTGAACTCTACTGTGGCCAAGTACGTGACACACGCACCATTAACATTATAAATACAAGTTCACGCACTGAGTGAACGTTTCCAGTAGACAAACAAACGAGCCGTATAAGCCTCCAATTCAATTCGATAATCAGCATGACAAGCGAGCTTGCAATAACCCAAACATATAAAGCCGGGTTTTTTTCTTTTCTTTCATGTACTGGCTAGAAGAAACACAGTGTCTTGACATGAGAAATGTACTTTATTAGATGGAACACACACACAATCAATCACAAGCGTTAACTATATGGTCAGACCCTTTCAAACTCAAAACGGCTTGTTAAAAATGTCAAAATACTTGGAAGAGTTTTGAACTCTCGTAATGCGTGTAGTCAGACGCAAATTACCAATGGTGTGCTGGATAAATAATGTGATTGGCTGTACTTTGCCTGTACACCTCATTGTCTCCGTCGGATGGAAATCTCATGTCCAAAACCCAAACTGTTACTTTTCAGGATTAAAATTCCAAAGCATCAAAAGTAGCAGATCTACAAGCTCGAAACGTGACGCTCCGTGCCGCTTTTCGAGCTTGCGGATCTGCTACTTTTGATGCTTTTGTGTGACGCTAGTATGATCCAGTAGGGCATTAATTTATGAAAAAAACACAATTAAGTTAGAATATGGAGATATTGATAGGTTTATCCCCGACAATAACATTATGATACAATGGAACACATGACATGAGAGAAGTGAGCTGATCCCTGCATGGTCAACTTTTAACCTATGTCAGCACCTGCACCCTTTTCTTAACCGGCACTGTGGTTTCTGAGCCATGTCCAGATTGTTAGCATGTTGTAGTAATGCTAATGGGAATGAATGGTATCAGTTAGCCTTGACCCTGCTACTTCTGGCGTCCTTGTACGGGCCACAGCCGTCTTTGAACTCGGCCTTCATTGTGACCTGAATCTGTACACGCACGCATGCACACACGCACAAAAAAAAACTATTTGACCAGAGGAGACCTGCTCTAGTCTGCACCAGTATCGTGTGTGTGTGTGTGTGTGTGTGTGTGTGTGTGTGTGTGTGTGTGTGTGTGTGTGTGTGTGTGTGTGTGTGTGTGTGTGTGTGTGTGTGTGTGTGTGTGTGTGTGTGTGTGTGTGTGTGTGTGTGTGTGTGTGTGTGTATGTATACTGGGGCTCTATGCAGTGGTGGAAAGTAACTAAGTACATGTACTCAAGTACTGTATTTTAGGTATATTTTGATGCCAATATATTTCCTACTTTTACTCAAGTAAATTTTGATTACCGGACTTTTACTTGTAACAGAGTGTTTCTACATTGCAGCATTGATACTTTTACTTACTGTAAGTAAAGAAACTGAGTATTTTTTCCACCACTGTGTGTGTGTGTGTGTGTGTGTGTGTGTGTGTGTGTGTGTGTGTGTGTGTGTGTGTGTGTGTGTGTGTGTGTGTGTGTGTGTGTGTGTGTGTGTGTGTGTGTGTGTGTGTGTGTGTGTGTGTGTGTGTGTGTGTACTGTGGCTCTATGCATGTACAGTAATGTCTGACTGCTTGTCTTTGTGTCTGTTGCCTGTGTTCTTTATCTTGTCCGGTGTTTCCTGTTATTCAGTGATTAGTGGCAGAGGAGGAGGTTCTTCCCTGGGAATGATCTCCCTGCTGGACGCTGTCCCTCATCTCATGATGAGCATCGTCACAATCGGTACTGCCAGGTTTTGCGATAGAAACAAGCGACCAGGTCTTAATGAAAACAAGCCCAAAAAGAAGCTACTATTAGGTCACATTGAACAGCAACTTAAAAAGCAACCACACTTTAGAAACAAGCACACAAACTCGAAAAAAACAAACAAACAAAAAAACACAAACTCGCAAATACCAATATTTACAAGCGACTTTACAGAAAAAACAAGCCCCAATGGACATGGCAACACTGGTCAGAATGGGTTGGTCATATCCAGGGCAATGAGGGCATCGCGTTTGTAAACAAAACGCTCTCCTCTGAGGCTGCCCCTCTCATCACATGTTCATTTAACTCTCAGAGGGTACAGATGCAACCAAACAAACTCGTAAGGGTCCATCCTGAGGGTCTCTCAGAGTTACAAATGGAAACATTAACACTGAGTTTCCAGAGTTTGTTTAGTTTTTGCCTGGTATGATTGCTCATAATAAGCCTGACTGCAAACAAAACGCTGTCTTCTTTTCCTTGTCTCCTCCCTTCTTAATTTTAGCGTAAATTTAACGTTGAGAGAGGGTACAAATGTAACCGCCTGATCCTTCATAAGCCTGCTTGCAGGCTGCAGTCACAATGCCAACTCCTCAGCATGTTGCTATGTTACATTTAGAGTTATTGTGGGTCTGACCTTTTGTGTCAGACTTTGCTGTGTGTCTGTGTGTGTGTTTGTGTGTGTGTGAGACTATGCACATGTATAAGACAAACTGAATGAACACACTGTACTGAGTGCCAGTGAATCAGGTTAGCCGTGGTGTTGTAAGTCAATAAGGTTTAAGCTAACGTGTGCATTCATGCCGTAGACTAGAGCATCTCTGTGTTGATACAGTTAATCTATGTGTGCGTGCGTGTGTGCGTGCGTGCTATGTGCGTGTGCATTTGTGTGCGCGCACGTTTGTATATGTGTGTGTGTGTGACGTGTTCCACTTCCATGCCAGGAAGTCCGTAGTTTATGTAATACGTTTAATGTAGCAGACATAATGACTTCTGAATAATTGTCTGGACTGGTCACATGAAAGTCATAACCAACACCTTAGGGTCAACGCAGATGGAATTGTGTTTTGTGTTTTCGGGGAAGGCGAGAGAGGGGATAGGATGAGAGCAGGCCGATATCTCCCACGAATGTTGGTCAATATAGAGACTTAAGATAACGCTTAATATTATAAAGGTATGCATTTAATATACTGGATGATCCTAAAACGCTAAATGTGATTAGCCTTTAGTTTTTCCGGAAGTTGCATGCTAAGCTTTTGGACTTAAGCCCCGATTTATACGACTTATTGTCGTACAACGGCGTTTCCCGTGCCGGAAATAGCCGATCTACAAGCTCACTACTACACGTCACGGTGCGGCACGTTGTGCACTTGTAGACCGTCTATTTTCGGCACACAGGACAACCATCGTACGATGGAGCATATTAGATTAGGCATTAGAGAGCCAGCGAAGCCGGGGGACCATGCATGCGATTCCTCCTGCACAATTTGACTGGCAGGCTCAAATTCCACCGCACACGTTACTGCTTGGCCTCAGTCCAAGTTGGATAACACGGCGGGGGTTTTGAAGTCAAGAGCCCCTGACTTCCAGCTTCCCTCCCCCTCCTTCTCCTCCCACCCCGTCTGAGATGCACTCTAGGAGGTGGAAGTCTCTCATTGGGCTTAGATGCACTTGATTCCCGGAGAAGTAGGGTCCTCTCTGTGGCTGCTAATTACTTGCTTGTCCTCAGCACCAGGTCAAGCATGTTGCCTTGCTACAGGACCCAGGCTCCTCTCGCTCAAAGAGAAAAGGGTTAGGAGGAGGATGGGGGGGTCAGTGAAAAACGGAAGAATGTTAATCTCCCCTCTTCTGTGGAAAAGTCCTAATTCTTGTTGTCTAGAGCCCGGCTGCTTCTATTAAAAGAGATGGTCTAGTCGAGTGTCACTAAACTGTGTGTGCGTGCGCGCGCGCGCGTGTGTGTGTGAAGTGGTTGAAGGCGAGCGAGGGGTGGGGTGAAGGGTTTCAGAGATCTACAGTCCTGGCAGCGGGCCGAAAACAGAAGTACGGGCCTGACACTAGCGCTACTGTTCACATTCAGTGACAAAAGGCACTGCAGACGGGAAGGGAGGTGTGAAATAGGGCGTGGAGAATATTTTTCAAAACCACATCGTGCCTCCCGGGCTTCACATTACCAGAACACTGTGGAGAAAATGTGATTTTACACTTTTTACAGTATTTTTCACTTATATGTTTTTTTGGGGGGTTTCTTTTTTTTAATGAGTTCATTACTCTTTTCATTGCTGCCACCTCATGAGTCCAGCCCATGTCTGGCAAACCAGACCCATAAAGATCTGAAAACAAAGTTAACTTAAACTCCCTTAAAACGCACAGAAATACACATCTCTTTTTGAAGTTCAAAAACCTTAAATTTGTTAATTTGAGGTGACTCTGTGTACCACCCATACATCCAAGACTTTTAGTGTAAGTGGTTCCAAGGACCCACAATGCTATAAAGTTAGAACTATATAAAACCTTTAACCACTTGTTAATTTGAGTACTGTATGTTAATACAATATAACTGAGGTGGTTGTATTTGATCTGCTTGCTCTTATTTTGAGAAATGTAGGTCATGTGGTTGAGTAGTGACCAATACTGCTTGACAAGTAGTCCTGCATGAAGCTTAAAAGGCAATATGTCCGCCGATCAAATAGGCTTTCTGTATTAGCAAGTTCACAATGCATCACGATGCGATGCGTTTTGAGCTTGTTTTATTTTAGCCATGAGATGTTTTTCAGCTTGTAAATCTTCTATTTTTGGTATTAATGATGAGGCCACCGAAACATTTGATCTTCCACGTCCAGATGTTGAGAAACAGTGCTCTAAGAAAAGACCCATTTGTGTGTTTGTCTATAATGATGTCATCACTTTGAGCCCATAGCGAAACGCATAAGTTCATGGCCTAGGTCAAACTACAGGTTCAAGCACGGCAAGATCAATCTTTCTATTTCCAGAGCAATTATTCTTTCCCTGTCGGCGAGCTGGTTATTCAGAGTCATGAACAATGAGGGTTTGTTCGTGCCCGTTCATAACCTTTGCAGGTTACGCTGTAAAGCCAAATTTATTCTCTGTCGCACGATGGTGTGTTGACGTGCCGAGAACGGCCGAGTATAGCGGACCTTCGAGCTCACAATGTGTCGCGTCCGCAATGCGTTCGTCTTCTGAGCTTGCAGGTACACCGTTGTCTTGCGACAAAGTCTGAATCAGGCTTTCTGGTTTCGATGGTGGCAGTCGTTCAGGTCATGTCATAATGAGGACCCCAGCGTGGTGTTAGTGACAGCTGTGTGTCAGAGTTGCATGGTTGAAAACAGGAGTACCAGGTAGACAGAAAGATGGTCTACAGTGCTGTATGCATAATGTCAGAGAGAGTGAAAGAGCAACACATAGGCATACACATTACTTAGTAATATTTGTTCAACATTCAAAAACACACTGAGGAGCAGAGCCTCGATTTCAATGGGGCAGAGAAACATGAATTATAAACATAATAGAAAAACAGTACATTTTCACACTGCAGTTTCTTCAAAGTAAAGTATGTTGGGCATAGAGCTTTTCCTATGGCAGAATGGACTTTAGGAAGCTGATGCGAGCCAGTCCTGTCAGCAGGTATGATGAACATGAACATTCCACAGAAGAACTGATGAAAGAAAGGAGGGTCTCAGACTCATTGTGCATTGCTGTAGCCCCGGGTTTCCAGAAGGTGGCGTACCCATTTCCTGTTGCTGTTCAGTTTCCCATAGCTTCGTTTGATTGGCTTGGCAGCAGATTTGAACCGGAAACGTACAGTATATAGACGTAAAACTTAAGGATTGTGCCTTTAAGCAGGGCTTTGTGAATGAATAAATATCTGATGTTTTTTCAGGCAGAGAGGCCTAACCAACTTTAACATAAAGGACCACTGATGACTACCACAGTTAATATCAGCTGTAATACTGTATAAATAATACTGTATTATTACAATATTATTTGAGCTTTTATACGTGACTTAATGAAAGCCAAGTGGGGTCCAAATGGACCTTTATGGGGCTGTGACTCATGAGAATGCACGAATGGAACCAAATGGACCCTTACGGGAGAGTTATGGGGGGTCCGTGGCCCACACTGGGGGTCCTTTGGGGTCCTTCAGAGATGAGAAAAGTTTGAGAAACACTGTAAATACAAATGCATGTTGTATTTATTAGCTGCAGCGACGCTGCTACCCCCTTGGAGGTAAGGAGGTGCGGTCAGGCTTGTGTTTGCTGAGGGAAAAGCAAAGCTGAGGTCATGTTGGTTCGTCTTGTGCCAGGCAGCCCAGAGGAGCTAGCTGGTCTCTGGAGAGAAACACATGCTGTAAGTAGGCAAACATCTCCCGCGTAATGGGTGGGATTGAGAGCCTGTGCCTGTGGCTTCGGATGTGGTCAGCACACAGCTTCCCCTGGAGGGTCAGACGTCAGGCGTGTGATTGAATATATTTCCCCCAAAATGTTTTCACAGTGTCACTCTGTATGAGGCAAGACGTATACAAATGGGTCTGCCTGCCTGTTTGTCTGTTTGTTTGTCTGTCTGTTCGAGGAGAATCTTTGCAAACTGCTGGAACGATTCCCACCGTATTTCTTTTGCACGCTGCCAGTAGGCCAAGCATTTTTTTGATTTATGTTTTTTTTTTCACACAACTACAAGTGGTTGTTAAGCAGGAGGTAATTATGCGGTTTACATGTGTTAAAAGACACCTGGATGTGTGTTTGTTGCCTGAGGTCATTTTCTTCTGGACAGTGATAGTCTAAAAGTTGTTTCATCCACCGCCCTGCCCTCTCTGGACAGTGATTGATTAATGTATTAATTGATTGCTTGCATGCTTGCTTGATTGATTGATTGATTAGACTGGATCAATTCAGTTTGCAGGTTGTTGATCTGGTCTGGTTCTAGAGTGGCTACAGAAACAGTGTGTGCATGCATGTATGTTACACACAGTACCAATTATAGGATGACAAGAATTAAGATATAGGTTAACAATATAGCAAGCAACATAAAAGTTGAGTTAGTGTCTAACCTGGCCATCTGCACCTTGGACTGGGTTTGTCAGGTGTGAATAACTGCAGCCATCCGTAGATAAAAATAGAGGCATAGGTATTGTGTGAATTCTATCACCGGTAGAAGGGACGTATAAATAAACGAAGAGACTTACAGTAGAGATTGGCACGGCCGTCTGCACTTGAACCCCTTAAAATCTGTGCAATGCATGATGAGGCTGGTATTATATTTTGTGCCGTCAATATCATGTCATCCTACCTTGTCAGAATGCCTGCATTGTTATCCTGATGCGTGAGAGTGAATGCACGTCGCCACTTTACCGGTGCCATCATGTCAGTGCGTGAGATACGGTGCTTTTACATAAAGCCTAGTTCAAACCAAAGACTTGCGACGCTATCATGAAACCGTTGCTCATCACAGCAACGAGCCGAGTTGAAACTTGTCGACCTGGTAAGCATAGGCCATAGTGTATGAACCAGGTGAAGAGTTATTTCCTCCCCTCCCCCTGCTGTCATGTAATTTGCTAATTGACCCTTTCCCCCATATGACCCGTGGTTGACCCACGGGAGTATAGGCCCTGTGGTTGGTTTTTAGACCCACTGGGGCAGAGATCTCACTTAAAAGAGTAAGAAACCCATAGGTTGATTTTGCAGTTTGTTTTCCAGTTCAGGTTGAAAACTAAAGCAGATTAAAAACATGGTAGGACAGTATGCAATGCAGCTGCAGGCTGCAGCTATGGTAGTTAGTACAATTAATAATGTGTGGGTCAGATATTGGTGTGCTGCAGAACCATGAGTGGGTCAATGTACACGCACAGTACAGTAGAAGTCAACAGCATTGTCAGTACTGTTGCCTAAACACACTCATTATTAATTGTATTGCTGCGTGTTGCTTATAAGGTCAGCCTTACACAGCCTGACATGTTTTTACCGGTGACTGCTCATAAGTCCGACATCCCACTACTCCGACTACGTGGCTTCCGCGTGCGGTTAGGGATAGGGATAGGGTTAGTAATGTCGGAACAATGACATGTAACCGTTTTTACCCTACAGTTGTTTTTAACCTGAACCGGATAGCAAACTACAAAATCAGTATACGGTTTCATCCCCCTTTAACAGGTTAGGGGGTTCAAATCTCTGTCCTGCTCATGTCAAACAATAGCCGGGGTGATCTTTTATTGTCAGCAATGCGGGGAGATTGAAGGGAGACATGTGTGAAAGACAAAAGATTTCTGTTTTGACGTAACGGACAGATTGCATGAAGGAAACAAGAGATTAGCATCATCGCAGCACCGAGGGGGTGTCCTGGCCGCAATTGTTTCCCTCTGAAAAGCTGCAGATATTCATAGGATTAGTATGTGTCAGTGTGGATTAGCAAAGGCAACACTCCTCAGTAGGGGGTCGTGACATGGTTAGCGTTGACACTGGATGCTCTTCACAAACTTCCTCCTCTTGTTTTAGTCGGTCACTGACGCTTGATTTAATACATTGTTGCCTGCTGATGTCGTGTGCCGAACATGGCCAATCCTGGCTACTTTCGGCGCATGACACCAGTGCGCAACAAATTATATCTGTTGTTTTCACAAAGAGAAAAGAAAAAGAAGGGATGGGGGACAGGGAGAGCAAGTAGGAAGCTGTTCAGTTCTGAAACCTGGTGGTCTTGCCCTTGATACTGTGGTAGGCCTCCTTGCCTGGCTGTGGTCGTTGTAGGGGTGGGAACAGTTTGTATTTTTATTTTAAATTACACATTTTTATAAAGTCCAGTAAAGTATGTCAAAATGATGCTACCTCACAATGGGTCTTTTGATATGTTGCGACAAGAACTGCTACTGAAAGTGTGAGGAAATATCGCCCAAAGAAGTTACGGTGATGCTGTGCAGATCTGTTCGGTTTACATTCCCAGTGCATGAAAACAGTTTGTGATTGGTAAAAAAAAAAGAAGACAGCCTCCGGGGGGAGTACATACAACGGAAGTCCTGTCGTGTAGACATATTCTACCAGGCTTTTCTCCTCGTGACATGAGAAAAGGCTGGGAACAAGGGTACACATTTGCTTAGCTGTCGCCATGGTTGAAGCGTGATATAATTGTAACATTTACTGTTTAGCACCGTTTAGCTGATGAACTGTAAGGACCATTTCCCAGAGGCTGTGACTCATTTCTAATGGCTGTTTGCTAATTGTAACTGATTTGCCGACACCTAGTTGAAGCTTTTATTTGTTGTATTCATTAAATGTTGACAAACACAAATAGTTGCTAATTACTGTAGGTAATATATTTCCATGTTCGTAGGTTATGAAATTAAATAAATATGGAACTGGAAATGCAACTCCTAAGACTCCTATGCTATGAAAGGTCCCCGGGGGGGGGGGGGGGGGGGGTTGCGTTTTACTACTTTACCCAGCAGATGGCTGCTCAGATGGGTCACATGGACGCACAGGGAGAAGCTTTTAGAGGTTAAAATGTCTCGCTCAGGGACACGTAGACTGGGCGAGCCGAGGGTCAAAGCGGTTATCTTCTGATTCCCAGACAGGCCTCTCTACCCACTCAGCTACAGACACCCACCCACCAAAGTCAAAGCTTGTACACCAAATAACATTAATTAAGCTGGATGCCTAACGACCGCTGTAGCATAAGGTCACATCCATGAGAGGATATGGCGGGCCCCCCCCGGGGGATTCAGCAGCCTCTGTGGTAGGATGAGGTTAGATGAAGATGACTCTGGGCGAGACAGAGATGGGACGACATGGCGAGGTGAAATAACAGCCTGAGACAGCCTGCTGGTTAACCAACCAGTATCTGCAAGCAGATCTCAGCTATATAGGAGCACTTGTGAGTTTTGGCCAAGGATTATGCGAACACCGTGTGACCTAAAACTATTCTGGGGTGTTTAACTGAAGCGTCTGTTAGATATCAGAGCTCTCAGTGTGGTTGTGGGCGCTACCTCATCCCGTCAGGAGTCAGACTCCATGGCATTTAGATGGCGGTCGCTGGGTTTATAGCCGTATTGCAATTAGGCGAGTCGCCGCGCCTTCTTTGCATTCTGTTCACATACATTGAACGTAAACACTTTTAAATCTGTAAAGAGAAAGTAGAGCTGGGAGTCACTGGAAGTATTTAATCTCTTAAACCTTATATATTCATTCCCTCTACACCAAATCTCTGCTGAAGTGATTTAATCTACAATCTGACTTGTGAGCTTGTAGATCTTCTTATTTTTGCCGAATGTTTCCCCCCCAGAATAGGGACTGTAGGGTAGGGTTCATGTGGTAATAATGATTCTTGTTCCAGTACTTTGAAATCAATTCATAATATTATGAATAGTATATCTTTCTGTGTTGTGCCATGTCACAATTTCACCGTTTTATCTTTAAAGCTTGCACATTCCATATTTCTATTAGAAACAAATTCTGATTGCATTCACTTTGTTGACACATTTTGATATCAAAAAGTGGGACAATCTGAATTGAATGTATGGTATTTGGTTCTCTTATAGACGTGTGGTGGCTTTCATCCTTGACTATACCTCTAGCCACAGCACACTGGCCTGTAGAGATGTATTGCAGGCCTCAGTAACCCTTGGGCCTGCCTGGGCTCTACGTGTGTGTGTGTGGGTGTGGGTGGGTGTGGGTGGGTGGGTGTGGGTGGGTGGGTGACGTAACAGAAAAAGGAGATACCATGTTAAATTTCACCATCTCGGTTCAAATGAAAATGTACTGTATACAATGGAATATAAAACACATCTCTGAGGAGAAATGTTAAATACCATCGCTGTTGGGCAAGAACCTCCATATTTCTTTTATTTTTTCTCCTTTCATAAATCAATACTGTTTTATTTACTTTACGCCTGTCTGTGGGTTTTTATATATTTAAGGAAAAATGTGACTAGTACTCATAACTCAATTCGATCCACTGGAACAAAGGTTTTCTTTTTATTCCCTGAAATAATAGGTTTTCATTTCCACCTGACAGCAACGATATGAAGTTTCACTAGCGTGTTTTCTTATCATTTCTTTCTTCACACGTATAGCTCAGGAGCAGAGATGGCTCCCTGTCCATCATTGCCCCCACAGCGGACGATACAATTACATTTCCTTTTCACTCTTTGACAGTGTGACATATTATTACGCTGTGCGGCGGCAGCGCTCAGATAAGCTCATTAAATGAGCCTCTATCATCATGTTTGAATGATAGGCATTCTCTGGCCGGTGGGTGGGTTTTCTGTATGTCTCTTCATTACGAGCTGATGACAGACAAAGCTGTCTTTTGTTTAGAGCCTTCATCTCCTTAAAGAGGCTCTGTCACTCAGTGGTATGTGTACTTCCAAGGCCTATGTATCTAGTTATGTTATCTTCCTGTCAGGCCCTAAAGGCTGGGCAGGGCGGGTTTAAGTAGCGGGTGGGTGTCGGATAAGATTTTCTTTTTTCCTTAAAGGTGCTGCTTCTTCAATACAATCAAGTGCGTCTGTCTTAAATGTGTCCCCCCTAGCAACGTGACTCTGGTGCTACACGGTTCCACACAGGCAAGGCAGCTCACGTTCTGTAATACCATTATGTAGTCAGGAGGGGAGGGGAGGGGGCAGTGGTGGGGGAAAAAGTGCTAGAAACGTATGTAAATGTAGCAATACCACAATGTAGAAATGATCTGTTACAAGTAAAAGTCCTGAATTCTAAATTGTACTTGATTAAAGGTCCTGAATTCAAAATTTGGCATCAAAATGTACTTAAAGTACCAAGCGTAAAAGTACTCGTAAAGCAGAACGCAAGTTTTTTTCAAAAAACTCACTTGAAAACAAGCAGATCTGGAAGCTCCCAAAGCATCGCAATGCACTGTGAACGTGTAGATAGGCTATTTTCAAAAAGCCTAAGTATAAGATATACATAAAGTGGTTAATGTATGTTTTGTAATAATAATCTAAATCTGCACAGTAACTTGTAAATAAAGTTTTCAAATAATCGTAGTGGAGTCAAAAGTACAATATTTGACTCTCAGATGTAGTGGAGTAGAAGTATAACGTGTCGAAAAAGGGAAAGCTCAAAAGCTCCTCAGAATTGTACTTAGGTTCAAAGGTTCAATGAGTTTGTCATTCCATAGCATAGTACATGAAGGAACGAAGCAGTGGTGGAAAAAAGTACTACATTTTTTCACTGAAATAAAAGTATCAATACTGCATTGTAGAAATACTCTGTTACAAATGAGGGTCCGGAATTCAAAATTGACCTGAGTAAAAGTATTTGTCTCTGCGATGTAGTGGAGTTGAAGTAAAAGTAAAGAAAATTGGAAATACTCCAGTAAAGTAAAGATACCTCAAAATTGTACTTAAGTGCAGTACTTGAGTAAATGTACTTAGTTGCTTTACACCACTGGAACAAAGTTAGTTAATCAGGGCCTGGTCACGGCAAAACAAAACACCAAACAAAAAATGTATACAGGTAACAGTACTCGAGTAAAATGTACTTTTAAGTGCTTTCCACCACTGGTTCTCTCTCTCTCTCCACAGCTCACGTTCACAGTAACACAATTATGTAGAGTGGAGGGAGGAGGGGATTTGGGGGGGGGGGGGGGGGGGGGGGGGTAATAGCTTTCTTCCGAGAACAGGAAGAGTTGGCCAGCTGAAGAAAGAGAAAGAGAGAAGCTGGGAGAGTGAAAGGATGAGAGAGAGGTATGATAATGAGCCAGGGAGACTGAGTGGAGAAGTGTGTGTGTGGGGGGGGGGGGGGGGGGGGGGGGGGCGGTCTTGGTCAGGGAATCACCACATAGTTGACATTCTTTAGTGACTCAGATCCCACATTTAAAGCCTGATTTATACTTAGTCGTGCGCTTGTGTTTGGTGAATGAAAATAGCCATGAATCCACAAAGCTTGCAGATCATCTATTTTTGGCACGCGGTTAAGTATTATTAACCACTTTAAAGAGTACAGTAGTTCACCCAAAAAATGACTTATTTTCTATCAATTACACACCACATGTTTTGTTTTGTTTTTGTCGCATTCCTGAGCCAATAATTTGATGACCGGCGGGGGTTTCCGGTAGGTTTCTGGAGTGTCCTACTAACCCATGACCCGGTTATCAAACTATTGGCTCAGGAATGCGACAAAAACAAAAAAAAATAGGCTTCATGGGGTGTGTAATTGATATAAAATAAGTCATTTTTGTGGAGAAGCACTCCTCTATACTTAGCACTTACTATGCTAGTAAACTGGATCTGAGTTGCAACTGTACGGTACTTGGTAAACTTTTTTCCCTCCACGACAAATCACTTCACCGAAAAATAGCCAATCTACCAGCTCACAACGCGCTGCACTGCGATGCGTTTTGTGAGCTTGTAGATCGGCAATTTTTTGCCAAATTTTTGCCCCCCGGAATATGGATGCTGGCAAGTGGTTAAGCAACATTACCCTCTCAATGAGATATGATGTCATATCATTTGATTGATTGATTGATTGATTGATTGATTGAATACTTTATTAGCAGTTTGGAAAAAAAAACGCACAGGAAAGTACAGTTCAATACAAGGTCTGCTAAGTTTAAACCCAAGAAACCGTATGGCTTGTTTCCATTGGGGTCCTTTGTACTCAATTTATCGGAAAAAAAAAACATTTTTGTCACGTCTGTGTGGTTTGGTCAAATGAATGTTCAACGCTTTGGGCCTTGTCACTTTCGCTGATCTGCCGGGTTAAGTGTTATTACAGTGGATGTTAATAATATATCCGCCATGTTTTACAATATTCACATCGCCTGTAATATTATTTTGTGTCTGATTATCTGTGGTACATCACGATGACTAAAATGTTCTAGAAGACACTTAAAAAGTTCCCCCAAACCCAAACGCTTTCCAGATGAAGTTGACCGTGTTTTTGTCTTGTTTCTAAATGGTTATAATGTGGACAATATGCTATCGATGGCCTACAGCTGTTGGAGGCCAACGCGCTGCTCTCTGTTAAAAGATGTCGTCAGCCGAAGAGATCTTACAGTAGATAAACTGTGCGTAAGAAAGGAATGGTTTCTGTTAATGGACGTCCACTGCATGTGAGCGTGTCTTTGATGAGGGCCTCCAGTGTTTCTTTCACTCTGGCTAGATAATGTGGAAAGCTGCTTTCAACAGGGTCATTGAGTGTGTGTGGTCCTAGATATGTTGGACTTGTACTTGAGCTGTGTGTGTGTGTGTGTGTGTGTGTGTGTGTGTGTGTGTGTGTGTGTGTGTGTGTGTGTGTGTGTGTGTGTGTGTGTGTGTGTGTGTGTGTGTGTGTGTGTGCGTGCGTGCGTGCGTGCACGCATGTTACGTATGTTTGCTTGTTCTCTTGTGCTAATGCCTTTCTCAGTCAAAACACATCTTGTTCTATCCTAAAACAGGGAAATTCAGACCAATGAATACCCTGGAATGTTTACTTTTGTCTTTGTTGTCTGCTAAAAAAGCCATAAACTCATTTTGTAGTTCTACGCTGTTTTGTCAACCCCCCCCCCCCCCCCTACACACACACACACACACACACACACACACACACACACACACACACACACACACACAGACACACAGACACACACAAACACACACAGGCTCCACCCATCTCCGTTGGGGTGATTACCATCTAAAATGCTTTGTCAATCTTATGTAATTTTACTTAAAATGGTAAATGGTTCATTTATATATCCAAACCACTTTACAATGTGCATTACATTCACCCATTCACACACAGATAGTGAAGGAAACCATGCAGTCAGGGGTTCAGTGTCTTGCTCAAGGACTCTTGAGCAGGAGACGGCGGGGGATCCAACCGGAAACCTTTCCGATTCCCAAGTGGCCGCTAGTATAAGTAGCTTCATAGCTATGATATACGTACAGTATATATTGACTGTGTTCACACAGTGGCCACCTAAGCCTGATTCTTAGTTTGCATGCCGGTGTTGCGTGCCGTAATTAGCAGATATACAAGCTCACAATGCGTCACATTCGCGACATGTTGTGAGCTTGTAGATGTGCTATTTAGCCTACTGAGCACGACACCGGCCGGCATGCAACTAAGTATAACTGAGCCTTTAAACCCTATACTTGGTTGAGTGGACTCCCTCACGGCTCTACTAGTACTACACTACACTAACTACTACATTAAGTATCTGGTGCCCAAATGCGGAAGTAGAGCGTTCTTCCGGGTGCTTCAAACGCCAGCAGTGGTGGAAAGTAACTAAGTACATTTACTTAAGTACTGTACTTAAGTAACATTTTGAGGTAGTATTTCCAATTTTCAATACTTTTACTTCTACTCCACTACATCTCAGAGGCAAATATTGTACTTTTACTCCACTACAATTATTTCAAAACTTTATTACTAGTTACTTTTCAGATATACATTTTTATATTATAAAACATACATTAACCACTTTAGCCTTATTTTATACATAGGCTATTTGAAAATAGCCGATCTACAAGCTCACAACGCGTCGCTTTGCGACGCGTTGTGAGCTTGTAGATCTGCTATTTTCAAATATTTTAGTGCTTTTACTTTTGATACTTTAAGTACATTTTGATGCCAATACTTTTGTACTTTTACTCAAGTACATTTTTTATTCTGGACTTTTACTTGTAACAAAGTATTTCTATATTGCAGTATTGATACTTTTACTTAAGTAAAACATTTGAGTACTTTTTCCACCACTGAACGCCAGTGAGCAACTTTCATTGAAATTAATGGCTGGGGGGCGGGGCAGTCCGCCCTCTAGATATATCATAACTCGATGCAGCGGGCCTAGTCATCTATCTCTCCTCAGATGTTGTGCTGCTGACAGGGCAGGGCAGGGCAGGGCAGGGCAGGGCAGGCTGGCATACGTACTATACAGCAGTGTGTGCCATTGTGAAGGAGGCGTGTTGTTGTGAAGCATGTGGCTCCGTGTTCACATGTTTGTTTTGTGTGGTTTTGGCGTACAGAGCGAGCGTGGTCACGGGTCAAACCCCCGGTGTCACACCGTCCTGACCCAGTGTGCTGTGGCTGTGGCCGCGTGCTTAAAGGCTGCAGGCCTGGCCCGAGAGTGTGCTAATTGTATGCTTGTGGCCAGCCCAGAGTATATAGTAGCTGTCGGGTGGAAACCTTGCATGTCCAAAACCATTCCTTTTTTATAATATATATATTTGTTATAAAATAGTGAAAATTACTAATCTACAAGCTCACAATACGACGCATTGTGAGCTTGTAGATGTACTATTTTCACTACTTTTGTGCGACAATCTTGTATGACAAAGTAGAGCATTAAAATTTACAAAATAGTAAATTGAAATATGGAGATACGAGGTTTCTGCCCCGACAGCGACCATAGGGTAGCTCTGCTGTGGTGGGAGGAATGGGATGGATGGACGCTGCTTGCGGCTGTAATGACCCATTATCGCGGTAGTATCTATAAATGGACACATTCCTGTTTGGTAGTCGCCTCTTATATGGACAGCGTTGCTTTGTCTTTTTCTCGTGGAGCTCCGCCCGCAAAAAAAGAAACCCTGAGTCAGCGAAAGAAATAAGGTAGTGGGAATGGATTCTGGAAGGAGGCAGAGTGTAAGTGTGTGAAAGTGAGAGACAAAGAATGAGAGAGAGAGAGAGGGAGAGGGACTGTGTATGCCGCTGGTTGAGCGGGTGGGGGGTACTTCAATAGGCGGACATACTGGGCTGTCAAAGAAGGCCTTGTCTATGCTTGTATTATGTGGAGTCTGTTATGGGGGTGCTCAGCACCCCCATAAAAGTTGCACTGCATGTGGTGGCAGGGCTTTGTGCTGTGATAATGCTGTTTGACATGATACCAGAGAGTGTGAATTCAGTTAGGGCTGCAACCATTATTCGATTTATTCAATGCTTTCTTTTTTGATTAATGGAATAATTGAGAAACATGCATTTTTTTGGATACTTTATTTTATTGTATTATTTTTTTTGTATCAGTGGGTCTCAGCCTTGTGGGTCTCAGTTTAAGCCTTATTTTATACCAATGTCCCCCTCCAATTAAATCGGTTAGCACAACTGCTGCTGCACACCTGCGTACAATGCACGTGAACTGTTCCACAAACTAATGATGCTCTCTGTTTGCTCTTCTCCTTCACAGTGGATCCAGCGGACCTCTTGAAGATTTTAGATTTTCACAGTTTACCTGAGGGCGTATCGAGAACAACGGGTTTCTGCTCACATAGGAAGTCGACGAATGGACCAGACGTGGCCTACAGGGTCTCCAAAGACGCCCAACTCAGTGCCCCCACCAAACAGCTGTATCCAAGTACGTATCTGCACAATATGTACATTCTTCTTTGAATGTGCTCAAATCACTCATCAGCTCCCTTTTAAGATCCCTTGTTTCTTTACTATTTCTTTCCAGTCCCTTCTTCCACCTGTTGTTCCACGTCGCCATCTTCCTCTCAAGCCTTGTGTCTTTCTTTGTCCATTTAGTTGTTTTCTGTGTTGGTTTCTCGTGTATGTTTTTAAGTGTTTTTAAATGTTTGACTCCTAGTTTGCACCCTCTCACTCATTGCGACTTATTTTACTGCAATTGAATATTTTATCTCGAGTTTAGAGAGGTTTATTCTATTGACCGGAGAGAGCTGAAATCTCCAGCAGCCATCTGCTTAGCCACGCCTACCAGAGTCCCATCTGCACACTACTTAACATGCCAGAGTCCAGTGGTGGAAAGTACTTTAACTCAGATTTGATTAAAGTTTCTATTTGAGAACATAAACATCAAACAAGTAGGCATACAAGAACTGAAATTACTTTTATTTAACCACGTAAAACCTCTTAGAAAACAGACTTGAGTTACAACTGTACTCAACCGTTTTTTTCCCTCTACACCAAATGTCTTTGCCAAAAGTAGCCGATCTACAAGCTCAAAACGCATCATATTATGCTGTGTTTTGAGCTTGTAGATCGGCTATTTTTGGCGAGTGTTCCCCTCAGAATGGGCATGCTGGGGTTGTTAACCACTTAAAACTTGATCAAATAATGGGCCCGTGGGTCCATTTGGTTCCATTTGTACACTTCTCCATTTGTTTCCGTTTTACTCTCCTCCTCCTCAGACCTCCCCCCACATTCTCCTCACCTTTTCCTTTTTACGACAGACTTAACGTGTTTTAGTAGCGTGTCTTATGACGCGCTATAACCCCATGTTACTAACTGCCTCTGCTATGTAAGGGCCCTGACCTCTGGCGAACCCTGTGACCTTCCACCCATGGCCATAATAAAAAAAAGGGGGGAGCCTAATGTTTAACACGCCTGAGAAAGTCATGTCTGTTCCCTTTCCTTTCCCTGTGCACCCCCTTCATACAGCTCCAGGTAGCTGTTTTTATTGGTCATGATGATATCACACGTTTGATGTCACCAGGGCTAATAAATTATAGTCATGGAAGTTGGGTGGGCCACATCTGTTTTTTGCACCTATATCCGCCCTCCCTGCCTCCCTCCGCGCACGCACGCACACACGTACACATGCATGCACGCACGCACACACACACACACACACACACACACACACAATCGCACATGCACGCACAGGCACCCGTGTGCACGCACACACATTACTCATCTTCCCTCCAAGGGACACTCAAACACATACACTATATACCGGTACTAGGGCTGTCCTCAACTAAAGACATTTTTTTCCAGTTCAGGTTTAAAACTACAGCAGATTAAAAAACCTGACAGGCTAAGTAGTAGAGCTGCAGCTAAGTAAATTAATAATGGGAGTGTCCAGAGTCATGGGTGTGACCAATGTGCAGCAAGCATAGTCACAGTGGTCAACACATTATTGTCATTGACACATTGACACGCCTAAATCTAACACACCCATTATTAATTGTATTAGCAGCAGCTGTGTCGCTTACGTCATTGGTTCTCAAAGTGGGGTCCGAGGACCCCCAGGGGTACTTGAGAGGGTTCCAGGGGGTCCCCAGCTAAATGATGGACAGGGACCAAATGGACCCTTATGCTATTTTTGGCAAAGAGGTATAGGTGTAGAGGGAAAAAAGATCAGACCAAGTAAACAAAAAAAGTATAATTTACTTGAGCACCTGCCCCTCAAAATGTCTGTGCACGCCACTGCACATTTGTGTCATGTCGAGACGTTAGGTAGTTCTGTTTCCCCACTTAAGCACACTAAGACCCTCATGGGTCCATTTGGTTACGACACGTCGTGAATTCTGTATTTCGTTTAGCAGAGATTTGGTGTAGAATGCGGTGTAAAAGGAGGGAGACTAGTATAGAGCCCTGGGGGACCCCGGTCACCCAAGTATAACATAGGGTTTAAGTGGTTGAACTAACAGTGACAGGTTTCTTGTCGTCGCTGTCGCGTGGAAACTTGTATATATATTTTTTTCAATTCAAATAGTGAAAATAGCTGATCTACAAGCTCACGTGTTGCATCCCGACGCGTTGTGAACTTGTAGATCTGCTATTTTCACTACTGTTGTGCGACATACAGGGCAGTAACCACTTAAACTACATAGAAGTAGGGCATTAACCGCTTAAACCCCAGCATCTGCATTGTGGGGAAAGCTTTCGCTGAAAAAATAGCAGATCGACAAGCTCACAGCGCGTCGCGTTGTGAGCTTGTCGATTGGCCATTTTCAGTGAAAGCTTTCCCCACAATAACAGAAAACATAAAATATACTAGTATTGAGGCCTGAGGGACTCCGGTTACCCATATGGGGTTCAAGTGGTTAATCTACCGAAAAACGTAAAAAAAGGTTTCTCCCCCGACAGCGTTGATGTGAAAACATAGTTGGGTCCAGTATGATCTCCCCACTGGGAGGAGGGAGGAGGAGGGGATGGGCCGAAGGAGGCAGGGTAACAAACAGTGTGGGGATGAAGGGGGGAGGGATGGAGAGAGGGAGGGAGGGAGGGAGGTGCGGGGTTCCATTTTTTCCCTCGTTGTATTTGTGCTGACGTGGCTGTGGTTGAGTCTACTGTTCACTGCTTCACAGCAGCATTCTTCTCCCTCTCCTCTCCTCCTCCTCTCTTTTTCCTCCCTCTTCTCTTCTCTTCTCTCACTCATTTCTTCCCTTGGTTGATTTGTTCCCTTTTACCCCCCCCCTCACACACACGTTCCTCTCCCCTTCCCCATGTCATCTTGTCCTTGAATGTTGCCAAGCAATGTTTTACCTCGTTATGTTTCCTCTTCTGACTGAGTTACCGTGGCCAGATCGTGGTTATTCCGCACAATATGGCCTTTCTTCATCTCTTTTTGCAATAAGTCAGTGTTCAGCTCTGTCGCTGACGAGCTCAAATTAGCCCATTCAATCCGGGAACGCATCTGTGTCATTTTAAGATTTATTTGGCTATTTTTGAAAAATCGGGAACATTTGTGCAAATCTTTGAATATATACTTTTTTAAAGCGAACATTTGTAACTCAAATCTTTGCTTCTAGGAGTCCCTGGAACAAAACATTTTGAGATCGGGGTCTGTGGCCAAATACAGTACATATCTAAAAATGTTTGCTGGTGCTCCAACCATGTCAAGGACCCCCAAAATGTAATTGGCCGCGGTGTGGACCCCCATCTCAAAATATGTTGTTCCAGGGACCCCTAGAAGCACAGATCGGAGTTACAAATGTTCGCTTTAAAACATATATATATATTCAAAGATTTGCACACATTTTCCATGTAAAAAAAAAAAAAAGCAGATCTGCAAGCTCACAGCGTGGCACTCGGTGCCTTGCTATGAGCTTGTAAATCTGCTATTTTTGAATAGCCAAAGAAATCTTTAATATGACACAAGATGCTAACCCGGTCTAAATGGGTTAAGTGAAATTAGTTAATGTTCAGTAATGTGAAGCATGCAAGTTGTGAAAGGCTAAAAGTGTGTCACAAACTTCGATGGTCAGTCAGCCACGTCAGTAAAGTGCGCAGGCCGTGTGTCACAATATTTCCTCTCAGCGGAGGCTCGCATTGGGGTTTCGTTGGGCTTTGTAGGACCTTTGATCTGCGTCTCCTTCAAGCGGCTTAAGGCAAAGAACACCGCAAGGCTGTGCTGTAGCCTTGCATGTCCTCTCATGCAGTCCACAAACACTCGTACGTTTCTATTGACTTTGAACTACTGTAAGGGGAGAAGCAACACGCGGCTCTGTTTGGATACACAGATACTATAATTACATACATGCATGCAGAGTACTACTCCCGGAGCGTCCAAAATAACAGTCTGTATAATACAAAACAGAATGGAGGACTTCATAAGAGGCTCCACGTTGTCCTGCGGATGCAGACTTAAGTATCTGTGGGCTTTAGACTGGCCGTAGAAACCCAGAAGTGACGTCATGTTCCCGACCGGCCGGCTCGCCGTTATTTCACCTCAACATTAAGAAAGAAGATGAACAGCTAATATATTCCACAAGGCCGCTGAGCTCATTAGATCCCTTTGGTCCATTTCTTGGTCTTAGCCGTAGCCCCATAACGACATTTTGCTGTGGAGTTACGACTCTGGCCCTAAGCCTGAAGACACTGTAACTTCCTGCCCCATAAGCCGGACTTTATGCTTCGCCGTGCGGCCGGTTGTCGAAAACAGCCGATCTGCAAGCCCCACAACGCGGCGCGTTGCGACGCGTTGTGAGCTTGCAGATCGGTTGTTTTCGGGGGCCGTTGCACGACACCGAGTATGAATCAGTCACACGGACATGTGCACTTTGACACGATTACGAGGCCGCGGTAGTGCATGACAGCGCTTTTGATCGGAGGGGGAAAACATGCTGGCCCGTGACCCCCGACCGTTGCCACAGACAGTTTATAATGATGTGTTGGAAGAGTGCGAGCACAGACATGCAATCATTAGGAAAACATTTGGAAGAGATGATTCACATTTGAAGGCATCAGACACACACAGGGACAACGGAGAGAACAGAAGGCTTCTTGTGGTCGATCCGTGATACCTTCCTTCTGTAAACGAAAGGAAGTGGGGCTTCTGTGAATGCTCAAGTGTTTTTTTACATTCCCCCACGTCTTCATGTTCCACAGATCAATTATCCCTTGTTTACAGCGCGTTGTTTGATTGATCTTACATTTTTCTGTGATTCACTCAATCATTTGATTGATCTTATTTTATGATGAGGTCTTTGAGTTTTCCCACACATAACCACACATGTATTCCCCATTCCACAGTTTACACTTTAGGCATTTAGCACACACCCTTATCCAAAGCGACTTGTACAGTATAAGTATGAGATCAGAGTAAGCATGAACTGTAGTCAATAAAAGACATAGAAAGAGTGCAGAGAGAACAATCTAGAGCTTCAAATAAAGTAGGATGCCATCTAACATTCTGAGCATTAGTGGTCACACAAAATCACATCTAAATAACTAGAACATGTGACCCAACCTATAGTACAGCTCAACATAGACCCCCGAAAATGAGATGTTACATCTCAAGGGGCTTTCCTTCTATACAGTACATTCAGTTCAGAAATCAGAAGTACAGTAAGTTGCATCTATCAGACAAGAAGGGATACAGTACAGTACAGTGCGATACAAATGCTCAAAGAGACACACTGTAGTTGAAGCTTTTGGGTGAATTATTGGGGAATTCCATGGGAGTTCTTCAGCTGACCCCTTTCATATTTGGCTTGTTGGAGTGGATTCATGCCAATGTCAGCACAACAAGCAGCAAGGAAAGAATGATGTAGTCACTCCCCCCCTCTCCCCCACCCCACACCTTCTATTTTATCTAAAAGGGGGTGAGCTTTGAGTCGGGGGTCTTGACTCTTGACCATGGTCTGGGTGGTCCCGTGTATGCAACACCCTGTGTAATATGATGTTACAGGATGATACAACCTTAAAGGACAACTTCACCCATTTTCAACGTATCCTCATATACTTGGGCCTCACTAATGCTCATGATAGAATGGTACAATGTTTTTCTACTCAGTCTTTGTCTCACAGGAGGGCTGTGGACAGTTCATGAACCGGCCTACCAGTGACATTAGGCAGATTTATTTTTTTCCAAACAAGACTTGACATTTCTTATTTAGAATGTTATTAACACGAGAACAATGGCTTTCAATATAGCATTCTGACTTTCCAGGAATAGAAAGCCTGCAGTTTCTATTCGCTTGAATTCTCCAGTGATGATGTCACTGATAGGTGGGTTTCTGAACTGTCCACAGCCCTCCTCTGAGACACAGACAGGGTAGACAAAAATTGAACCATTATCATGAGCATTAGTGAGGACCAATTATATGAAGATAGGTTGCAAATGGGTGAAGTCGTCCTTTAAGGTTAAGCTGTGTTACGGGATCTAGAATGCACTATTCTAATTGTGTCTGCATGAACGTCCTAACCGCTTAAAGCCTATATACTGCACTTTTGACCGGAGTACACCAGGGGTCTGTGCTAGGCCCATTTTCTTTCTCCCCTCGACACCAAATGTCTTTGTTCAACGCAAGATTGTAGATCTGCTATTTTTGACGAATGTTTGCCCCCAGAATGTGGACGTTAGGATTCATGTTGTTACGTTTAATTTAAAATCACATGCTGTCCGTTAGTATTGCATCTCACTGCCAGACACACACACACACACACACACACACACACACACACACACACACACACACACACACACACACACACACACACACACACACACACACACACACACACACGCGCAGCCATGGAGCGAATATGCATCCAAATGATGTTCCCGGAGTTTAATGAACAACTTATCATTCATGAAGGTCTCTTTAGTTCCATTATTATAGCATGGTGGTCACTCACTCATGTCAGGCTGAGGTAGCGTTTTATCCCCCCCTGTCGTGACAGACAGAATGACCGCATTCTGTCTCATGCCACCTCTCAGGGCTTAACACCTGGACCCGTGAATGATGGGCACATGGTGCCAGGCGAGCCGTCCGTCCTCACATGCCAGCCTGCATGGCTCCCACATCTTTCCCCATAGCTCAGGGGGCTTTTTTCTTCTTAGAGCTTCTTGTGTGTATGGTTTGGTTGCACCGGGGGGAGTAGTGGTGGGGAGCAGATGTCAGGAGGAGTTAGACCGAGAAATATGCCGGCGCAGCGAAAATGGAGCTCCAGTGGCAAACCACTCGCTCTTAGCCGTCTACCCCCACTAACCAGTAAGTAAAGCCTACAGGGCTATTAACTCTAATAGTTGTCCCACAGACCTGTCCAACGGAAAACACAATAAAGCCCCACACTGTGAAATCACTCACTGAGTGAACAAAATGGAACCAAAACTTAACTTGATTCTTTGATTGATTCATGAACGTCAACCCTAGCGTATACCAAATTCTGGGGCCAAACACTGGGCGAAAATAGACGATCTACAAGCTCACAACGTAGTGCGCTTGTAGATGCAGGCTGTTTATGGCGAAGACATTTTTGGAGTGGATGGAAATAAAGCGGGGACAAAGTATAGAGCCCTGGGGGACACCGGTCAACAAAGCATACAGAGTTTAAGTGGAGTTTAAGCACCCATATTCTGGGGAAAACGTTCACAGAAAATAGCAGATCGACAACGACGTGTTTTAAGCTTGTCGATCTGCTATTTTCAGCGAATATATTTAATGTAGAGCAAAAACAGAAAAGTCACTATAGTGTAGAGCCTTGGGGGACCCTACTCAACAACGTGTGGGGTTTAAGAAGTGGTTTAGAGTTAATTCAGTTATTTCAGTAGACAGGAAACACTAGCTTGTGCCTTATTGGTCAGCTGAGCTCTCAGCAGTCATGTGTGATAGGCTCTCATTACTTTTTCAGTCTGACAGTGGGAGAGGTGGTGC
>NC_139958.1:12671243-12686243 GCF_963454915.1 Gymnoscopelus microlampas
TAATTTCCTCTCTCCTCTCCTCTCCTCTCCTCTCCTCAACCTCTTCGGTCTCCAGACTTCCCCACAGCCTTCCCGCTGAGGCGTCTGTGTTTCCATGGGTTCTGATTGGCTGCCTGTTGCCTGTAGACACTGTAATTTGGTGTTTCCATCCAGCGCAGCCTGTCTGTCTCCCATTACTGGACCATGGGGCAGACTGGAGGGTGTAATAGTTGAGAGAGGAGCTGATACTGTACAAAAGCACTACAACCAGTGGCGGAAGAGGTATACTCTGATTTTGTTACATGGAAGTAGCAATACCAAAATGTTTAAAAAGCGAAAGTCCTGTGAGTAAAAGTACAAAAAGTATTGGCATCAAAATATGCTTACAGTGGCAAAAGCAAAAGTACTCATTATGCAGAATGTTCCATTTCACATTAAAAAAGTTTTCAAAATCTTTCACGCTGTGTTTGTGAGCTTGTAGATTGGCAAAATATACTGTAAAAATATTTTGATGCCAATAGTTTTGTGCTTTTACTAAAGTCAAATTTTGAATACAGGCCTGCACTGCACTTTTACTTGTAACAGTAATTTTTATGTTGTGGTATTGCTACTTTTAGTATAAAGTCTGATTACTTCTTCCACCTGTACATAAATGGTCTATCAACTAGCACAGTGGTTCTCAAAGTGGGGTCCGGGGACCCCCAGGGGTCCTTGAGGGGGTTTCACCCCAGCTAATATAGCATCAAAATGGGTTTAACTAACGCTAAGCCTATTTCCCAAAAATCTTGAAAAGATGTGAAAAATGTTGGAACGTTTTTAAACAGTTTAACAAAAACAAATCCGGTATGGGGGTCCCTGGCACAAAATATCTTCAGACGACGACGGGGGGGAGTCTGCGGCCAAACACGTTGATTGGTCCTCGATATGAAAACATTGGAGAAGCACTGAACTATAGGAAGCCTGGTCCTCTTGCTGGGGGGCTGAGAATGTCCCATGAGGCCTTGCAGTAACCTTGGGCATCTGTCAGACAGATGTGTGGCTGACTCCTAACAAAATGGAGGCAGGGAGTGCACAGCACAGCACACATGCAGATGGAGGGAGGGAGGCAGGCAGGCATTTATTTGAGACATGTTCTCATCATAGTTCTGCTTCTATAACCTTTATTTCTTTCCTTTAAATGTGTCTTTATTCAAGAAATCTACCCATTTCCCCTTTTTCCTCTACCTTGCACAAAAGGCTCCTTTCCACCCCCTCTACATCTGTCTCTCTCGGTGCGTCTGGGTGTCTGTTAGAACACTCAGGGTTTTACTGTGTAGCGGAGGAGAGGGAGAGAGGGAGAGAGTGAGAGGCCGGGTGGATAGTTCTAGAAAACCTCCCAGCTAACATGTGTTCTTCTCATTACCCTTCTCTTCCTGTGCGATACCCAGCAAATGCTCCGTTTTCCCAGTATGCTAGTCTCCCCTTCCCCCCCTCACTTATTTCTTTCTCCTTCACCACACCTCTGCTCTGCCATACATCCCAGGAATTTTGTCCTTTTCTGATTGTTATGGCAGAGACACATTTTTGGAAAACATCTCAAGTCTTGAGATGCTCCAAGCTAAATGTCATCTATGTCCCTTTCTCCTTTTTTCTGGTTTCAGCCTATTGCATGCATTTGTCTCAACTAATGTGCACTCTAAAAACACGCTAAAAATAGTTCCTTAAAGGTGCTACATGTCACGCCTTTGTCAAATGGTGCTACATAGAACCATTAGAGCTGTCTAAACTTACCTGAAGAACCAGCAGAGAACCTTTTAAAGAACCATACAGGAGCAGAACAGCTTCTTTGTACGACAGTGGTGATATATAGCACCTCAACCACCCCAAAGAAACAATATTTGTTCGTCTGTACACAGCAAAAACAAGTTCACTGAACTCTGAGATAGTGTAAAAATAGGCACATCCAGAGTATCAGTAACCCTGAGGTTCTCTGCTGTGTATAATTTATCATTTGATAATAGGAACCATCTCTTCATACTCAACAGTATATATCTTCCAAAACCATGCTAGCACCACCCTAAGACATGTTACCTACAGTCTATGCCAATATCTCATGGTTAGTTCAGAGCACTATATGGGCAGATATTGCCCTCTCAGCCAATCACATTGCAAGGTCAGAACAAAATGTGATATAATAATGTTCATAAACTTTATGCACCGCTTTATAGTATAAAGCAGTGTTTCTCAAAGTGGAGTTTGGGGACCCCTGGGGGTCCTTGAGGAGGTTCCAGGAGGTCCCCAGGTACATGTTGTAACCAAATTGACCCTTTTAGGTCTTGTTGCAGCGTATTGGGGTCCCAAAGGTAAATGGCCTAATGCATGTCAAACTGGTGGTCCATGAGATTTAAAAAAAAAGTACTGTTTGTAACTCTCTCCATTTCTCCATCTTTCCCTCCTTCCACCAGCTGATGTATTCCCGGAGGACTTCTCCATCTTGGCCACGGTGAAGCCTAAGAAAGGCAGCCAGTCCTTCCTGATGTCTGTTTACAATGAGCAGGGCATCCAGCAGCTGGGTCTGGAAGTGGGCCGCTCCCCGGTCTTCCTGTACGAGGACCACACGGGGAAGCCTAGTCCTGAAGACTACCCCTTGTTCAGAGGAGTCAACCTGGCTGACGGAAAGTAGGTGACACACACACACACACACCGCTCGCGCCGACACACACACACACACCTGTGCTTTGTGCTGCGCGACAGCACGACTGACGTTTGAATTGACATCCGGCATGCTTCATTTAGGCTCCGTTGTACCGGACGGTGTAGCGCGGTGAAAATAGCGTTCTACAAGCTCACAGCGCGTCGTGTCTGCGACGCGTTGTGAGCTTGGTAGATCGCTATTTTCGGGCTTGTCATGAAGTACAGTATATATCGGGCTTAAAGAGATAGTTCACAACCAAAATGACTTTTTTTCTATCGATTACTCACCCCATGGAGACCCCATGAATTCATGGATATTTTTTTGTTTATGTCGCATTCCTGAGCCAATAATTTAATGACCAGCAGTGGGTTCCGGTAAGAGACACAAAGGACACAAAGACTTTCCTACCGGAACCCACTGCTCGTCAACAAATTATTGGATAGGAATGCGACATAAACAAAAGAATGTCCATGAATTCAAGCCTGGGGTGACTAATCGATAAATAAAGTCATTTTGCGGGTGAAATACTCCTTTAAGTCTCTACGTTTGTACAGAACTGTACGCTAATCATAAGGCATCTGTCAGTCTTAACATAATTATGTACACTAATCGTAATCATAAGGCATATTATGTCAGTATTTACGTGTACGTTTGAACACTAATCATAAGGCATTTGTCAGTCTTTACATTTGTGCAGAACTGTACACTAATCATAAGGCATTATCCCTCAAAGGGCCTCAGTCATAATCCAGACTGTGACAAAACTATAATCATGTTAATTATGTCACTATATCAGGCAGCATCAGGGTGTTTATCGCAGACCATGAACTTTGTTTTTTTACGGCGTGACTCTGTAAAGAGACAAGACACCTGTATATCATATATCTGTGAGTCTCTCTGTCTGTCTGTCCGTCCGGGGATAATCTTGCAAACTGCTGGACTGTGATCAGCGCTGTATTTCTTGCACGCTGCCAGTAGGCCTAGGAACGTTCCTCCACACATTAGTTAACTTGGTAGGGGTTTGATCTGAAACCTTCTGATTCGGCTTCACCCAGCTGATGGCCACGTGTTGGTGGTGTCTTGCTCAGGTGCGCTTTGACACATATCGCTGGGTGGTGACCTTCCGATTACCAGACTGCCTCTCTATACCCACTAAGCTACGGCCGCCCCTTGCCCAAATTTGGCCAAATTTAGAGTCATTCATCATAGATAACGTTGTACAGTAGATGACAGATGTCACATGTTGGTCACATGAGATCAACATGGCAGCCAGGCTGTTTTTAGACCCTGTGTTTGTTTGTTTGTTTGTTTATGCATCTTCCTCTGTAATCAGAGAACAGGTGTGTGTGTGTGTGTGTGTGTGTGTGTGTGTGTGTGTGTGTGTGTGTGTGTGTGTGTGTGTGTGTGTGTGTGTGTGTGTGTGTGTGTGTGTGTGTGTGTGTGTGTGTGTGTGTGTGTGTGTGTGTGTGTGTGTGTGTGTGTGTGATGGGTTTTATGTGTTGGGACTTTAACAGCATCTGAACCAGGTGTCCCTTTAAGGTAGATGGTTATCGCAACTAGGCACGCAAACGTGTCCTTGAGTGCATAAGTACTTGTTAAACAAAGCATTAATATTCACATCTTACATAAATGTTAATCTTATGAGTCTCATTATTTAACCCATAAGATCTCTTCGGTGAAAATTGCCGATCTACAGGCTCACGTTGTGATGTGTTGTGAGTTTTCAGATGGGCTATTTCCGCTGAATGTTAGAGACATGCCTGGAAAAGGGATGCTAAGGTTCATGTAGTTTATGGTCATGGATATTTGGGCTACGTTTTGCAGCAGGAGATATTGAATAAATGTAATCCCATGCCTTGTATAACATCATGTACTGCTTCCGATCAAGCTGACAGTTGCCTATAGCCTAAAAAGGCATGTCTACTTTTACTTGACTGAATGAGATAAAGAAACTGTGGCAGATGGATTAAATCATGAACAGAAAAATAAAATACACTGTTTTTGCCCTCACGTGCCGGCTCACAGACAGGCACGCTTTGCAGCGGGGTTGTGGGCTTGTAGATCTTAGTTAGGCACACTGACAGAAGCTGGCCTGCCTTGCACCCCTTGAGTTGTGCCTGAGCGAGCGCTGGCCATGTTGTCGACTCAGCACCGCATGAGTTGCATACCGATAGGGTTACCATTACCAATGATGTTTTATAACAACAGTAAAACAGGCAACACTTTTATAGTCTAACACTAATAGCTATTAGCTAATGCACACATCCTGTACTCAGGCCTCAGGCTCATCACACGCTCATTTGAAGGATTAGATACATTACTTTACATTACATTTAGAATGGCAGACGATAACTACGCAGGGCTAATTCAGACTGCTGCCATTTTTCTCCGCAATGCTCTAAGTACTTTTTTTTATTCTCTGTCGTACCCCAGTCTTGTGCGCCGAAAATAGCAGCTCTACAAGATCACAACGCATTGCGTCCTACACGCGTTGTGAACTTGTAGATCGGTTATATCCGGCGTACGACACCCTCATGCAATGAAATATGAACCGGAATTAAGCGGATTTTGTCTGGTTGGGAATCTTTGAGGCAGCACTTGAACTCGCCTTCCTTGTGTCCCCTCCCCAGGTGGCATCGAGTGGCCATCAGCGTACACAAGCAGACCATCACCCTCATCCTGGACTGTAAGAAGAAGACCACCCAGAAACTGCTCCGAAGCCCCCACCCCATCATCGACACCAAAGGAATTGTAGTGTTTGGAACTAGAATACTTGATGAAGAAGTCTTTGAGGTCAGTATATTAATGAGTTCCTTCATGTGTCACATAGAGGCGAGGGACAGAACTTTGTGTCTGTCCTGCATCACCCATATCAAGTTTTATTTTGCAATATATTTGGCATATTCTCCCTCTGATTGCAATGCTTCCAAATTTGACGTGAAATGTTTATTCAAAAATGTGTTATATCATTAGTTTACCAGTTTTTGCTTTAAAAAAAAGAAAGGAAAAGATTCCATCTACGTTACTAATGGATGTTTACTGCATCCATAGCAACGTAAACAAAGCCAGAACAATGGTCTGTTATGCAGACATATCAGACTCAAGTGTTCAGCGAAGCCGTGTGATAAAAGACGATGAAGGATTTGTGGTTTGGTTAATATTGCAGACGGAGTCAATTATTGTTGAAATATTACAGTTCTGGTCCCAGCGTTACAAGTGATATGTTTTCACTGTTTTCACCTTTACTGTATATACTGTACCCCTCTTGCTCTCTTCCCCTGAAGATGCTGTCACAGGGGTTGGGCAGCATTTCTTTCCCCCACAGGGCCATATTGACATGGATAAAGTGAGCGAAGGGATATACTATTGAATTGAAACTTGAAACACATGGTGCTGAATTATGTTAAAACTGTATGAAATTGGCAGACATGACAGATTGCTTCACTATACTGTAGGCTGTTTGCCAGGCCAGGAGGCCTGGGTCTGTGCTTCACAACACAAGAATTTTCTGTGACGACATGTTGAACTTTTGTCCAGCTGTATGCGTCACTCTGGTGTTCTCTGAGGTTGCAATGAAGATTACTTATGTACATAAACAGACCACTTCAATCAATGCAGTATCAACTTTTAAATCAGCCTTCAAATTTATAACCTGCTAGTTGTCTGATTCGCACCATTTCATAGGTTACTGATGCAACACATCGCATTAAGGGAAAGAATATGGACTCAAGACTGTTTCACAATTATAAATATGATTCACCATTCATTGGAATCAAGTCATTGAATCAATTCATTGAGTTAAATTCCCTCGAAAGCCATTAACATTAAGCTGCCTTTTATTTCTTTATTTTTTTGGGTGTCATTTGATGTTATTTTCACTACATTGCGGGCCGGATTGAGACGGTTGACAAGCTAGTTCAGTCCCTCAGGCCGCATGTACAGTATGTTGTCTGTGCCGTGCTATTATGTCTTTGTTCGTTGAAAAGGGCGTTTAGCACATGGTGAGAGACGGTGTGAATATGTTCTCATTAGTGCATGGGTGTCTCTGTCCCTCAGCCGATCCCTTTCTTCAGAAAAGCTTTGAGATTGATGTGAGGCGAGCTCGGTGTCATCCAAGCACCCTCAGGGCTTATTAAACACCAAACACATGCCCGACAGGCACATGTCAACATGAAATACGTTACCCTTTTTGAACTCGTAGGGCGAGAGACAAGAAGAAAACACGGTGCCAAATGACTTATGTCGCTGTTGTTGGGGGGGGGGGGTTGCGCTGCTCACGAATGCACACACGCATGCACATACACAAACACATGTAATGCGTTCAAGCACACATAAACAGACACACAAACACACACGTAGTCTTGTCAGAGCTGTGCTTATACACTGTAACTCCTGAGAACATACAATTGGAACCAAATGGACCCGCAAGGGTTCATTTGGATCTAATTATACACACTCTCAGGAGTTAAACTAACACTCAGGATTTTACTGGTTGAGCCAGATCACCCTTGACCTCTGTGATGCTCACAACGGGAACAGAAACTGTGGAAGAATGATGACATCACGCTCCCTGGAATCCTCAACTTGGGCCTGCCAAGCCATAGGAGGCACTAGATATATGATGGGACATAAAATAGTTATTATTTCGTAACCCCTGCCTAAAGCCGCAATCTGGAATGAATGAATGCAACATTATTTTAAAGTTGTTTTCCATTAGTACAGTATGGTAGAGTGTGTTAATACAATATAACTAGTACATCTGTAGTGTATGGTAGGTAGAGTATGTTAATGCAATATAACTACTACATCTGTAGTGTATGGTGGAGTATGTTAACACAATATAACTAGTACATGTTCACTGGTTGGAGGCGGTGTCCCTGCTCTTCCATTGAGACATTTAGATGCTGAGCACACACTACTGGTTGACAAGTAGCACTGCCTGAAGCTCATAAGCCCAATATCTCCCCTGGTCAAGGGGAGGCATCCCTCTTGAATGAGTGGTAGAGGTATAGTTTCCCACGTGGGTTTGAATGTTAACGTTGCGATTGCCTCTCTCTCTGTCGGTAGAGGAAATACAACTTAAGGACTGTAGCTTTAAAACAAGTACTTAATGTACAGGACAAAATAATTACCCAAGTTTATGTTCTAAAGATGTTTTGCTGTGTGTGTGTGTGTGTGTGTGTGTGTGTGTGTGTGTGTGTGTGTGTGTGTGTGTGTGTGTGTGTGTGTGTGTGTGTGTGTGTGTGTGTGTGTGTGTGTGTGTGTGTGATAGCTGACTCTCTCCCTGCTGTGCTGTTAATGGCCACCAGTAAATCTCCTCCGTCTGACATCATCACAGAGTGGTGGTTTTATTGAACCGGGACGTTTTTGATTCTCCTCAGACTGTTGTTCTTCTCGTGGCTTGTATAGCTTTCACTAGTCAACAGGCCGAGGTGACAGAGGGAAGTCTTTAAACCATGGGGTTTAAAGGGGGCCCTCAGAGTTACTACAGGGGGGCCGCCAAATCGTTTTGTGATAGGAACTTTATTTTTACATGAACCACTTGAACCCTAGCATTCTGAGGATTCACAACACGTCTTGCCTTGTAGATCTGCTATTATCGAAGACAATTTTTATCTTTATGAATCATACAACGGGGGCACGTGGCGCAGTCGGTAGCGCCTCACAGCTAGAAGGTCCTGGGTTCGATTCCCGCCGGGGACGCTGTGGGCGCTGAGGGGGTGTTCTCTCCTCCGCGTTATCAGTGCCCATACCCTAGGTGGGGTTGGTGAAATGGCCTTTCTGTGTGGAGTTTGCATGTTCTCCCTGTGTCTCCTAGGGTAGGTACCCTCACAAAAACATGCAGTAATCCTGGTCTCTATACTGCGTCCCCCTGGCCAGCCGGACCGCCTGATGAAGGGGAAATGAACTGGTTGGTATAACGTGTTCCTTCCACGCGCTACGTCTAACCAGGGTAACTACCCCCTGTCAGGTGATAAGAAGTGGCTTGCTAGCTCTCATGCATTAAAGGAGGCATGAGCTCGGCTCTAGGCTCTCCCTAGGCTGGCAAAGGGAGTGTAGCGCCCAGGATTAATTAGACAATTGGCACTGGATGAAAAATGGGTTACAAAATCGTGGGATAAAAGTTTAAGAAAAAAACAAAATCATACAAAGTAACTTGTAACTAAAGCCGTCAAATACATGTAGTGGAGTAAAAGGTACAACATTCGCCTCTTGATATGTAGTGGAGTAGAAGTATAAAGCATCAAGAAGTAAAAGAGTAATTGTACTTAAGTAAAGTACTTGAGTAAACCTACATATTTTATTTCACACCGACTGATATCCAGCAATTACAGGCAACTCGTTACCGTGGGAACGGGCAGACATTTTGTGCAGAGAGATGTTTAATGCTCTCCTCCTGCTGTGCGTCTGCCAGTTGGGAGAAGAGGGACAAGCTCCAGCACTTGCAGAAAATGGAAAATATGCCACATACTTTCCAAATTATGCTCAGGCCGCGCTCCCTTTCTCCTTGTACTCCCCTCCATAGTTTAGTCTGATCCTGTGTTTACTTTTGCCAAAGGCAGCTACTGCCAAAGAGGTGGTGAGCAAGAAAACACATATTTGATTTCAGTAGCCGGCCATTTAATTCAATTGATTCAAGAGCCTGCGAACTTCTAGCTGAAGTCCTTTGAAAAAAAAAAAATGGTCATAATCTTTATTCTCAGGCAGAAACCTTGTATGTCCAAAACCATTACTTTGAAGGAAATGCAAAGAAAGAACTTGTGTTCCAATGGATACAATGTAGTTATAATTTTGTCACAAGCTCTTTTTTTTTTTTTTTTAAACCTACAGACACACTTAACCGCTTTCATCCTGGCGTCTCTATTTTCGGCATTCATGCTATTATCGTTAATTCGTAATTTTCCAAACGTTTCAAAACAATGCGATGGAACATGTTGTGAGCTTCTGGATTGGCAATTTGTTTTGCTACTTTTGCACAACATTGTAATGCAACAAAGACAACTCTGAAATGGGGCATTCATTTTTGAAAAATACATACAAAGATGAGATGAAGATACAAGGTTTCTGCCTGACAGCGACAGACACACAGACAGGGGAATAAAGGGCTTGTTGAAGGCAGAGGCGAGGGGGAAAAACAGTGAATGGAACAAAGATGATTGTGAACTGGTCTGGGAAACAGGAGCGGCTATTATAGAGAGATACATTCATGGAAATAAATGATAAAACATCACACATACGCAGAAACACAGAGGAGAAGAGGGAAAGAATCCTCCCTCTTGGGGATTATCCCAACTTGGAGGTGTGGTCCACTGTAAAAATCTACAGTGTTCATTTAATCCTGAGAGTCTGAAATGTTTAATTAATATTCTAAATGAACACCGAGGATTTTACTGTGTGAACGGAGGAGTCACATTGATGTTTTATTTGCTTATAAATTATCCCCCTGTGGGAGAGACAGTCTTTTTCCTTCATGTACATGCATGTGAAGGTAGCACTTAGTTTTAGCACTCATACCCCGAGTGGTTTGTGGTTTGGTTTCTGACATGGTTATTGTGGTTCTAGAAAGAGCGTGTCTATTTCCCATAAGTGCCGTAATGTGTAGATTACATCTAAAGTTTTTTTTTTAATATGTCGGTTCTGTTCTGAACTAGTCTTGTCTATAAAGATTATGAATTGTAATTACAGTTGTCGGTGCCGGTTTATGCACGTTGTTCATATCCAAATGAAATCATATAACGTTGCTGTCTGGTGGAAACCTTATACTGTAGTGTGTAGTATGGATTAAAATTCAAAAATAGTAAAACTTTGCAGATCTACAAGCACAAAACGTGCGTGATGCCATGTGTTCTGAGCTTGTAGATTTTCACCATTTATTACGTTTTTTTTTACATTTATGGAATTTGTTTGATTTTTTTAAAACATATATACAGTATATATTTTGGGTCCCATTGTTGGGGAAACGCTGTATGTGCTAGTCCCAGCTGACGGCCCTCAGTGGCAGGAATCGTCTGCTTCTTCATAATTGCGTGCGCGGGCGGGCGTCGAGGAGGGTGTGTTTGTGTATAATTTTTTCTCTGAGCGGAAGACAGGAGGGCCTGCCTGCCTACCTGTCTGCCTGCCTGTCTGCCTGCCTGTCTGCCTACCTGTCTGCCGGCCTGCCTGTCTGTCTGTCTGCCTACGTGTCTGCCTGCCTGCCTGGCAGGTTGGCAGGCTGGCACCACGCAGCGGCTTACCGTCGTCCGCTGATTTCACAGCGCTGTCGTTTCGTTTCCCAAGCGAACGTTGCCAAGAAAAATGTTGGATAATTTAGGGCCCCAGTCCCTCCCCAGACTGGAAACACCATCATGTGAAATGAATGGCTGTGGTGGCTGGCTCTGAGCAAACACAGACAGACAGATGTGCAGCTCACCCTTATTTTAAAGGTGATCTGCACGCAAACCCGGGGACTGAATGGAGGTGAGGAGTGAGGCAGGGGACAGTGCAGACAGATGGGGAGATAGCAGGGGGAGTGTTTCAGATGGAAGGAGGGATGAGGTACCGTCTGGTGTATACTTATAACGCTTCTACGTTTCTACACCGTCAAATCTGGAGTGTTAACCACTTAAACCCTCTGGTCTTAGAGAACCGACTTGAGTTACAACTGTACTTTTTCCCCCCCAAGTCTCTTCCCGAAAATAGCCGATCTACAAGGTCACAATGCGTCACGTTTCCATGCATAGTGAGCTTGTAGATCAGCTATTTTTGGCGAATGTTTCCCCTTCCAGAATATGGATATGGGTTCAAGTGGTTAATTCAACTCTTACGAGTTTACCAGTTGAACCCTAGTGCCCTTGTTCTTGGCATGTCATAATAGGCAAACATGGCAGATCCACAAACTCTACAATCTACAAGGTCTTCGTTCCATTTGGTTCAATTTATACTGTCCATCTGGTTACATACAATACATACAAAAACCTACAGTACATACACAAACAGTACGTATCGTCTCTGTCGTATGGAAAACTCATTGTGTCCAAAACTGTTACTTTTCAGGAGTCAAATTCAAAAGTATCAAAAGTAGCAGATAAGCTAATATCTCAAAAACTGTCGCTTTTTATACTTTCGTGTGATAATGTATTATGGTCAAGTAGGGCGTTGAAAAAACACAAAAAGTTAAAATATGGAGATATGAGGTTTATGACAGCAACGATATGTACAGTACAGTACGTAGCGATAGCAGTGAGCTAAAGAGCACGGAGCAGAGGTACTGTAGGAGAGAATGGAGGTTGTAGTGGTAATAGGGATAGGTGAGCCAGACTGGTGGAAAGAATGAGGAATTCTCTCTCCACTGATGTCAGCCCTTGAACGGCGGCCATGTCACATGACATCATGCAGCATGTGCTGATAGGCCGCCGCTAGCCCCAGGCATCGCACCGCGCCGCGTCGGGACGGGGGAGGGGTGGGGAGGAGGGGAGGGGAGAGGTAGCTTAGTGGAAAAGATGACTTGAAGGGGGGAGTTGAGGTTAAGATATTAAAAGAATAATGGGGGGGGGATTATGCTACGGACGGTATGAGTGGGGGAGATGCAGGCGTTCTGGCAGATGGGGAAGGGAATAAGAAATTATATAAACATGCACTGTGCTTGGACGCACACCGCGGGGGGATAGAGAGAGAGTTTCTAATCTCTCTTTTCTGGGGTGAATATTCGGTGAAAATAGCCGATCTACAAGCTTGCCTTGTACATCGGCTGTTCTTGGTGAAGATATTTGGTTTGGAGGGAAAAAGTAGTGGGCTTGAAGTATTGGGTTTAGTTTAGGTGGTTATAATTAGCCTAAATATTTTCTGCTGATGTTGCAAAGTTACAAAAGTTCAGAATTTAATTTGACGCCACTTTTGGCCCTGTTTTCCATGTTGTTGTGAAACTAACATGGCCGATGACATCACCGGACCGCTGACTGTGCAGGGTCTCGTTTTTATTGTTTTCTCAATGGCTTTAGCGTTGCTTCTGAAAACAATGGCTCCACAGTTGCTTAATTGTGTGTGTACTTAAGTCGTAACGGCGCGACTCTCTGTCTCAATTGCTTTATTCATGAAAATACTCACATTCGTGAAAAGTGTTTGAAAGAAGAACTATAGGGTCTTCTGTACTAGCATCCCGTCTGGGTTTTGCTGTTGTTGTGGTTATGGTAGGTGAATAGCTAGCATGTGTCACTTCCTGCATTACCAGACACGTGGGAAATGTTAGCAGCTCTGTGGAGCTGCTTCACTGCAGCTTCTGGCACAAAAAGGGAAGATCTCGTACGATAAGGCTCATGCTTAAACATTACACAAACTCACACAGTCACAACACAACAGACTTCTCTGTCTGGGACACATCAGAGAAGCCAGTTTGTTTGTTTTGGCTAAAGCTGCAGCAGTCCGGGACTTATTTTAATGACTAAAACATTTTTTTTTGGTTTTAACGTTTATTAATACAATATACTGTAACTAGCACATCTGCAGTGGTTGGAGGTGGTCTCCCTGCTCTTCCATTGAGACATTTAGACCCTGGTGTCGTGGTAGGACACCTTCTGGTTGACAGGAAGTTCTGCCTGAAGCTCATATGTGCAACATCATCATCTCCTGTGTGGATTCCATTTTGGATGAGCGGTAGATATTTGGTGTTTGACCCATGGTTCGGCAGGAGATGAAACTAACAAATTGCGGCTTTAAATGAAATAGAAGTCTCTCCATTCTGCTTTGTGTTGGCTTGGTGTCCAGTCCACATAACAATGACTTGCCCCTAGAATGCACTGTGGCACTGCTTTCCACAAGTCTAAAAATGGAGAGACCCAACAGTGAGTCGGCGACAGCTGTTCTGGTTTATTTTAGCTTTGTTCAGGCTTTCTTTTTGGAGGTGACTATGAGGATTCCAGGGCTTCGAGTGATTTAAATGTGTAGTCTACCTCCATTACATCTGAATGCAAAAAGATGTGTCATGGCCTTGATAAATGGCACCCTTCAGTGTCAAAGCCGTCTATGCTGCTAGTACACTCACTGTCTATTAAGTTGCGGAAAGGGACACAGTATAGAAGAGAGAATTTGTTAGATGTTTATGTAGGACTGAACTTTTAATTGAATCATATTATGAACTATGCAATTTCTAAACCACAGAGGCTGCAATTACAGTCATTGCATAAAAGAGTTGGTCTATGAATCAAATACAATATTAATTTCACCCACTGAAAGGACCATATGTTTTTTAATGTTTAGCTCACTATTTTACGGTTTCATTTGCAGTCCAAGAAGCCATTGGTTTCCATTAATTGTGTAGTAAATGGGCTAAACATGCAATAACACCGGTATATCATTTCATGTTGTGGTAGTTATAATATTCATATAATAGTTATAGTAATCAGTAAACAGAATTGAAGCTGAACTTAAAAAAATGTAATCGCAAATTGTATAGCAATTGCAATGTTATTAAAGTGACATGTAGACATTTTTCTCCACATGTTCAACCCTACAGTACTGTGTGTGTGTGTGTGTGTGTGTGTGTGTGTGTGTGTGTGTGTGAGTGTGTGTGTGTGTGTGTGTGTGTGTGTGTGTGTGTGTGTGTGTGTGTGTGTGTGTGTGTGTGTGTGTGTGTGTGTGTGTGTGTGTGTGTGTGTGTGTGTGTGTGTGTACTGCTTTAACTTTTGCTGTAAGTTAACTCTGACAGCAGGCAAAAAAAAAAGTGTTCCCACAGCAGTTTTTATGTTTTCAGCAAATGCAGATTAGTCCTCCACTTGCCGAGGCAAATTGCTGTGACGTCCACCGGGATGGGGGGGGAAGGGGGGTAATGGCATGGAAGGGGGAGCGAGTGATGGAAAAAGAGGACTGCACAGTAAAATCCTGAGTGTTCATTTAACTCTGAGTGTGAATATTGCCCCATAAGGGTAATTTTTTACTCTCTCAGGATCTTCCTATATGCAAACCGGACAGAATCAACTGCAGGGTGACGGAGGGTGAGGCAGACCTGCCTGTAGCTCCACAGGTTGATGGAGGGTGAGGTAGACCTACCTGTAGCTCTACAGGTTGATGGAGGGTGAGGTAGACCTGCCTGTAGCTCCACAGGCTGATGGAGGGTGAGGTAGACCCGCCTGGATCTCTTGGCAGCTGACCTGAGCCCTCCATGGCAACTAGCTCACAGTCGGGAGTGGAAAGTAGTGCATGTATATGACAGTGTACTTGACGTCTTAGCTTGCAACTGCTAACTGCGTGCGTGCGTGCGTGCGTGCGTACGTGCGTGTGTGTGCGTGTGTGTGTGTGTGTGTGTGTGTGTGCGACTCTATGCGTGTGCGCGCATTGATTTATGGCTGCTGCTGTGCAGTGGGCTGACCCCTGCT